>NW_021319800.1:1950567-2099962 GCF_001605985.2 Dendrobium catenatum
TCCTTTAACTTTGATTTGGTGGAGAAATTTCATCCTTGAACGAAAATTAGGGCAAACCCTAATTTGTGAAACCTAAGGCGTATCAGTTGCCTACTTCATCTCCAACTGAAGAGGCTGTCAAGTTATTAGGTGAGGCCATTGATAGGCTGAATGAAGTCGCTAGGTGAACTAAGGGAAAGTAGGCTTTCTACTTAGGTGACTAGGCCTAGTTGACTTATAGTAGAGAACCTCATTAAGATGCATTATAGCTAATTGAGCGATTCAAAATTTTGGAACAAGAGAAGCCTTGATCAAGGCTTCCCTCAGCTCATTAGATCATACTACTTAGGCATCGTAGATACTTAGTATTATTGGAAGCATTCTAAGATGGGCAAGATCATTATAGTTAACCTTGGAAATTCCACTACTAGCAGCATCCTAAGAAGAAGCATGTTGTGGGGAAAGTAAAGCTTCAGGATTATTAATGGCTTTCTTCCCTTTTCCTTTGGGAGCCATCCAATGTTATAGGACTTAGTCACTATTGAGATTAACTTCCATAATCTCTTCAGATGAAGAAGTTGAAGCGAGGTCTACCTGAACCTTAATAGTCTGTGTCTTATATTCTATTGAACTATGAGAATCTAATAAGCTGATTTGAATACTAACATGCTTACCCTAAAAATTAAAAATAAGGGCATCACTACCAAAAAAAAATATTCAAAAGATTCTTCAATTCATCTGAATTAGAAAATTGAGTTTGAGAATTATTATTATTATTAGTTATGTAATCTGCGTCATACACAAAATCATTCTTTAAAGATGTTATAGGACTAGCTTAGTCTAGAGATGAAGTCATCTCCAAGTTATCCTTGGGAACTAATGGATCAACCTGGATAGATTTTTTAGCGTCATTGGATAGTTGCATGGAAAGTTGAAAATTTTTGTTGGGAAATATTTTTAAAGAACATGATAAGGCAATGTCCCATTTATCATCAAAATCAAATGAGATATTAAAAAAATAAGAAGAAGAAGAGATTTGGGGAATATATGGCCCACCAAAAATACACTTGATGATTCCCTTGCTAGAATCCACCAAGTACTCATTGAGAATCACATATGCTTTGAACTTAATAGATTTTTCAATCCAATCCTTAAAAGTGAGGCAGTCATCAATCGTGATCCCAATAATAACTCTGATACAACAAAAGTTGGGTGCACCTGCCTTGTCCACATCTTCCAGCTTTTTGGGCTCGAGAAGCTTGAATTTTGATTTCTTCATGAGATTCCTAAAGATCTTTTATATCGACTTTTCTTGAATGAATAAGTTTGGGCTATTCTTTCCTTGAGAATAGATTGAATTTTATTTGTTGGTCCAGATGGCTGATAGTATTATGACTGATATGGCAGCTGATACTGCTATTGATAATATTATTGAGGTGAAGAGTTGACAACATGCACTTTCATTAACTTTTTTTTTTTTGTATCAATTGCTACGACCAACGCATATTTCTTTTCTAAGACCTTCTATGGTTTCTACATTTTGAGTTACATTGAACGTTGCCCTTTCAAGAATTTCAACTTAAAGGCTTCTTCTTATAAGCTGGAGGCTTTAATCAATAACTTCGTGAACGTCTTGACGGTGAACTCCTTTAAGAGGAATGCTAACTATCCGTCAATGCTTTTTAAGAGAATCACAATAACATGTTGTTTCTACAATTGACATTTATATTTCATACTCAAGTTCCTGCATCTCTATTTTTTTTTTTAAGTTCCTCCATATCTAAATGTAATCCACCAATGACTCATCAGGGTTTTAGCTTGTCCACAACTATATCTCCCATAGTCAAATAGTGCTATGCTTAGGCACATCTCTTGATGAACAAATTCTCTAATTCAGCAAAAGTCTGTACTTGCCTATTTGATTGATCCACATATCAATCAAAAGCTATCTTTAATGGCTACTGATTAACTTTCTGAATAATAACATATATCACTTCTCCTGCATTAGAATGACAAGCTCTGACATCTGTAATATGTTGTCATGAATTTTCAATACCATTGAAGAGCTTGAAACATGGCAGCAAAAATCCCTTGGGGAATTTGACTGCAAGGGTAGGGTCTACCCTTCCCAATAGATGAAGTCCCTTGGGACTGTATCAACACCTCCTATTATTCAACCAGCTTCTTTAAATATTTTCCCTGAATAGATATCATTTAAGATGCTTTCTTCTGTTTGTTGCCTACTTCATCTCCAACTGAAGAGGTTGCCAAGTTATTAGGTGAGGCCATTGATAGGCTGAATGAAGTCGCTAGGTGAACTAAGGGCAAGTAGGCTTTCTGCTTAGGTGACTAGGCCTAGTTGACTTCTAGTCTAAATAGGCTCTAACAAGATCATTGGGAAACTAATGAAGTCGATCTGAATCTAAAGAGTTCACTATCTTTGCGTTGATCTGCCGAATTGCCATGTGCTAGGCCGATATTACATTAACCTAATTCTTTTCAGATTTTTGAATATCCACATTCAGAAAATTTTAATGCATTCAAGTTTTGAAGATCAATTATTCCAAATTATTACTGAAATTGTGCATACTATTAATTTTTAATGCTATTAAAGTTTATTTTGATTTTATATTTAAAAGTTAGAGCCGTTCAAGAATCCTGACAGTTCAGGAGAGACTTGGAGTATAGCTTATTCTGGAATCTGAAAGCTCTTTTTCTAGGATTTTATGATTTCTTCTTTTCATAAGACAAACATCTGGATACATATGATATCTATTTTGGCTTATTCATGAGAGATCAATTATACAATGTAGATAATGGAAGCCTTTCAAAGTCATTGTAAAGCACTAAACAATCTTCTTACTAGTGTTAAGTTCTTCATTTTTACATATATACACAAACCATGCTTAAGGGTTCTAAGACGAGAATCTAAATTTCAGTTACGAAAACTTCAGTGGGGTTTAGGATTCAAGTAATTTTGAAAGTTCTGTTCATTGATTTTAATTTTATTTTTTTTATATATATTCTAAATATATCCTAAACGATCTTAAACAATCTTCATATATCTTTAGTAAGATGTATGTTTCATGAATAAAACATTTATTTGTGGATTAGATCAAATCATTACTATGAGAGAGAGAGAGTGTGTGTGTGTGCACGCACTACAAAAATTCACACCCCGGCCTCCCCTCAATTTCAAGGGAGTTTTAACGAATAAAGTTCCGGGGAAAACTTTTAGAAGACAGATTTGATTTGTAGATAAGACACTACCCAGAGATTTTGCCCTCTTTTTTTTTTAGGACATTATGATCTTAGTTATGGTTTCCTATAAGCGCAAGCCATTTTAGTTAATTACCCCTCCTGATAATGGGAGAGAACTTTCGATTAAGGCTAGTCATCAATCAGATATATAAAAATACATGTATCTAGCATATAGTAGCAGTATGGGTTTGGGTATTTGAAATCTGATATTTAAAATTTAAAATTTCATCGTCTTGCACTTAAACACTACAGGAAAATCACTCATTTCCGGCGGCCTTTTCCGGCGGTTTTGTAGTTTACCGGCGGTATTAATTTTAAAATGAAAATTAATTAAAATTTTAATATAAGTTTTAATAATTTTTTATTAAATCATTTAAATAGTAAAAAATTTATTCATTTTCATTAATTTTTTAAAAGCCGCCGGAAAAATGAAAAAGCCGCCGGAAATTCCGCCGGAAAATTCCGTGGAAAAAACCGCCGGAAATGCGTCGGAAAGCCGCCGGAAATTTGGCCGCCGGAAATCAGTGGTTTTCCTGTAGTGAAAGAAGATGGTGGGAGAAGTGATGATTGGTCCGATCAAGATCCTATGGTTCCATCATCCCAGGCCATCGTAGTCATTGGTCAACTTAGTCAGAGGAGGTAATCGACCCAACCGATAGAAGGATCCTTGTCGGCAGCCATAAATCACTTCATCCAAGGGTACCTTCTAGGCATGGAGTGAATATTTGTCTAAGGGGACAAATTTGAATTCACCTTAGCTGACAGAGGGCTTTGTGCACTATCAATTATATCCTATTGATTAATATCTCAAAAATTTAGTGTCATTGGGGAGCTTATAGGCTCAGACCATATAAGCTCCCCAATGACCGTAAATTAGTGGTACCATTTGGCGACACACTACTGAGTTTAAAGGGCCCTGATCATAACTGTTTAAATGCGATGCAATTTGGTAGAAAAACTATCGGTTATAGGACAAGTGTCGGGTCCTTACTGGCAAGTGACTGTTTGAGAATGAATATTAGTGATATTCTTAACTATAGATAAGCTCTTTGTGAGATGAAGTGATATTTAGATTTTTCCACCTTGGTAAACTATTGTGGATGATTGATGGGTTTTCTTTCTTAGGTGTTTTGAAGGTTTATTTCAAATTCAAATATTTCATAATTTGGTATCTTTAGATTTTTAGATTTTATGAGTATTTCAGTGACGTTTGCTCGAATGTTTCGAATTTACCCCTATGGTTGAGATCTATGTTAAACACAACCATCATCGACATATTTATGGGGAGTTTTTAGTTATAGGTTGAACATTGTCGTCTCTGTCTACCTATCAACACAAGATCGATCGGGTTCATTGTTGGTTGTATGGCCTCGTTAGTGAATTTTTCATTATTTGTAAGCCTTGAAGATCTAAGGTGAATGTATAAAATCAAATATCTTGATCGATGTCACAACCGTATATTTATTCACTGGTTTAAGCCGCGTCGACTTCTATCCTATCAAAGAGATGGATCGGACTTCAACTTAAGTTTATTTCTTGGCATGCGCAGCATCCTCAGATGTCACGTGTGTAAATACAACATGCTCATTAGGGACCATGGGGGTATTTGGGGGGAATTTTTGTAATTATCTATTAAACCTTATTAACTGTATAATTACTAACAGAGGATCAGGTTCATTGTCAGTTGTATGCAAATTTTTGGTGAATTTTCCTATCTATTGGTTTTGAGGCCTAACATGAGCATATAAAAAAATATCCTACTCGATACCAAGATAGTATTTTTTTTTTTGATGATTTGACCCTTGTCGACTCCTATCAACTCGCACAGAAGGATAAGGCTCAAGCTTAGATTCATTATTTGACCCACACAACATCATCAAACGTTACATGTGTATCCTTAATATGCTCGCTAGGGCCTATGCAGGTGTATGATTGCATATGCATTTTTTTTGTTTGTGTGCATACACATTATAGTACATGCATGAGGGCTATTATTGGAATATTTCATTTGTGCGGGCAACTGTCATTTGAATGTGCACGATGTTCCATTTGAGAGATTGTAGATGCCTTTTGTCTGCTCGTATGAGTATTGAAAATCTAGTGTTGTGGCTTAACAGTTTGTGTATGTATTTTATCTTCTTGTATGAGTGTTGTAGATCCGGTGGCGTGACACTATTATTTGTTGCTTGATGTAGATGGGTTGTTGTTTAGAAATGAATAGGACTTCAAAAGAATTTGCACACATGTTCCATCCGCTTGTATGGATATTGCGGATCTGGTGGCGTTATGTTTCAGCGGAATTATAAATGTATTCTATCCGCTAGCATGGATGTTGCGAATTCGGTGGCATTTCGTCAAACTATTGTCATTTCATATAGGTAAATTTTCGTGCATTACTTCTTTCTTTCTACAAGTAGATTGTTGTGCACTAACAAATCTCATGTTATCACTAGTAGATAACTGCATTCACTATAATTCTCTTATATTCGCTCACATATAGCTTGTTGTATGCACAATGAGTTTCCTATAGCAGCTTATAAGGATTTGCATTTGGTGTGATCATAATGCATTTTTCTTGTGAATGATATATTGGATGTATAATGGGTCTTCTACAATAGCTTGTAGGAGCTTACATCTATTTCATATCTTTCATCTTTGTTTGCAATGCATCAATGTATTTCCTAGCCATTGATTGATTATTGACTGCAAATGTGTCGTAGCATCTATTATATGATGTTGATTATCGTCATTACACATGTGTATGTTTGTTGCACATCGATCCTCCTCTTATTTTTCGTAGGAGACCAATACCTTTGCTCGCATATTGCTATTGGTTTTTGGTTGCATTAGTCACGGATTTATCCTTTAACGTTGGCTGGTGAGTCACTCCATTCATAGTCTATCTACTATCTCGTTCACAAGTAGATCAACACATTCATTAACAAGCTATATCATATACATTTGTACGGGGTCTTGTTGTTTGCAGGCATATTACTACGCCTATTTGCAATCAGTCGACATTGATCGTACGCAAATTGCATTTTATTATGAATTTCTTCAATACGCATTGACTAGAAAATCATTCTGTTTGTCGTATGTTATTCATCGTACTTATAATATGCCCCACATCATTACTTGTAAGCACAATCGTTGTAGGCATTATAAGTCTTCTATCATTATCCACAGGCGAGCTACATTGAATACAAATCTTCGAACATCACATGTATATATTCGTATTTATCACATTTCTCACACATCTTTCTTGTGATGTTTATGATAGATCTTCTGTAGCGGCATGTTGGAGCTTGTGTTTGATGCATATCATATTTTCTTGCATGTATTGAATTGGTGTATTTGATTTATATTGAGTGGTTGCTAATCGTAGGGATGATTCAACATCCACTGCATGTTATTTGTTGTTACTCGTGAGTGGACTATAATACGAATGGGGGTTCTCCTTCATGTGTTTTTGGATGCTCAAATTCGTCACACGCATCACTACATATACACGTAATAAGCTTCATCACTCTTGGTGAAACATATGTTGATGATTTTAACATATTTAACTACAATTCAATTATACATTCCTTTTAATTTTCACTGCTTGCAGAGTGCAAAGTATTGGTTTATGTCCTGACACTTATCATGAAGCGTTGTTACATTCATTGCGCTCCTCCCTTCTTGCATATAAGCTGGCTGGTAAGGACATCAAGTGTTACTTATTTGCGGGTCAGTTGTATTATTCATTAGAGATTCCACACAATTGGTTGCAAGTATGTCGCTGTATCCTCCACAATTATTGGTCACTGCCTGTGTATGAATCATGCTATATATTGTAGGTCCTTCATTGCCTTAGATGGTAGCTTATATTTCATGTGGTGAATTCACTTGCTGATGTTTGTATTTTAGTTGACATGACGATCCCTTGATATCTCATTTAGATCCTTCATTGTTGATTATAGGCATATCATTGTATTTTCCATTTAGTTTTTTCTTGCAAATATGTTACATTTGTTGCAATCATTTTAAATCAATTATAAACAAATTATGTTGAAGATCGCAAGTCCTTTACTTGATTATTCATGTTCATTAGAATTATCTAGGTCTTTAATTAGCATTGGCATTGATATGATTGTGTTTGTTAAGTTAAAGTTTGATTCCATATGGTTTATCTTGTTTGAGTCCCCTGTAATTGTTTAATTTGTGTTCAAATAAAGTCCCCTGCCTTTGCAAATTTCGGCAACCTTCCAGTGTCTCCACTGTGTAGTGAAAACAACAAGAGTCTGGGTCATCTCACCACACTACAAGAGTGTGTATGGTATATGTGTGATGACATCAAGGTTGTATTTCTTCGATCCCACCACGCTACGAGAGCATGTATGGAGTTTCCAGGTACCTATTTGAAAATGTAATTGGTTTTCCCCTCCATGCTTTGAGAGCGTGTACAAGTACTTAGAAATATCCCCGCCATGCTACGAGAGCACAGTATGCATCGCGCCGGGCTTCCTCCTACCGTACTACGACAGCACACATAGGGGGTTTTTGGCTCGACGCAAATGCCGAATGTGGGTATAAATGTACATACCATTTTATAAATGCTTATTCTCTATTCATTCTTTTTAAATGATCTATGTGGTTTAATAAATGTATTTTATGCAAAATTTTCTTTCCAACTATGTCATGTTTGTTAAGATTAGTGCATTCACAAAGATATTCCAGACTTGGTTCAATGTAAGGATCTAGCCAACATTAATTAACCCCTAATATTGTAGCTCTACCTCAAGATTTGTAAATGACACACACAAGCATGGAAAAGGAACCTATCCTTTACCAAAATATGAATACCAAGAATTGCTTCCTTCCCATACTATCTCTACCTTCAAATTCCTATTTGCTAACCTCTTCCATGCCTTAAAACTTTGCCCATCCTCTCATTCCATAACCAAAACGCTATAATTTGCATAAATCATGCAAATTTCATCACCACAATTTCACCTCCAGAAATTCCCTTCCATAATAAGCACTCCCCTTCTCCCTCCTAAAACACTAAAATTTCAACCTTTCAATAGAAACTTCACAAACAGGTCCTATGGTAGATCCTCAATACGATGCAGAAGCCGAAAATCTTTTGGCGACAAAGAAAAGAATGATCAGAGAATTCATAATAAGAAGAAAAGCAGCATTGAGTCAATTCCAGAATTACTGCTTGGTGATGACATTCCAAAACTTAGTTTTAGTTTACCTGCAATGCTTATTCTCTTAGGAAAAGAGGTAATATTATTTATGCTAATAGAATTCTGCAGCTATTAATGTAATTGACGCTAAGAAAATCTGTTCATATTTTAGCGAATTTATGAAATGATAAATCATTTCATTACATTCGTTACGAAGCATATAGAGTTTATTATAAGACCTGCTGCTGATGGTGGAGCAGATGTTGGCATAAAATGGTATATAGGTATATAATTAATTATATTCTGTTCATTAGTTTGGATTATGAAGTTTTTGTTAAGGAAATATTTTAGGTTTCGTTTGGGACAACTTTCTTACTTCTTTCTAAAGTAGTTTTTTAATATAAAAGTTTATAGTACTAGAAATTTTTCTACAAAAAAGTTATTCATAAAACAATAAGAAACATGTCCCAAATAAAAGCTTCATTTGGGACAGCTTTCTTATTATTTTTTAAAATAGCTTTTTAGTATAAAATATTTTTGTACTAAAAATTTACTTTAGAAAGCAATAAGAACTGTCTCAAATGAAACCAAAGCCTTATTTAGTTATGGCTAAGGAAATGTATTTTGTAGAATGGAAATACAAAGACTTGCACTTGGGGCGTGGTTGTACGCTGGATTCATCCCATGTGTATAATGGAAGGATATATCTAAGGTGAGATTATCAGGTTATGTTTACATAGAAAAAATTTAGTTTCCTGACTATATTATTATTATTATTATTAATTCTAACGCGATTTTTTCTTGCATGAAACAATAAAAATATGAAGGAATGGAAAAAATTTGCTTGATCCTCTATCGAAGTGGAAGCCAACCAAATTGATAGACAAAGAGGTACCTTAAATATTTTCTTCACAGTGGTGAAAACTGAAATTATAAGAAAAAATTATTAAATATATATTATTGAACCATTATTAATGCTAGTTATATTTTCTTAAAAGGGTAAATAAAAAGATTTTATTTTTATTTTTAATTACACTATTTTTTTAATGATTGTGATTAATATTTTTATGACCCCAATATTTTTTAGCTAAAAATAACTAATTAGTTACACTTTGATGTAGTTAAAGAAGTTATTTTTAGTCATGTTTTTAAATAAAAATATAATTTAAAACTAGTTTTTTTAACCATGGAATTGTTATATTATTTGCTATTACAAGTATTATGGTTACATTTGGGGGGCTTTTTTATTGTTTCTTCAAATAACTTTTTAGTACAAAAATTAAATTTTTTGTACTAAAAAATTACTTTAAGAAGTAGTAAGAAAGCTGTCTTAGACGAAGCCTAAATATTACTATAGTTTTGATGATTTTTATCCTTGTTATGATTGTGCAGAGCTTGGTGATGATTTTTATTAACAAGTTGGATGAGATGGGAAAACAATATTTTCCAAGGGACAAGACAATGCTTCATGGCCTCTCTTATTTTGTCAGTTGTTTGCTATTCATTGCTGTAATTGTCGTGCTGAAGAATACATTTACTTAATAAACATTTATTTCTTCATATAACTCAAAATTCAAAGTTTCAGGAGAAACAATCAACTTATGTTTTGTCAAGGATTAAAAAAATATTGAATAAGTTGGTATAATTGATATAGAAGAATTGAGTGCATTACACAGTCATTTAGAGCATTAAATATTCTATCTCTATCTCTCTTTTAGAAATTATTATCTTTTCTTTAGCATCAAAGCATTTCTCGTGTAGATGTTTGATTCGACGAGAAAGAAATATGGAGTAAAGAAATGTTGAATAAAAGAAATAGTATATTTGAAATGCATGTTTTTTTTTTTTTTTTTTGACTTGAGTAAGATGAATGAAGTATAAAGTTCAACACGGTGGTGGCTTGTGGCACCAATGATAGTAGGGGCTAAAAGGCCAGGGTCTACGGGGCGGCAGGTGGATGAAGACAATAGTGGTGTTTAGCAATGGGCGGTGACGGTGGGTGGTGGCCAATGGTGATGATAGTGGCCAATGGTGGGCGGTGGCTGAGCACGACCACTACAGAAAAATACGCTATTACCGGCCGATGGAATCCGCCGGTAACAACTAAAATATGCCAAAAATGTCTTCTTTTAGGCGCATTTTTGACATAAAACTGTCAGACAGTATTTTGCGCGTCGGAAATAAAATACTGGCGTAAAATTTCCACCGAAACAATTTCTAGCGGTTCTTTCGGTGCAATTTTGGCAAAAAAAAGACCATTTGATGGTTGTTTTGTTAATTTATTCTGGCGTAGATGCGTCGGTATTTTCAGTGGATGTCGGTATTACCGGTGCATATTTCGCCGGGGAATAAATGACGCTATATTACCGGCGAACCTTACCGTCGCACTCTCCATCGATATTATCCACGCATATGGTCACCGGGAAAGCTCGTTGTATCGTATTACCGGCGAACGTTACCGTTGCACACGCCTCCGGTATTAGTGGCGCACATGGTCACCGGAAAAGGTCGATGTATCATATTACCTGCACTATTTTCGGCAGATAATCCGCCGTAAACCTGTAGCATAAAAAAATAACCTCCCTTCTTTTAAAAATTGATTTCCATAATTATACCTACATATAAAACAATACAACAACAATATATACAACCACTTCATATCAATAGCATCACAAATTACATTATCAAACATAAACATTTAAAGCATAACATAAACAAGAAGAGTATTGTCAATAAACATCAAATACAAAAAGAAACAATATGTCCAATGCACAAACAACTAAACATGTCCTAATATAAATCTCCACATCAGCAAAATAAATAACATCTATGACTCTAATTTAGTCTCCTCCTCAAATGATGTTGTACTCCTCTCACTACTCATCTGCTCCCTCATCTTTTGCATTTTCTCTAACATTTGAGCTTGTTGTATCTGCACCTGTTATTGTATCTCCAGTTACTGCTGCTGTATTTGCATCTATTGCTGCTGCATTTGCATCTGTCAGTCAACTTGTGCTTTCCTTACTTTTTCTAGCTCGATTGTAAGGGCAGCTATATATTGGGTATATAAAAACTCATGGGTGTTAGCTGAGAAACTAGAGCTACCAGATGTTTGCAACTCATATGCAGCCTCTTACAAGCCTAAACCATATACTCTGTCGTGCTACATTCCTCCTAACGCTTGCGACCAAGTGCGATAGTTAGAATATTCTACTGATCCACTAGAAGAACCTTCACCTGCTGCAGCCTGGCTCTCTCGAAGCCGTGTATAATCCTCCTATGAAAGTTAATAAAAATTTTAATAAAATTTTAATTAATTTATATATAACATCACAAAAATTAAATTTATATACTTACATAGGCTTTCCTCGTAAGCTCATTAACCCATTGCTGATCCTCCTGTTGCTTGTGGGTATGACTATACAATTTAACATAAGTCGGATCTCTGCCCAACACTTCTTTCTATAACAGACATATATTAGTGTTCTTATTAAAATAAATTATTTAAAGATTTTAAAATTTCTTACCAAATATCTTCGGTGGTCAATATGTGAAATAGAACCCCTAGTATGAAGGAAACTACCCCTGCCCCCAACATAAGAAGCTCTTTTTGTCAATAAATATAAGGAGCATCATACGTGTTCTATATTATATCCCATATTGTATGCGTTGGTTTCTTTGACGGATGAAACCTGAAAGAAATATGTTAGGTGTCAAAAAAATTTATGCAATTTTATTTCCATGTACAAAATAAAATTAATACATATGTTTCACCGTCAGGTTCTATCAACATGTGACCCTCTATCACCTTCTCTGCTGCAGCTGAGATGGAAGGTCCACCTGTAGTGGGCTAAGGTGGTGGTGGGGGATAGTATGGCAGGACATATGGTGAATATGGATATATAGGAGGGCCACCATGAGGTGGGGGTGGGTAGTAGGGGAAGTAGAACTGTGGCCTACTGAATGCAGGAGTAGTTGAATGTGGGCTAGGCTGACTCTGCATAGTAGGCTGAGATAAAGAGGGATGATTCTGAGTAGCATGCTAAGATGAAGAGGTGCCCTCAATACGTATAGATGAACCTTTTAGACCAACAATTACCTTTTTGATATGCCTACAAAATATATTCTTAATCAATCCTCTCTAATTGTCATCACCTGAAGCCATTTGCACAAAAAAAAATTAAGAAATATTAGCAACATTAATTATAGCAAAAATTTAATATAAAATAACACATCAATTAAATAAATGCAAGTACAACAAAAATTAAATATAAAAAATATAAGAAATTAATTGTTGATTCATATTTGATTGTAAAAAAATATTTACCTTATGTTGATTCACTTTCATATGATGAAATTTCTACACCACTATCAGATTTCTCATGACTTTCCTTTATGTTTAAATCTACTTCCTCTAACTGCAACTCACTCTCAGTAGTTGTAATTTGATCGTCCATATTATTAATAAGATATTTTAAGTTTGATATAAACTCTTCTTAATGTGATGGTGGCATTGATGTACTCTTCTTAATAACTCCCCTGGGTTTGATTTCATAATTACCAGCCAATCTTGTTGCCTCATACTCTACTCAGATAGTTAGCAAAATAGACTTGGTATGCCTGACTAGCAATGATGAATGGGTTAAACTTTGAGTATCTCCTACCCCCGCTTTTCTATAATACCATAAAGCGGTTGTATTCTTGTACCTCTATTATGTACTGGATCAAACCACTCACAATTGAATAGATAAACATTATTTTCATGAATATGATATTCCAACTGTAATATTTTCTATAATACCCTGTAGTACTTAGAATCATCACCTATATGTGTATTCCCTCTTACACATACACTAAAATTCTCTATTTTCCTATCTTCACACCAAAATTTGTTTGGAATTTGTAAACATGAACCAAAAAATTAGATAACACTCTACAGCTAAATTTGGTCCCAAGCTAGATTAAGTAGCCCATCATACTACAAATTACTATCTTGATTATGCACCTAATTAGTATGTAAAATATGTCATTAATTAGCATTCTTATTAACTAATTAAAGACATATTAATTGAAATGAATAGTTGAAATATGTACCATATTTTTAAACCAAATAGGAAATTCTGTTTCCATTATCTTTTGGACTTCCACTTGTTCTGTTGTATTCAAACCATCAATAAAACTCCTATAAATTAAATTTATGAGTAAACATTAATTTAACTTATGAGTAACAAATTTATGAGTAATTTTATTCATACTTACTTGAGATATGACTCAACTTCATCATAGTTCAATAAGATATATAATGTGGCAACTCGCATCTCCTTATCAGTCAAATAGTGCATGGTACTAGCGCTTATGGGTTCACCACTTCTGTTGAATACATATAAATTTGAGGATGGACCCACATTTTTAGGTACACTACTCTGACTTGATTATGATGCTATTTCAAAGTAATAAGAGCAAAATTAGGTTGTCTCATATATTAATTTTGCTTCGCATATTGAGCCTTCAAGATGTGCTTTGTTTTTAGCAGTCTTCTTCAGTTTATTTAAATACCTCTCGAAAGGATACATCCACTGATACTAAGCAGGTCCACTGACTCTAGCTTCATATGGTAAATGCATCTGCAGATGCTCCATAAAGTCAAAGAAACCTAGAGAAATATCTTCTCAAGTTTACTAAAAATGATAGGAATATGCTACTTCATAAGAATCAAGTGCTCCACATTTAATTTTGATGAGCATAAATCTGTGAAGAAGATACTAAACTCAATTAAAGGCTTTAAAATCTAATCTGGCAGATAACTAAAGGTAGTTAATTGTAGACATTGCATAAATATATGATAGTTATGACTCTTCATACCAAATAATCTCTTAGTTCTTATATCAACACATATGCTTAGATTTAAAAATATCCATCAGGCACTCGTAGAGTCTTCACCCATTCACAAACAGCTTGCCTCTACTCTAAAGTCAAGGTGAAAGGAGCTTTTGGTTTGAAAAATTTTCCATTTCCACCATCCCTCAATTCTTATGCTTTCATACTACAAATCTCCTTTAAGTCCATCCTTACTTTTATATTTTATTTGGATTTATCTTTGGTGTCCATGACTGTATTGAATATATTATCAAATACATTTTTCTCTATATGCATCACGTCTAAGTTATGTCTAATCAAATTTGTCCTCTAATATGATAATGAACAAAAAATACTTTTCTTAATCTAATTATGGTTGACATCATACCCTAGCAATTTTTAATCGGTTATTGTTGGAGAATCTATTATTATGGGCATGGACCTTGCTCTTTTAAATATTTCTTTACTATTTAGTCTTGCAAGAGGCTGCGACATCATTATTTTATTTTTAAAATAAGCATTCTTATTTCGACTGAAAGGATGACCTGTAGGTAAGAAGATGCGATGACAGTCAAACCAAGTGTTCTTCCTTTCGTGTTTTAAAGTGAATGACTTTGTATATTCTATACAATATAGAAAAGCTAATTTTTCAAAAGTGTTCCAACTTGAGAGCATACCATATGCAATAAAATTACCAATTGCCGAAAGTAATGTTGCCCTCATAATGAAGTTCTATTTGGTGGAGATATCATATGTACTTATTCCCTCTTCCCATAATAAATTTAAATCATCAATTAACGGTTGTAAGAATACATCGATCTTTACTTTTGGATTATGTGGCCCTAAAATGATAAGTGTTAGAAATATATAAGGAGTTGTCATGCATAACTCTGCGAGAAGATTGTATGGTGTGAGCATCATGGGCCGTCATGAGTAAGGTGAAGCAGACTCGTTAAATGGAGTGAAACCATATTCACATAAACCTAATCTTATATTTTATGACTCTGAGGCAAAGGTGGGATGTGTATGATCAAATTATTTCCAGCCATCTCCTTCTGACGGATGTGTAATAAAACCTTTTTGTGAGATATGTTCTTTATGCTATCTCATATGTGCATCATATCTCATGAATGTATATAACCATTGCAGTCTAGGAATTAAGGGTGAGTAAAATAACCTACTTGCTGGTACTTCCTTCAACTTTCTTTTCGTGATAGATTTTGGTTTAAATCTCGGTGCGTTGAAATAACGGCATGCAATCTCTAATTGATCATCTTTATATAATAAAATGCATTCTTTGACACAATAATATATCTTTAATCGGAGCAATTTCTAGTTTATTATCCGCCTGTTAAGAAACCGGTTGGAAAGATGCCAGAAATAGTTTGTCGAGCTTAAGTACATCCACCGATAGTTACTGACAGATACTACACTGGATATAGTATGATGAGTTTAATTAAGATGGCGCATGATGCGTCGGTTAGTCCGTCGATAGTTACCCATGAAGAATGTGTCGGACAACTAAGAAATTTCGGCGAAACATCGGCGGAATGTGCGCGGGTAACTCTACGGCAGTTATGCTGCTGCATAATGCACCGTTAAATTACCAGCGAAACATTTGCCAAGAATTGTGTCGGTATTACCGATGTAAAAATGTTCGCCAGTAAGTTCGACAGTAATGACGCATTTTCCTGTAGAGGGCGATAAATAAATAACCAACTAAATGTAATATGAGATTATGAAATAAGCATGCAAACTAATTCTTCTTTTTTTTTTCTTAAGATTTCGATCCTAAATTTTACACTTTTAAATATGTAGTTTCCCTTTCATTTGAAATCTCCAAAAAAAATGAAAGAAAAGTGAAATTGTCTTAATAAATATAAAGAAAAAAGATTGTTAAAATTTTATTTGGTTATCATAGGGCCCTCAAAATATTGAGTTGATATGTGGGAAGATATTTTAGGTATATAAACTATAATAGTTAACAATCCCATAGATAGAAATATAAAACAAAATGGAACATCAATTCAACAAATAAACAACAGTCAAACAATAAATTAATGAAGCAATCCTTTTTTTAAGATAAAACCCACCGTAGGGATTACGCGTTAAAAGGAAAAAGGATAACAAAAACTTAAAGAATCAAAGGCCCCCTAAAAACAAAAAAATAGAAATAAAACCTATGGGAAATGATCCAGTCAAATTCAAACAAAAGCAAAGATAAAAAAGAGAAGCAGTCAAAAAAGGATAGGACTAAAAATCAAAAGGAGCAGGAGCCAACCAAAAGCACCCAATCAGCCACCTTAGAAACCCGCAACCAATAAGAGCCGGAGGATGAACAAGGAACCTGCAAGTAGGATACAAAGAGCAACTAAATGCAGTAACAACAACCATTTTATTTAGGGTTCATGTGGAATTCTCATTTTGGGTTGGCAATTGTAAGTTGTCTCTCTAGTTAAATGGTTGCTTTTATTTAGATGCTAGAAAATCTTATGTCAATTTTACAAAAAAAAGTTGAAACTTATGGTCCATTTCAGATAAATTTATAAAATATATGATTGTCTAAATAATTACAAGATGCGAAAACTAATTCATAAACAAAATTTTCAATGCCCATGTCATTGAATTTGATTGTGTTCTTTAGTAATTTTGAAATCTTCTAAATATTTTCTATCTCAAAAGATGATGTGTGTTTCTTCTTCTTAGAAGTAGTAGGGAGAAAGGATTTAAAATCCAAAATATGTAGAAAAATTGGAATTAATTATTTCCCATCACAGTAAAATTGAAATAATTTAATTCCTGAATTAAAACTAAGAAATGGTTAGTTTTAATGGCTAAATTAAAACAAAAAAATAGTAAATTTTAAAAGATGAACTAAAATTGAAAAATGATCAATTAATTTGGAATAATTTAGACCATTAATAATAATTATTTTAAATAATAATTAACAGTCTTTCACTTGGTCCAAATATTCCTTTGAAAAAATAAATAAGAAACAAAATCATGAATCCTTATCATAGTTTCTCTAAGTGTGAGTATTATCTCTCATACATCACAATGCTAACATCTCTTATTTATCTGCTTATTCAAGTTAATGAATAAATCTTATGTTTATTCTAGGTTCATTTTAATGATGTTTATTACTACATAAATGTATACATATAAATAACTAAAACATGAAAAATATCGTAATCATATTAATTAATTTTTGCAATGAATTTAACCAAAGCAACTAAGACCCATATGTCAACATGATCCTTACACTTTTATGGCGGCATGCCCTTAGAGAATCAGGTATCATCAATTTAATGCTTATGTGCTCAATAACCATTATAGTCTCCTTGACACGTTCGTTTATCGCTAAGTACTTAATATTAATATGCTTGCATAGACTGTTACTTTTGTTATTATTAGGCAAAACACTACAACTGAATTTTCACAATATAACTTCAATGGCCCTATATATCAAATCTACAAGTCTAAGCCTACAAACAAAACTCTTCAACCATACACCATCCAATATGGCCTCAAAATAGGACACAAACTCAACCTCCATGGTGTAAGTAGCAGTTTAAGTTTGTTTAGCACTCCTCCAAGATACAACTCCACCAATAAATATAAATATGTACCTAGAAGTTGATTTTCAAGAATCAACATAGCCAACAAAGTCAAAATCTAAGTAGCCAATCACCTCTAAAATATTAGTCAGCTTATATATAAGTATGCAATCTTTGGTACCTTGTAGATACCTTCATGTTTTCTTTGCAGGTTGCTAATGGTACATGCCTGGATTACTCTGATATCTCCCAAACATCTCAAGTATAAATGTTATGTCAGGCCTTTGAAAACCTGATCACACATTAGGCTACCTACAACTGAAGCATATGAAAAATTTCTCATTTTTTTTCCTTTTAAAATCATTTTTAAACACTAATCCAAATTGAATCTATCACCCTTAACAATGAGAGATATGATTGTTGAGCAATATTTTATACTAAATCTCTCCAATATTTTATTGATACATGTCTCTTGAGACAAATCGAAGATCTCTTGAAGTATGACTCTTTATATTTTAAAGTCAACAACATAAGAGGCATCGCCCATATCCATTATATAAAAATTTTTAGAGAAAATTATTTCACCTCATATAATAAAATTTTATCATTAGTTACAAGGATAATATCTTCTACATGTAGTATGAGAAAATAGATTTTACTTTGTTGATCTTTTGATATATGCATTGATCCATGATGTTCTCAACAAATCTGAAGAAGATATCTCATCATGAAATTTCAAATATCATTGCCAAGAAACTTGTTTCAGTTTATGTATAGATCTCTTAAGGTTGCACACCAAATACTCACCTTCATTATAAGAGTATCCTTCTGACTTTTCCATGTAAACCTCCTCCTCTAGTGTCCCATTAAGAAATACAGTTTTTATGTTCACTTTTTACAGCTATAAAACATAATGTCTGACAAATGACATGATAATTTTGAAGAAATTCTTTTTAGATACAGGTGAAAAAGTCTCTTTGTAAGGAATTCATTCTTTCTATGTGAATCCTTTAGTAATAAGTCTTTCTTTATATCTCTTTATAATTTCTAAAGAGTCCTTTTTTATCTTAAAAAGACCCATCTATACACTATGGCGTTCGCACCATTAGGCAACTCAACATGATCCCAAACTTTATTTATTTACTATAGAACTCATCTCATCTTTCATGGAATCAAACCATAAATCAAATCTCTTACAACTCATGACTTGTAAAAATGTTTCAAAATTATTTTCAGCTCTAATAATATAGTCCGACTTCTAAAGATACATAATATAATTACTAGGAATTGCTGGTCTTCTTTCCCTAGTAGATCTTCTTAATGTTGTAACAACCTCCTCTAGTGAATCTAGTTGTTCAACTATATATATTGGTTCATTAACAATTTATGGAATCTCTACTAATGGTTTTCTAACACTCATTAAAACTTAAGAAGTGTAATGAGCAATAATCAACCTGTCACTTGAAATAAAAATTTGCATTTATATATTCTTTTTTCAGAAACTAAGCTTTGTAATTAATCACTAACACTAATCAGGTCATTCTAAAAAGAAATTGCATTTCTTGATTATGTAGTCCTAGTGCTATTATATGAATAATAAAACCTATAATCCTTAAACTTTTCAGCATATATAATAAAATACTTAGTATATTTAGTAATAGTTCTTGGGTCTAACTTTTTCTCTTGTGGATTATAATTTCTCACTTCACACTAACATTGCCACACTTCACACTAACATCCCCATGTACATACAAGTTGCAAACCTGGTTTCTAACATTTTCACAACTTAGAAGAATTTTTAGGAACGTCCTTAGTTGGAACCCCATTTAATATGTACACAACCATCTCGAGAGCTTCAGTCCATGAAAACATAGATAGTTTAGAACTATTAATCATGCTTCTCACCATATCTATTAATATTTTATTCTTTCTCTCAGGTACACTATTTTTATTAGGTGAGCCGGGTAAAGAATATTGTACAACAATCTTCTTTTCTTAGAGGAACTTTGCAAATGAACCAAGTTTTTTATCAATCCACATTAATTTTTTGTAATACTCACCATTTATTTGATATCATAATTCTAATTTATTTTTAATATTATTTCTCTACTTCTGCCTTAAAAATTGTAAAGGCACTTAATGCTTCATTTTAATTTTGAAGAAAATATAGATACATATATTGTAAGTAATCATGTATAAAGGTGATGAAATATTTTGGATCATAAAAAATTATATCCTAACAAAAAAAATCCATATATATGATCTCTAATATGTCTTTATTCCTTTGGTACTATTCTTTAATTTCTTGTTTTTCTTACCCTTAATGCAACCTACACAAGTATGAAAGTCACTAAAATCTAAAGAATTAAATACTCCATCATTCACCAATTTCTAAATCCTATTTATGGAAATATGTCCTAATCTCAAGTATCACAACATAACTGAATTTTTATTTATAACACATCTTTCAATGCCAACTTGAACATGTAGTATATTATGAGTGGTATTATTTTGTAAATTAATATAGAACATACTATCAAATAAAATATAATTTATAATATGTTCATATTTATAATATAAACCAGCAAAAATTTTTGAAAAGTTAAAAGTATAACTAAAAGGTACAAGTTTGAAAACTGAAATCAAATTACTAAAAAAAAATTACTACTAAGTACTAAATATCATGTTCCAATAGCTTCAATATATGAGCTCATCTTATTTCTAGAATAAATATATTGTTCATTTCGCACGACCTTCATTAGGTTTTACATATCCTAGAAAGTTTTATAAATATGGATTATAAAACCTAAATCAATCTTCCATGTGTTATAAATAATATTAGTCCTATTAGATTAATAAAAGACAAATGAGATTATTTTACCTTTTTTCTCATGACATTTTTAAATTTTATGCAATCCTTCTTCATGTGTCACTTCCTTTTATAAAGAAAACACTTTGATTTCTTATGGATACTAGCTTGGGGTGGTAGATTACCTTTCCCTTACTTTTTGACTTAGATCTAGTCCTTTCTATATGTAGCTAATATTATATTCTCAACCATTTTTACAGTCAACATTTCCTTCTGTTGAACACATATGGTCAAAAGCTCATTAATTGACCATTTATCATTTTGTGTGTTATAAGATATTTTGAAATTTCCATATTGTTGTGAAGTGTGTTAAGAATATAGTGCACAAGAAAGACTCAAACATATGAACCTTAAGAATCTTAAGCTAAACTGCAATATCCTATATTTGCAGTATGTGTTCTTGCACATCTTTAATTCCATTTAGTTTCGAGGATAAACTCCATAATTATGTTACTAGTAAGAGATTTTTTTGAAGGGTTGAATTGTTCATCAATTGTCTTAAATAACTTTTTGATATTGTTATACTTATCAACAAAATAATGAATACTTGCAAATATTTTATTCTTTATGATCATTAAACTTAGGCAATTAGATTGGTCCCAATGTTCATGTAGAGCAATCTTATCATGAATGTTGGTATCTTTAACGATAAATAGTTCATCTTTTCTTATAGCATAATCAAAATTCATCTACCCTAATTGGAGGAGAATTATCTCTTCCACACTTCATAGTTATCACCCCTTAATTCAGGAATATTACATAGTCAGAGGAGGTAGTCGACCCAACCTAACAAAAAGATCCTTATCGATAGTCATGGGTTGCTTCGGCCAACGGTACCTTATAGACCCGGGGTGGATATTTGTCTAATGGGACAAATTCGAATCCACCTTAGCTAACAGTGGGCTTTATGCCCTATCGATTATATCCTATTTATTCAGGTCTCAAGGATTTAATGTCACTAAGGAATATATTGGCTCTGGCTATAACCGTTATCTCGTAGTGTCATTTGGCGATAAAACCACTTAGTTCTGGAGGCCTAGGGTCATAGCCGTTTATCCTGCAGTGACATTTAATAGCAAAATTATCAATCAGAGGACACATACCACGTCCTTACTGGTAAGAGATTATTTGAGAATGGATCCTTGTGATATTTTCGACTGAGTATTACCTCTTTGTGAGTTAAAGTAGTTTCCAATTTGTCCACTTTCGCAAACTATTATAAAGGGTGGATGGATTTTGCTTTAAGTATTATATTATTAGATTTCAATTTTAAACATCATAGAGTTTATTATTTTTGGAAATTTTGATTTTGTGAGTGCTTGGGTGACATTTTGAATATTTGAAATTGACCCCTTCTATTGAGAACTGCATTCAATACGTCCATCTTCGAAGTGTTTGGGGTCGTTTCTATTTGTGGATTGAACATTATCAACTCTATTGAGCTATAATAGAGGATTGGATTTTGCAGGCCTCGTGCCTTTATTGATGAATTTCTTTTGTCATCGGCCTTGAAGGCCTTATATGAACTTATAAAAATATATTCTGGTTGACACCCTGATCGTATATCTGTTTGAGAGTTTGAGTCATGTTGACTACTATTTATCCATATAAAACAATTAAGCTCGAATTGTGGTTCATTTATTGACCCATGTAGTATCCCTAGACATCATGTGTGTACCCGTAACATGCTCGCCGGGGTCCATGCAGGTTTTGATTGCAGTTGCCCCATTTGTGTTTTGATATGCATATATATTATAGTGCATGTGCGAGAGCATTCTTGAATATTTAATGGATTTTCTTTGGTGACCCGTATGAATTTACATCTATTGTATTTCTGCTTATGTTTGAGGTAGCTCATAGGCATTTGTATTTGGAATGATCATGTGTGATACACTAGATGTATAACAGGTCCTCTACAATAACTTTAGAAGCCTATACTTGTCGTAATCTTTCTGTATGCACCAGTTGGCAAGTTGATGCATTCACATGCACATTTGTGTGTTGATTTATGAGTCAACTAGAATTGGCAGCAAAGAAACTATCTTCTTTATGACTCTTTTGCTTCATTTGTGGACATGCTGCACCCTTTGCGTGTTGTAGGTAAAACTACTATGTAAGTGAACAATCTATTCAATTGTTTATAGATGCTCATACAATTTTTTTTAGGTATTCATATTTGTAGTGAGTTCATGGTTCTTGTTTGCATATGAACTGTAGGGTGTTGTCACATTCACTGTGTATCATCTTTACGTCATAGAAGACCAGTGTATTCACATGTATATTAATCGTCACTTGTCTCACAATTCTTATTGACTATTGTTCATGGATGACTTGAGTTCAATGTTGCAAGGTCGATTATCCACCATGAACTTTATATACATTCACTTGCATATCTCTAAGCATTCATCAATCTTAGGGAGATTTTTGAATTTGTTGCTTGTCCAAAATTGGGGCTTTGCAAGAATATCTATGTGCATTGGGGACTTATCATACCTGAAACATATCTCCTACCATCACTTGTATGCAAGTCCATATGCTCCTCCATGATTTGTCATTAGACTAGTAGTCGAGCTGTATTCACAATCAATTTTCTCCAAGCATTTATTGTTTGTATATTTCTTGTTGCCACCAGTTATAAATTTTGCACTTTAACTACCATAGTTGTCATGAATCAATCACTCTATTTACTGGAAGCATTTGCATTGTAGTTCATAAATAGTTTTCCACCCTTCTTATCCCAATTATTAATTAGAGATGTGTCATCTCTAACATTGCAAGTGACCTATTGAGGTCCAAAGATCTCCCATATCATGTTTTCGTAGTCAAGCTGTATTCCCAAAATCTTTTGTTTCTTGCAAACAAGTTGCACTTGGAAGTTCTTTATTCTCAAAGATGATTTGCAATTTATATGATAAGCTTTGTGTCGAATTCATCCATCTATTCATTCTGATTGAGGTGATCGCTATAGTTTGAATGTTATTGCTCACATAAATTTTATATTTCCATTTATAATGAGTTCACACATGAGGCTTTGCTTGCTTTTCTGAAATTGGGAAGAACCACATCTTTCTTAATTAACACTTACTATGATTCTTTAGCATCCCATCAGATCTTTGTATTATTATTCAAATCAAACCTCTTGTTACTCATCATTTTTTTCTTCAAGCTCAAATTATGTTCATGTTCAATGTTCATTTATGTCCAAGTCAAATTAAAGTTCGAGCTCATTTCAATATCACTTCATTTAAATACAAGTATTCATTAATCATTCAAGTTTTAGAATATGTTCCCTACTATCCAAAATTAATTGAAATCCTTTGTTGTCCAAGTAGCAAGCTCATGTTCTATGTCCCATGTAATCACATTGAGCTCAAATTCAGTTCATTCTATTTGAGTTCGAGCTCTTTTGCATTTGTTGAAGTCCTCTGCAGTCTGAGTCTTGTTCAAAGTCTTTTTGTTCAAATGCAAGTCCAATATGCGTTCAAGTTTGAGTTTGAGTTCACTTTGCTTGTTCCATGTCAAATTCAAGTTCAGTCCACTATGGTTTAAACTGAGTTCAAATTCTTAAATCATGGTTCACTTAATGTTCAAGTTCTTATTTCAATTTTACCTTACTTAAGTTCATAAGTCTTTGTCAATCATTTGAGTTTGATTTGAGTCAAATATTTGCAAGTTCGATCAAAGTTCAAATTGAATTAAATTGCTTTGTATTTGCTCAAATTCGAGTCCAAGTTCAGAGTTCAAATTGTTCAAAATTGGTCCAAGTCAGGTCCCTCGTCCACTGGAAAATTTGGTAGCCTCCCGGCGTCTTCCCCATTTGGGCGAAACTACAGGAAACTAGGCCTCCCGCCACGCTAGAGAAAAAGCGTGTGCGGTAGATGTCGGGTGACACCATGGCCATAAAGTCTTCAATCCCACTACACCATATAAAGTCGTGTATGGGTCCTCGGGCACTAGTTTCAAAAAAATATAATTTTTATATTTGTCCCCGCCACGCTAGAGAAAAGCGTGTACGGGGTCTACCCGCCTCACCATAAACATCACACTGGGTTCCCTTCCCATCACACTAGAGAAAAGCGTGTATGGACAGTTTTCCAGCTTTATGCAAATGCTGAATGCAGGATTTTGAGTTAAGAAAATTTTATACCTTCGCAAGTGGGATGTGACGACGGCGTCGAAAGTGACTAAATGCACAAAAATCAAGGACAGCTATTTTTTTACTCTCTTTTGAATTCTCCCTCGTCATTTTTTATTTTATAGAATTCTTGTTTATACACACACACAAATAAATATATATATATATATATATATATATATAAAAGATGATTCTCATACAGGAAGATGAATGCTAAAGGATTCATGAATTGTGTCTTTCCAACTTCAGTTAGTTCTGAATTCCTAACATCTAGGATATGAAGACTTTCATTTTCTTGCTTGACAAGAAGCTTCTCATTGAACTGCTCAATGAAATCGCCTTTTTGTTACAGTGTAACAATTGATTAAAAGATTATAAGACTCTGCCATCTTCAATTGAAAGTATCTTTCATGAAATGTAACCAGGACTTCTACGACAAATCAATAGCATGATTCCTGTACTGATCTTAATCTACTGTCCATTCTTATTGGACATACCCACTTGCTGGATGCTAAATAGCCCATGTATAAAGAATACGCTCCAATGATTTCTGAACTTGTTCATTTTGGAAGAAGGTTACATCAGGTATAATTCTTGGGAAATCAAGGATGCAACTTCATTATTCACTGAAGGCACTCTTGCAATGGAAGGATTACTAAGCACTTCCAGAGCTTCCAGAACCCGACCTTCTTATCAAAAGAATGGACCTCATGTCTACCTTTCCTAAAGTAATTCTCGGCATAACTTCTTTTGTGCTCTGGAGGTCTTGGTGATATGCTCTCATTCATATTTATAATTTGCGTGTTACCAGAACTTTACCAGGAAAGCTGCGACATTTGAGAAACTTTTGCACGTTTCTAAGCGTCTGATTGAACCTCCATTTGAGATCGGGACTGGGCGAATACCCACTTGCGGAGCTGCTTCCTCCGCCACCAGCTTCCCTGCTCCGCTCTTCTTCTCCGCTGTTTGTCACGTTTCCGCCGGCGAGGAAAACTGAACTAGCAAATCAGTGCATGATGATCCTCATCCAAAAATCGCTGCTTGACTGAAGCAAAAGAAGACTTCCCTGAACTTCAAAATTGTTCTCTCTTTCTCTCAAGTATATGAAATTCGGTCTGAAGCAAGATTGTTCTGTTAGGGACTGAGTGTGGATGCAAAGATAGAGGCAAAGAGGGCTAGAGGAGTTAGCATGTAAAGGGATTGATGGGTGAAACGGCAAGATAGCTGGAGCTTAGGGAATGAATCAGAGCAAGTTGAGGGAACGGCTTGGGGCTCTATAGCTATTGTGGAAGCGGGATCAGATACTTGGCTATGAGGAAGATCGGATTGGGAAATTGCTTGCTGGAGCGTGGAAGAAGGATTATAGAATAGCTCCTACCTTTTTTTTTTCTTCTTCTTAGTTTTAATGAGGAGAGTCGAAGTCGAAGATAGCTAAGGCGAAGAGACTTAACGGACGAGGCATTTTACGAGACGAGGTAAGTGTGAAGATGACAGGAGCGGACGCAGCTAGATGAGGAAGCCGGAAGAGAAAGGAAATGAAAGGAGAATGGTAGGAGAGGCGTGCTATTTGTTTACACCCATTAGTTTGTAAGGGCTTCAACGCAGACTTTGATGGGGATCAAATGGCTGTTCACGTACCTTTATCTTTGGAAGCTCAAGCAGAAGCTCGTTTACTTATGTTTTCTCATATGAATCTCTTGTCTCCAGCTATTGGAGATCCCGTTTCCGTACCAACTCAAGATATGCTTATTGGACTCTATGTATTAACGATCGGGAATCCCCGAGGTATTTGTGCAAATAGGTATAATCAATATAATTCTAATTGCAGAAACTCTAAAAAGGAAACAGTTTACAAGAATGACTTTAAGTATACAAAAGAGCCGTATTTTTCTAGTTCTTATGATGCACTTGGAGCTTATCGGCAGAAACGAATCCATTTCAATAGTCCTTTGTGGCTCCGGTGGAGACTAGATCAACGCGTCGTTGGCTCAAGAGAAGTTCCCATCGAAGTTCAATATGAATCTTTTGGTAATTATAATGAGATTTATAAGCACTATCGAATAATAGGAAGTGTAAAAAGAGAAATTCGTTGTATATACATTCGAACTACTGTTGGTCATCTTTCTTTTTATCGAGAAATAGAAGAAGCCATACAGGGGTTTTGGCAGGCCTACTCATAGGCTATCTAACTCATGCTCTATATAAAAACTAAGAAATTATATTAGTGATGCCCATACTTGTGGGAATTCGGGTCTCTCCAATTTCACCGGTATCATAATTTCTTAATTTCTGTGTGAATCAAGATTTAGGAAAGGAAGTTTTCGAATCACTGACCCAGGCCCATTGTGGAATCTTACTCAGCAGAATATGGAGGTCCTTATGGCAGAACGGACCGATCTGGTCTTTCACAATAAGGTGATAGATGGAACTGCTATGAAACGACTTATTAGCAGATTAATAGATCATTTCGGAATGGCATATACATCACATATCCTGGATCAAGTGAAGGCTTTGGGTTTCCAGCGAGCCACTGCTACATCTATTTCATTAGGGATTGATGATCTTTTAACAATACCTTCTAAGGGATGGTTAGTTCAAGACGCTGAACAACAAAGTTTTCTTTTAGAGAAAAACCATCATTATGGGAATGTACATGTGGTAGAAAAATTACGTCAATCCATTGAGATATGGTATGCTACAAGTGAATATTTGAGACAAGAAATGAATCCTAATTTTCGGATGACTGATCCCTCTAATCCAGTCCATCTAATGTCCTTTTCGGGGGCTAGAGGAAATGCATCTCAAGTACACCAATTAGTAGGTATGCGAGGATTAATGTCGGATCCTCAAGGACAAATGATTGATTTACCCATTCAAAGCAATTTACGGGAAGGACTTTCTTTGACAGAATATATAATTTCTTGCTACGGAGCCCGCAAAGGAGTTGTAGATACTGCTGTACGAACATCAGATGCTGGATACCTCACGCGTAGACTTGTTGAAGTAGTTCAACACATTCTTGTACGTAGAACGGATTGTGGTACTATCCGAAGTATTTCCGTGAGTCCTAAAAATGGGATGACGGAAAAGATTTTTGTCCAAACACTAATTTATCGTGTATTAGCAGACGATATATATATTGGTCTACGATGCATTTCCACTCGAAATAAAGATATTGGAATTGGACTTCTTATTATCTGTTCTATTACAAGCTAAATACATGTATATATAGAGATAACTAGTAAAGAATCAAACCAAGAAAGTACGAGAGTATAATGACGTGTCTGAGTCCTTAACAGCTCGCCTCAAATTAATTATTCTGTGAACGAATGGTTAATTTGGACCTTAAAGCATAAAACTGGTTGATAGGCAGAGCTTTTGTAAGGATATCAGCGATTTGATCTATTGAGCAGATGTGAGCAATATTAATGTTGCCCTGTTGAATGTGTCCACTGATAAAGTAATAATCAATTTCGATATGTTTCATCCTTGCGTGGAAAACGGGATTGTTGGCGAGCGCGATAGTTGACGTGTTGTCGCAATGTATTGTTGTAGGAGAATTTTGAGGTATGCGAAGTTCTGCCGCAAGTCGACGAATCCAAATAGTGTCCGAGGTAGCAGATGAGAGGGAACGATATTCCGCTTCCGTGGATAATCGGGCGACGGTAGTTTGCTTTTTGACCGATCAAGAGATCAAGTTGGGGCCAAGGAAAGTGCAGAAAACTGACATTGATTTGCGGTCAGTTGGATTAGCCTCCCAATTCGCATCGGTGTAACTATGTAAATGAAGATCACCGGTTGTGAGCAGGAGACCGAAGTTTATCATTCCTTTGATGTACCTCAGAAGCCACTTGAGTGCTTGATAATCGCAATTGCGAGGATGTTGCATATGTTGAAAAATTGAATTAGTTGTGAAAGCGATATATGGTCTTGTAATTGATAAGTATTGTAGTGATCCGACGAGTTTGAGAAATTGTTGGGGATCCGCATATGGTTGATCGTCCGTGCCTTTGGGTTGTTTTTTCGTTGCAGGAGTCATGGAAGGTTTGCAATTTGAAATACCTGCATGACGAAGAAGATCATTTACGTAGTGTGATTGATTTAGAAAGTAGCCAGAGTTGATTTTGATCACCTGAATGCCGAGAAAGAGAGAAACATCTCCTAGATGTTTTAGATTGAATTCCGATTGAAGCCGCTGCAATGTGTATTGGATTTTTTAGGAGTTGTTTCCTGTAATGAGCATGTCGTCGACGTAGATTAGAATGAAAAGATAGATGTCATTTTGAGTAAACAGGAGAAGTGAGGGATCAGCCTTACTGAATTGGAATCCGAGAGTCTGAAGGAAATGTGGTAAATTTTTGAAACCATTGTCGCGGTGCCTGCTTAAGACCGTAAATATATTTGTGAAGTTTACGAACTTGCTGAGGATTTTGAATATCTTCGAAGCAGCGAGGTTGTTTCATGTACACATCGTCGTTCAGATCGCCGTGTAGAAAGGCATTCAAAATGTCTAGCTGAGTAACCGGCCATTGATATTGCAAAAGCGACAGTGAGAAGCATGCGAATTGTGAGCATTTTAGCCACCGGGCTGAAGGTTTCGATAAAATTGACACCGAACTCTTGAGAACAACCTTAGGTTACGAGACGAGCCTTGTAGCGAGAGACCTAACCGTTTGGAAAAAGTTTTGTCTTGAAAATCCATTTGCTCCCGAGGATAAGTGCGTCAGGCAGAGCAGGAACCAGAGATCAAGTGCCTTGTTTGGGCAAGGCGAGATATTCATTTAACATTTCCTGTCACCACTTACCATGTTTTGATGCTTCAGTATAAGAAGTGGGGGTGTGAACTGTAGAAGG
Organism: Dendrobium catenatum; assembly: GCF_001605985.2. Classification (NCBI taxonomy): domain Eukaryota; kingdom Viridiplantae; phylum Streptophyta; class Magnoliopsida; order Asparagales; family Orchidaceae; genus Dendrobium; species Dendrobium catenatum. The sequence continues at coordinate 1,980,253 of NW_021319800.1, forward strand.
CACGACTGACAAGTCAAAAATTTGTTTTGGCTTTGATATTCCGGAGCAGAGACGGGTTTGCAGGTGGTATCGTGGAGGAGGATTGGTGGACGTGTTCGTATTGTTGAGAGGAACCGTGGAACTGTCAGGAGAAATTGAATTGAGAGAATGGTTGGATATACTGCTAGCCTACTGAATAGATTGAAGATTAGTGCTTTGACGTATGGAAGATGTGGGAATAAGAAGAAGAGGAGTGCAAGATGCCGGAGTAGTGTCTGAAGGCAGATTGTTTATTGTGCTAGAACAAGGAAAAATATGTCATAGAAGACCACATGTCTCGATATGTAAACACGATTTTGATGTAAATTGAGGTAGCGATATCCCTTGTGCTGAGTGGAGTATCCGAGAAAAATGCATTCCTATGAGCGAGGAAACAATTTTGTTGGTGCGTATGGTTTTGTCCAAGGAAAGCATAAATAACCGAAGGTGCGAAGATGGTTGTAAGATGCATAACCAAAAATGCGGCATTTGATTTAGAATGATAGAAGATGGAAGACGATTTATGAGATTATTGGTCGTTGAAGTAGCTTCGACCCAGAAGATGTTGGGTAGATGAGCTACGTGAAGAAGTGTGCGAGTGAGATCGAGAAGATGTTTGTGTTTCCGTTCAGTGGTGCCATTCTATTCTGGCGTATGCAGACAACTGAGTTGGTGAGTTATGCCATGTTGAATTAGGCAATTAGAAAAATTACTGCTGGTAAACTCGCCGGCGCCATCAGACCAAAATGTCTAAATTATAGCATTAAATTTATTGTTATGAGATTACATAATTATTAAAATTTACTAAACACTTCATCTTTAGATTTAAGTAAATACAGCCACCTATAGCGAGTAAAGTGGTCGACAAAGATGACGTAATAACGAAAGCCATTTATAGAAAGTAAGGGTGCAGGACCCCAAACATCCAAATGAACGAGCTGAAAATGTTTATTACAGGCCGACTCACTAGTAAAGAAAGGTTGCTTATGACTTTTTGAAACATTACAGGAGATACAAACATCAGTAGAAAAACGGGGAGTAATAGCAGGAAAAGTTTTGCCAAAGTTTGAAGAGTGCGACGGTTAGGGTGGCCAAGATGAGCGTGCCAGGAAAGATTGGAAGATCGGACCGTTGCCAGAGCAATGTTCTTATGATTGGTAGGAACCTTGATGTGGTACAACCCATTTCGTTTAGGACCTCGGAGAAGCAGCTTCTGGTCCTGAAGATCCTTAATAGTGAAATCATTAGCATTAAATGAAATTGAAACATTGTTATCATAAGTTAAACGAGAGACAGATAAAATATTATGCGAGAGGGAGGGAACGTGAAGAATATTCTGAAGACGAAGCTTACGGTGAGACTCAGGTAGAGGCAGAATGCCTTGACCCGAGTTTTGGATCGGTAAAGTGTTTTCGTTCGCGATGGAGACCGAATCGAATCCATTATATGGCATAGAATGTTGAAGATTCGTTGCATCGAAGGTAAGGTGAGATGATGCGCCTGAGTCCAAGATCCAGTCATTGGTGATGGCATTTTATTGTTGAACTGTGAGGGCTCTTGGATTGGATGGAGACGCATAGCTTAGATTGCAGCGATGCCAGCAATTCAATGTTGTATGACCCATTTTTCCGCATATCTGGCACATTGGTCTCGGTGAGGTGGTTCTTGCAAAGTTTTGAGAATCCGCAGGAAGCTATTATCATTGCGATGAGCCACGACCGTGAAACTTATTTTTATTGCTCTTGATTGGAAAAGAGAGCCACAGAGTAGGATTGCTGACTCTCTTGACGATGTTTATGAAGAAGATTTATCTCTTCGCTACTAAGTAAGGAGTAAAAGTCGTCAAGACTTATCGGTTGAAGCAAAGTTCGTATAGCCATCTTGAAAGGATTGTAGATTGTAGGTAACGTACAATCTTTCATCTGAATTTAATGGAGCTCATTCTTGAGCTGAAAGACGCGAGAGCAGTTTGTGGGTTGAAGACGTCGTTCTAGAGTGATCCAGATGTCAAGAGTGATTTTGAGATTAAGAACGTAAGGAAGAATTGAGGGTGAAATTGTAGACAAAAAGAGCAGATACAAGATTTTGATCTATCGGTTTCCAACGAACATGGTCGGTGATGGTAGATTCCGATGGGCATATAGCAAATCCGGTGAGATGTTCACCGTACCCATTTACGAAGAAATGTTGATGAAGTTGCAACCTCCATATCGCATAATTCACAAATGTGAGGAGAGTAGGGATGAGATTCTTGATATTAGATATAATAAATTTGAGGTGGGAGGGAATGAGCAGCTTGGTTTCTTGATGAGAAACATTTGACATTGTCCGGCGAGACCTGACCGAATCTTTTTCGGCCATGAAAATCAAGAAGTCGCTGAAGAGCTCTTAAGCTCTGATACCATGTGAACATGACAGGAGCGGATGGAGCTAGATGAGGAAGCCGAAAGAGAGAAAGGAAATGAAAGGAGAATTGCATTATCTGTGTTGTTCTATGACAAGCTAAACACATGTATATATAGAGATAACTAGTAAAGAATCAAACCAAGAAAGTACAACGGTATAATGACGTGTCTGAGTCCTTAATAGTAAGTCGGTTTTTTTTTATTTAAATTTGGGCTTTAGCCCATATATTGAAGGTGTAAAAAGAGACTTACATGAAAGGAAAGTGAACAAAAAAGGTCCCAAACAAAGGGAACTGCTCAACAGAAGCACAAAAAAATGCTCAAAAGAGAGCACATACAAGAATGCAAAAAACATGAAAATAGCTAGAAAGCAAAAATCCGCAAAGAAGAAATGCTCCAAAAGCCAAAAAATCTGGACTCAGGGATATTAACATGAAAACAGCAAAATGTCAGACCCTTGGTTTCCCGAAGACCATCCAAAGGGGATTCAAAATTGGAGCCTCATCATAGTCCAGACGAAGCAAAACCCAGTAGCCGTATTCCATGTAAAGTGTCTCGAAGCAGAATAATCAGTGTTCAATGGGCCAACATACAAACTATCTCAAATTACAGCTCCAACAAAAGCCGTCAAAAGCAGCATAAATGATTCCAACTATCAGAAATAAAACCACAAAAGAGCATCCTCAACTAAATCAATTCCGATACTTTGATCAGTTCTTCCACTTAATAAGTTTCTCAAAAATAGCTTTTTTAATACTTAAAGAAGTGGTGATCGTGCTTTGAAATTTGTTCCCAAATCTCCTATTGTTCATTTCTTTCCAGATATGATAAATGCAACATCCAGTAATGAGAAAGTAAAGCTTTTTAACCGGCTGATGGGTACTATGTTCTCCGTCAATCCATTCTAAAAGTTGGAGAATAGTGGGCCTAAGAAGGAGTTGCTTAGAGCTAGACATGATATCCGAAAAAATAGCATATGAGTAGGTGCATTCAATATATAAGTGAGAATCACTTTCAGGATATTCATAACATAAACTACACGTTAAAGGGATAGATATGTTCCTTTTATGCAATTCATCCACATTTTTAATGCCTCCTACAATAGCCAACCAAATGAAACTCGTGTATCTCAATGCATACTTAGCGTGCCATACCAAATTAAACCAAGTGCAGCTAGGCAAATTAGAGTAAAACTCCTTAATATAATCATCAAATTTATTATTGTTTTGATTTCCCCAAACAAGGCAGTTGTTAGAACTCTCCAAAATTGGAATGTCTTGAATTGCATTGCTCACAGGAGGAGGAATAGAATTCAGTAAAACCCAGCTATTGCCCATAATGAAGTCCCTGATAAAGGAATGAGGATTGGTAGCAAGAAGAAAGAAGTGACCATTCAAGAAATCATCAAGCTTGCCATTATAACACCAATGGTTCTAATGCATAGAAATAGGGGCGTTAGGGATAATTTTAAAAGAGAATTTATCTTTAGTAGCAGCAGCAGTGATGCAGACTACTTTCTAAAATCTAGAAGCATATGAAGGAGGTGGACACCATGGGGAGATATAATGACTGAATAACCAATAGGAAAAAGGAGAAGCCATATTGTACATTCTTAAAATAACTGAGCAGTTAAAAGCATATTGAATGGAAGTTAATGAAGGCAGACCGAGACCCCCATTATGCTTGGGCTTACAAACCTTTTCCCATGATACCATGTGTATTTTCCTACTAGAATTGGAATCTCCAAAAAAATAGGAATTTAGAGCATATTTTCTTAAAGAATTTGATAACAGATTTGGGCAAGATGTCACCACGAATCCAGTAGGTAATAGAATTGAGGATGTTGTATCTCAAATACTGCATACATCCAACAAAAGAAAGCAGGTTTGCCTTCCATCCTGAGAGCTTTTTAGAGATGCTATCAATAAGAGGTAAAAAATCAGCAACTTTGAGGCTCTTGAAAGACAAAGGAATCCCCAAATAAGTACTCTTAAGACTAGTATTGTGAATGGAGATAGCATGGAAAACATCACCCTGATTGTTCACATTCCTAGGAAAAATGATGCAACTTTTGTCTAAATTCACATGAAGCCCAGAAGCATCTGCAAATGTATTAAGAATATTAGAGAGATTATTGTGATTCTCAATAGTGGCTTCTCCAAAAATGAGCACATCATCGACATAAAGTAAATGGGATAAAGAGAAGCCCTCTATGGCTATCGCTTTAAAACCACCATCATCAAGAAGAGTGGAGAAAGCATCCATCACCAAATAAAAAAGGTATGGACTTAGGGGATATCCATGTCTTAAACCAGTTGACAATGAGAAATAGTCCTCAAGAGCACCATTTATCAAGATAGAGAATTTCACGTTTGAAATACAATATTTAATCCAACTCACAAAGGGGCTAGGATACTAGTGAATTCAGAGACTTTTTTATTAATATCTTTTAGAGAGGCTGTGAGAAGAGGATCATTTGGGTTGTCATGAATCTTCTCCAGACAAACCTGTTGCTGCTTATTTAACTCATCAAGATGAAGGTTAATAAAAGAAGAGTTAACCCAGGCTTCCTTCTTAATACTAAATTTGAGTTGTTTAAGAGAGGTGCACAAATAAGACAAATGATTACTATTAGAGGGTTTAGAGAAAGCCTTAAGTAGAAGAGTCCAATACTAATCGAATTTAGTCCAGTAGTTTTTGAAGAGGATCTGTGAGTTGATGCAGAAGAAATTCAAGAATGCAAAATCAAGGGACAATGGTCAGAGCAAGAGGGACCTTGAATAGATCAGTAAGAGCTAGGATAAGCATTTGTCCAAGTATAGTTGACGAGAGCCCTATCAAGCTTAATATGAATCGGATTATCAATGTGTTGATTATACCAGGTGTAAGAGCTACCAATAGAGTGAAGATCTCTTAAGCAATTGTCAAAAATCATATTGTTAAATTCTACTAAAGAGCCTTGGGAAATGGCTGTGCCCCCCAGCTTTTCAGAGACAAACTAGCAACAGTTAAAGTCACACATAAGGATCTAGAGGATATTCTTACGAGGAGCGGCATGTGAGATGAGAGCCTATAAGTCATTCCTCTCAATACTGCTATTGGAAGCATAAATATCCGTGAGAAGAAAAGGAGGTAATGAACCAACCTAAGCAAATTAAGAAATGAGTTGAGAAGAGATATGAGCAGGGGTGAAATTAAGCTTGCTAGCATTCCATTTGACCCTGATCCGACCCGAATAAGAGAGCTCAAATTGTTTTAACTTTGTTCATTGGGAAAAACAGAGTGAAAAACTTCAAAAAAAGGACTCTTGAGATATGGAGAGTGTAATCTAGCCTCCAAAATACATAACAGATCCAGTTTAAATGAATTAAAAAATCGCTTGCAATATAGAACTTTGTTAGGGTGATTAAATCCCCTGACATTCCAGGCAGCTATAAATAGTAAAAACATCAGGAATTTGAGTTTGAAGGGACCTTTTTAGCCTAGTTACCCCTGGCAGATTTTTACACCATAGCAGTAGAAGAAGACTGCTGAGATCTTTTTTTGGACATTTGATTTTTAATAACCACTTAATCATATACAGAATAATCCGGAGGCTTGGCTGGATACGACTGAGATTGCAAAACTTCAAATTTATTAGGCGAGATGACTCCCAGAGGGGAGACCATTTCCTAGCTTTGAGAAGCACTAACTGAAGAAGATGAGACCTCTTCTATGGGAGAATTAAGATTTGGGATTTGCCCAGCCTCAAAAAAATTGGGGTTGTCAAGAGGAGATAAAGTAATGGGCTTGGGTGGGGGAATGTCATGAGAAGTAGTAAGGTTGCGATTGTGTTGTTGTGGGGGAGGAGAATGGGGTTGGTATTGAAGCGGTAGTCCGATGCTATTGGTGGCAGGGGATTGGTTTAAGTTTTTGGATGGTGGGGGGTTAGAGACCTAAGGAATGGAGTCCCTAATGGGTTATGCTTGAGAGTTTATAAAGGAAGGATTTGGGTTTTTTTCAGGTTAAGAGGAGGTATGACGGTTTCTGAAGTTCAGGCTGGGGCTTCTACCTCTCAGAGGGAAATTCTTGGGCACATCAGATTTGGAATTACTAGGTTCATCAGATTGCATTTTAAAGGGAGATATGGAGTAGTAGTGAACAAGGGACTTATAGTGGTCATAGGGTGTAGGCCTCCATTCATACTGAACTTTCAGAGCAACAACATCTTTGTCTAGAGAAACCAAAATCTCCTCTTGGTATTTCATGTTGCTGACCACCAACACACGTACTCTAGCATATGTCAGGCGAGATTTTTTGACAGTGAGAGCATCTGCTACAAGGGGGACACCAACCTTTCTCATAATCCTAGAAATATCTTTCGAATTCAAGAAGGCAAGAGGAAGGTCGTTGATTTTGATCCAAATAGGAACTAAAGAAATATTTTCTCTTTCGGTTTGAACAACAACAACAACAACAACATCAAGCCTTTATCCCACTTTATCAAGAACTCTCCATAGCACTTCTCAAGAACTTTATCATTGTTGTTGTTGTTGTTGTTGTTGTTCGGTTTGAACTTAGGGTGCCATTTTTGCATGATGAAGAATTTGCCAAGGAGGAACCACACTCCTCTATACCAAACCAAATCCAAAACTTCCGATCAAGAAAACCTGAACAGGAAGAAACCATCGATGAGAGAAAGCATCTGCAGCGAGCCCTTAAGGTTCAAGTTTTCTTTACAACGCCAAGTAGCGCTTCATAAAAAGGCCTACGACAGATGGAGTATCCCACCAAGCAAAGACTTCAATATTCTGCTCCTTGGCAAAATTTTTCACTAGAAAAAGGAACTATTTCTAGTTCAAGAGGAAAGTGGGAAAGTTGAAGGCAGATGCCGATGAGATATCAAGAGCAAATGCAGATAACCAGTTGTGTTCTGGAAGAGAAGGAGGTCCCACAACAGGCATCAAAGGGGGAAAATCAGAAAGATGAAGTAAAGGGTCCATGGTGGTGGAAATAAGAAGGGGGCCTCCAGTAGAGCCAGAGGGGGATGGGAGGTGACGACGCAAAGCAGCAGAGATGAGACGAAAGAAACCCTAGCAGAGCTCAAGAGTTTCCAATTCTCCCTTTACTCCCCCAGCCAGGATAGTTTTCAAATGAATAAAATGGGGTAAGGCTGTTAATGTGTATTAATTCGAATTTTTCTTTTTCCTTGTTTGGCATTTGATCTCTTGTTAAGCTTTTATAAGTTAACTGCTATATAAATGATATGCCATTAATTCAATGATCCCAAACAATATGAATTCTTTAATTGATCAGAAGTTGCCTCGATTTGCATGTGATTCTTTGATTTGCGCATCAACTACCTCATTTAACATGTCTTATTCATTGAACAGTAAAAATTAGATGAACTAATAGTGCATTTATGATATTTTTGACATTCTAGTCGCAACGAAGAAGTCCATTTTACTATCATAAGTTATTTAGGCAGTGTCGAGGCCTGATTTCTTCAAAATATGTGTTCTCGCCTTGGGATGTATGCCACTACTCTGGATGATCCAAATTTAATAAACAAAATATAGTTTTTTTATGTTACCGACATTCCAAATACAACAACGTGATCTATTTGTTACTCAGATATTGTTTGGGTATCAGTATTCATCAATTTCGGGTGTCGATATTCCCTTTTGACTGATTTTATCTTATTCAATTGAGAGGGCTCGCAACCTAGCAAAATTTGATGTTCTAATTATAATGTCGCTCTCTATTTGACATTCGGAGGTTGTTTGACCCTTCAAGTAATGTGTCGCACCAATGGGCGCATTGCCTAAATCGCCACCCCTTGCTCGTGGTTCATTGTATAGGGATCAACGTACTCACCATTATTTGATCTCATAATTCTAATTTATTGTTTATATTATTTCTCTACTTTTTCCTTACAATTTTTAAAGGCACTTAATGCTTCATTTTTATTTTAAAGAACATATAGATACATATATTGTGAGTAATCATCTATAAAGGTGATGAAATATTTTGGAGCATAAAAATTTATATCCTAACAACAAAAATATATATGTATGATCTCTAATATGTCTGTATTCCTTTGGTACTTTCCTTAATTTTTTGTTTTGCTTACCCTTAATGCAACCCCCACAAGTATCAAAGTCACTGAAATCTAAAGTATTAAATACTCCTTTATTCATTAATTTCTTAGTCCTATTTATAGAGATATTTCCTCATCTCCAGTGTTACAACATAGATGAATTTTTATTTATAACATATCTTTTAATGCCAACTTGACATATAGTATATTATTAGTGGTATTATTTTGTAAATTAATATAGAAAAGACTATCAAATAAAATATAATTTCTAAAAAGTTTAGATTTATAATATAAACCAACAAAATTTTTTGAAAAATTAAAAGTATAACTAAAAGGTACAAGTCTGAAAACTGAAATTAAATTACTAAAATAAAATTATTACTAAGTACTAAGTATTATGTTTCAATTGCTTCAATATATGAGCTCATCTTATTTCTTGAATCAATATATTGTTCATTTCTCACTAGCTTCCTTAAGTTTTGCATATCCTACAAAGTATTATAAATATGGATTATAAAACCTGAATCAATCCTCCATGTGTTATAAATAATATTAGTCATATTAGATTCATAAAAGACAAATGAGATTATTATACCTTTTTTTTTTTATGCCATTCCAAAATTTTATGCAATTCTTCTTCATATGTCACTTCCTTTAATGAAGAAAACACTTTGACTTCTTATGGATGCCAGGTTGGGGTGGTACTTTACCTTTTCCTTTCTTTTTGACGTGGCTCCAGTCCTTTCTATATGTAGCTAATATTATATTATCACAAAATTTTATAATCAGCATTTCCTCCTCTTGAACACATGGTTAAAAGCTCATTAATTGACCATTTATCCTTTTGTGTCTTATAAGATGTTTTAAAAAATCCATATTGTTGTGAAGTGTGTTCAAAATATAGAGCACTAGAAAAGACTCAAACATATCAACCTTAAGAATCTTAAGCTAAGCTGTAATATCTCGTATTTGTAGTATGTGCTCTACCACATCTTTAATTCCATTTAGTTTCAAGGATAAACTCCATAATTATGATAATAGTAAGAGATTTTTATGAATTGTTGAATTGTTCATCAATTATTTTAATTAACTCTTTGATATTTTTATACTGATCAACTAAATAATGAATACTAGAAAATATTTTGTTATTTATGAACATCAAACTTAAGCAATTAGATTGGTCTCAATGTTCATATAGAGCAATCTTATCATGAATGCTAGTATATTTAACTTCAAATAGTTCATCTTTTCTTATAGCATTATCAATATTCATCTACCCTAAATGGAAGAGAATTATCTCTTCCATACTTCATAGTTATAAGCCCTTAATTCAAAAATATTACATATATCAAAGATGAGCTAAAGGATCAAAATTATGACAATCATAAATAAATCAAAAGAAAAAAAACTAGAAGAACAAAATGACCACTAGAAGCAGCTAGCAGCAGCAAATCTACAGGAAAGATGAGAAAAACAACCACACCTACATGGAAATAATAGGAAGAAGACCTTGCAAGAGAGCAGCCAAGCAAAACCATTATGTAACAAGCAGGCAAAACGTCACCATAGTAATACCAATATTCACCATAAAAGCAGCCAAGAAGAAGCACCAAAAGGCCACCACATAAACACCAACGTACAAACCAGCCAACACCTAAACAAAGGACAACTAAAAAACCCCAAACAAGAAAATTAAGACCCCACAAGGACCAGCAACCAACCAATTCTCAAAGAACCCATGAGCACAACCAGCAAGCCAAGTCATAAGGACACAAACACAGAAGAAAAGAAGAAACCCAAGATTTTTTTCTTTTAGATCTCCTCCGCTTACATTTACCAACATTTGAAAAAACAAAAAATCCATCCTCAACTATTTGAATAACATTTAATTCATCGACATCTATTGAATGAATTAATGGCACATCCCTCACTTCCCCAACATCCCAATCAGAGGTTGAATCACACTCATCAAGCTAGTCTCCTTGAACCACCACGCTCTCCTTCGAGTTGGCAGCCAAATGAGCTCACAAATCATCATTTGCAATATGAGAAATATGAATATCAATGAGAGGGGTAGGGGCATTCAAATAAACATTAATTTCATACTTTACAACTACATTATCATTAATATAAAAATCCCCATCATCCAACCCAACATTCACTATAGGTCAGTTTGAAACCAAACTATTTATAGGGAAAGCAACCTTGGGCCCCAAAGGAGTAAATTCAGAACAACCATCCTCACCACCTCCAGTAATAGAACTAGGTGTCTGAGTAGTTTTCAGGTTAACTAAGAAAGGGTTGCTTCCCACATGAGAACCTCATGGTATGTGGCCACATTGAGATCCTCTTTGTTGTTACAAGATAAAACTAAAAGCAAAACAACAGTCACCCACATCAATTAAACTGACATTATCAGTATCCACATTCACCTTATTAACCATATGGGAGCCATTATTGTCATTAACCACTAAAGCTTTGATCGATGAAACAGGAAAACCAGAAGTAACATTATCCATAATTTCCACAGCACCTGGAGCATTCATATCATAATGAACATTAGTCTTAATCGGATTTGAAAGAACAACATTGTCAGACATTGGGTTAGAAGCATGAATGGGGTGATAAGAACTGATCAAATGCCCTAAACATTTACATTTATCATAGAAGGGAGGGAATTCCTCCATCACAACCTACTGTATGTAGCCCCAACTATCAGGACCAAGCCACACTTTATCATAATATTTTTTAGTAATATTAAGCTCAACTAAAACATGGGCAATAGATGGAAGAGAGCCCAAAGCAGTAGTATTATCAACTTTTAATGAACGCCAAACAACAGTCCCATGCCATGGAGGATATGATGGGAAAATAGATGAGGACGCAAGTTGGGAAATGATATCCTAAAGGAAATAACGGGAGATTTAACACCAATATCAGCTAAAGGAATCCTTTTGGTCAATTTCATGAAGAAATTATAAACAAAATAAGATCACTGACAAATAATTCTACTATTATCAAGATCATTCCCCAACTTGATCAATGCATGAGATTGATCCAACATGGTAACCGAGAACTCTCCAAACAACTTAAGGTTGAAAAAACCTACGAATAGAATAGAGACTAGGATGGTGAGTGGGGAAAAATCAACTAAAGCAATTTTATAAGGCTTAGCTAGGGCACAAAACTCCTCCTCCGAAATCCATAAACATGGAAAACCATGAAATGTAGTAGTTTTAAGGTCAAAAGAACACACAGAAGAAGAAGAAGAATCAGATAAAGCATCAAGGAACGAGCGAGATTTGATCAACCCTTCCAAAAGACCAGGGTCGACCTGCGATTCACCGCCATTCCGCCAAGCAGAGGAGGACATATTAGCCTAAAACGAGCAAGGAGGAAGCAAACAGAAAGCTCGAGTGAGGAAGAAAAAATGGAAAGATAAAAGAGTAACAAGGGAACAGAACTCCCCTTGGCACAAGTTGTAAGCCGGCTATGGCACACCCGTAGCAGAGAACGGAGGATTGATGACGAGAGGAGGCTCCAAATGCGAGAAAAAAAAAATGACGACTGGAGGCGGCTAGGGCGAAGCCCTAGCAGCGCACTAGAACATTGGGGAAAGGCAACAACTCAAAGGATTTGATGCTAACAAATTTACATCATACTTTATCAAAGTAAATGACTCAAATATAAATAAGCATTGAAAAATAAATTTAAATCTAAATGTATTTAAACAAAATCTAAAATGAATTTAAAGAAATAATTTGAAATTTTGCAAATTTTTCTTTCTACAATTTTATTAAAGCTAGTGAAATCCATAACAATAGCAATTATCTATGGGAAATACCAACATTACCCATACAAATATTTAAATAATATAGGGTTGACTCCAATTGCAAACAAGCGGCCTCTAAAATATCATCATATACTAAATAAACATTTAATTTTAAAGTAATTAATTTTTTTGCGTGAAAGCTTAAACTTGCAAAAAAACTAATAAATAGAATAAAATGAATGATTCGATTCAAAAATATTCTCCCATTTTAGAAATTATAAAAGAACCAAAAATCATATTTAAAATCACAATTCAAGTTTTAAAACACGAATATGATATAAATTTAATCCAAGAAAATTTATAGCCTTATTTATGATAAAAGGCAACTAAATTTAAAATCTTTATGCGATCAATTTTCCCTAAAATAAAAGTTAAACAAATTAAAATATCGAGACAAAGATTTTGAAAATGCTTTGATGCCAAATGTTAGAAAAATTAATTTCAATTCTATAAATTTTTTTCAAATTTTAGAGTTATGTTAAATTTTTGATAAATTTATAAAATATGGAATCGAATAAACAACAAGATGTGGAAACTAATTCATATACAAAATTTGTATGCCTTCAGTCATTGAATTTGATTGTGTTCTTAGCTAATTTCAAAATCTTTTAAACCTTCTCTCCCAAAAAATGATATATATTTTTTTATGGAAGTAATAGAGAGAAAGATTAAGGAACCCAAAATATATAAAAAATTTGAAATTACTTTATTGCTCATCATAGCAAAATTAAAATTTTAGTTTTAAAAACTGAATTAAAACTGAGAAACGTTCAGTTTTAAACTAAGAATGCTCAATTTAATGGCTAAATCAAAACTTAAAAATAATCAATTAATTAAAAATATTTTGTACTATTCATAATTATTATTTTAAATAAATAATTAACAGTAGAAATAACCTGACCACAGTATATCACTTTTCCAATGTCCTTTTCGCTCTACGGTGGATGCCATATATCTAATAGGATTTGGGGTCTCCTCAGTTCCCCTAAGAGCTCAACATCACTTACTGAATAATATTAACATTAGTGTTTATCACTGTGGGCATTGAAATGTTTCCCTTCGATATTGTAAATAACTGAAATGTTGATTTCTTTTGGAAGAAAGTTAATGATAGCAACTTGTTGGGATTAACCATGTAGGAGGAATAAATGGTAACATCAACCTATGTCAAAGAGCTCCAACAAGGAAAGAATAGGATCAATTTAGAGAGGAAGGGATGAGGAAAAATATGCAATTGAGGGAATAATTTTGCATGTCTAATCATTTGCAACAACAAAATCAAGCTTTCGATTTTGTCAAAGAGCTCCAATTAATCTCCCAACTACAAAAACAAAATATTTCAATGTTAGATATCCAAATTCTACCGAGCAAATGATCCACTTATTACTAATACAAAACAACTAAACAAGCTATATTTAACATTTATCAAGTGCCACAAAACAAGGCTTATCCTAAAGGTAATAAATTCACACACTCAGAAAAACCATCAAGCTACAAAAACGTTTTGCAAGGAGCCCATACACATTTCTATGTCACTAATATTACTATTTTTCAGATAAAATATTATAGTTTAAACTGCGTATTCACCGATCTCCACCAGAAGATGTTGGTCCACCGAAGACTGGTCTCATGTAAGCATTATCGAACTTTCTCCAATAGAAATGAATTGTGTGAATCGGACTTTCCAAAAGAATCGATAAGCTTCTTGTCGCTTTGAGAAGATTCGACTCTGTTGATTCTTCTATGGAAAGTAGAGGCGTGGTTGGATCTTCTTTGCTAATGCTAGTTTGTGGCTGATTGTTGCGTTGAGCTTGGTGTATTAGCTTATTTACAAGTGGCTTTGTGAAGATACCGATTGCCTGACATATAAAAGAAAAAGGTAAGACTATAATATATGACATGATAATGCCCGGTAAAGTACTGAAATTATCACCATAAATGTATAAAGCTATGCAATGGAAATGGTCAGCAAGTATCGGGAAATACATGCGATAATTAAAGCATAGTTGATGTTAGTTTTAGGCTTCGTTTGGGATGGCTTTCTTCCTGCTTCTTAAAATAACATTCTAGTACAATAATTAAAATTTTTTACTATAAATGTGCTTTAAGAAGCGGTAAAAAAGCCGTCCCTAACGAAGCCTGAGACAAATGCCTGAAAATTTGAAATATCATTCATTTAGAGCTTGAAAAAGAAAAAATGCACCTACAGATAAGTACATACCAAAGTGGTGAAAAGCACAATTACAATGGTGCTTGTGATCATTGTTGCATGAACAGGGTCCCAAGTAACTCCAGAAACGGTGAACTGAAAGATTATTTAATAATGCATGTATTTTATTAATTTAAATTTAGGGTTTGAAATGACTGAAATGTAAGCAAATTGTAAATATCAGACCAGGTTAAATGCTAAAGCGATCGAAACAGCTCCTCTCATGAGACCAGCCCACCAAATTATGAACTGTTAACAATCAATCATATTGAAGTTTTAATAGTTTGAAATTAAATGAAAAAAAAAAAAAACACTTGTATTAAGGTGAAGAAGGAAATGGGATGATATCCCAAACAGGCTTCTGAAACAATGAAATTACAAGGGTTCAAAAGGAATGTAACCTGGTGCTTAAATGTAATTATCAACCTCTCAGGACCAGAACTGATTTTATTGGATAGAATAGAGAGAGGAAATACAAATGCAGCACGTCCAAGCAACACCAAAATAAAGAGGATAAAATTGACGCCAAAAGTTGCCTTGACACTGCCAAAAGAAAGGAGCCCTTCCATAAACAATGTTTAGGAGAATAAAGAATGCAGCTGTAAATCATCGGTCTAGCAAAGATCAAGAATATATTCAAATACCAAAAATAAAACTTAATAAAATAAAAAACCAAATAACTAAATAACATTTTTAAAAAGTTTAGTGCTGATCTTCTAAGGAAAATGAATCTTGCGTTTCCATGAATTTTTGAAATTTCATCCACAAAGAAAGTTATAAGCTCGAATATAGAACAAATCTACAATGAAGTGTTTAGTTTAGTTGAAAACTATCTAATGCTCTTCTAAAATGAACAAAATACAATTCAAGGATGCACTTGAAAAGAGCCTATTCAGTAAAATATGTCAAGAGGGGAAAACTATGCGAATGAGAAAGGGAAATTATAATCAGAACAGCTCTAAATATTCACCAATATAACAGTCAAGTCTTAAGCTCCAAGAAGAGAGACTGTTGATCAAATGGAGTTTTTTTTTTGGCAAATTATTTCACTTTTTTAAAGATTTCTCTTATACTGAAATTTGGAATATTTGGGGTTTGCATTAGATCTAGGGATCAAGGTTTGCCAAAGGAAAAATTCCATGGTTAATTACATCTCAGATGTGATACCTGAGATAACTTTCGCTTAAAGACATCACAATGCTATGGATTTGGGGAATTATTGAACTTGATTTTAAATTGGGGGGAAAGGTGGCCAAGCTGATCAAGATCTTATGGTTCTATCATTCCATGTCAACATGGTGGTCGTAGTGCACCATCAATTAAGAGCCGGATGACCATATCAGTTGAAAAGTTTAATTAGCAGTCATAGGTTGTGCCCTATTAGGTATCCAAAGTAGACCAGGATGGCATATATTCTTTGAAAATACCCACTCTCTTTGGTAAAATCTAGCAGTTTAGATGTTGACCTATAATAGATAAGCCAAAAGAAATAAAAAAAAAAATGAAAATAAAAAAAATGCTTAAATCATTGCATACCAGCTGCCCATGCCAATATCCTCCATCGAATCCCGCTGCTACATCCTATCGCCAGTCTGCAACGGCGCCGAATAGTCCTATAGCACGCCTGCGGAGATCTCCTCGATCGCACATCCATTTGAGTAGTTAAATATGACACTAAAGGAACATCTTTTTCGCTTCTGTTCACCACTTAACTTCTGCAAGAACTCCCGCTCTTTCTCCCCTTCCTTGAGCCGCTCGAAAGCTCTAAATTCCACCTCCTTCCTCTCCGACCAAATCCTGCCGCCCTCATCTTGATTCCACGCCTCTTCAATCGGCGAGCCAGCCACTTGATTCAGACCTCACACGAATCCCTAATCCCAATCTCCTCCCCTCTCTCGCAAACCTCTGCCAACTCCTTCGACTTCTCCTCTCGCATGCGAAACTCCTGCCGTTGCCTTCCTCCACTGCCGAAACCTCATCTCTTCCCCTAACCGAACCCTCAACCATTGCTAATCTTTGATTTCTCCAAGCTCTCCGATCTCTAATCACCCGTTGAAGGCCGCCTCTTCTGTCGGCTACTAGATCTTGCTGCAAGATCTTGACTCCCTATACGCAAGGCAACCATCTCTTCCTTATGACCGGAGCCTACCTAATTCCTCCTGTACTGAAGCCGACGTCTATCCCAACCCACGACCAGACTTCTCCATCCCCATCCAAGACCTGTCCGATCCAAACCCACACTCGACCAGCCTCAACCTCCGACCTTGTCTCCAACAAACAGAGAGAGAGCTTTCCTCTTACCTTCCTCTTCCTTTAGCCGAACACACTTCATCCACTGCTAAACTGAGCGGAACACCGTCACGAGCGTTATATTACGAAGCACAAGTTACCTTATTTAAAGGTAAAGGTGACGGTTCAGTTTGCTTTAATTCCATTTCTCTATTAAATTCGCATTTTTTTGATTCCCCGAGAGTTTTCTTGTCATAGAAAGAGAAGCTCTAGGGTTTTGGCGCTTCGTTTTGCCGCTTCCTCCTCCCCCGCTGGGGGCCTCCTCATGGCTTCCGCCGACTTCCCTCCACTTAACTCCGCCTCCCCCCACACTTCTCCCCTTCTTCCTGAGGGCCCGCTTTGGAAGAATCTCCTTGCTAACAGCCCCCAAGTTTCCACCCAGTTTTCCCATACCCTCTCATTCGTCCCCAACCTTAATGCCACAGCTCAGTTCACTAGTAAGCAATTCACGCCAGGGGCTCCCGAGTAGTCCCTCTCCTTGGTGGGTTATCTCATAGGCAAACGGCCTTACTACGAAGCACTTTTGGCGGTAATCAAAAAATCATGGCAGCTCAAAGGCTCTGTCTCCCTTCTCACTATGGATGACGGTTTCTTTCTCCTTAAGTTCTCCACCCAGGAGGACTACAACCTCGCTTGGACTGGAGGTTCATGGTTCTTTTTTGGCAAGCCCTTCATCCTTCAAAAGTGGACTCCGGAGCTCATACCCAAGCGTGAAGAGTTCCCGTCCATTCCGCTATGGGTTAAAATCGTGAATCTTCCACTGTCCATTTGGACGCCTGAAGGTATTTCAAAGGTTGCGAGCTGTATCGGGATTCCTCTAGCTGTAGACGCTCTCACTGCCGCAAAAACCAGGTTGACCTTTGCAAGGGTCTGCGTTCAGGTAACGAGCTCCTCTCCTTTACCTGATGAAATATATTACTCTGTTGATGGGAAAGTTTCCCCCCTCAAGGTAATCTACGATTGGAAACCGGAACCATGCTCCCACTATAAGTCTATTATGCACTCTTCCTCACTCTGCCCCTCTGATCCCAACCCCAAATCTCAGACTGTTATCACTACTCGAGGTCGAAGCTCCAGTCGTAAACCACGTCCCACCCCACCCCCCCGTCTCAACATTCCTAAGCCTCCTACTACACATCTATCTCACCAACCCTCCACCTCTACGGTGCCAAACCCCCTTCTTCCCAATCTGAATTCCCCCTCCTCTGACACCGTTGCTGATAATCCTCCCCTGTTCTCCCCCAAAACACTCCCGATTACTACCAGTAATCAATTCTTTGCTCTTCCGGTTGAATCTGCTCCATACCAGATTGCTCCTCCTTCCAATGAGGTGGTCATCCCACCTTCTTTGACCACTTCCAGCCCTGCTCCTCTATTCCCCCCAATCACTTCTCAGATTCCTCCTCGCTCCCCCAACACCACCTACCACTCTTCCCTCCTCCCAGTAACCCAGCTTGTTTCCACCTCAATACAGGACTCGCATATCCTTGAGAACCCTCTCTCGACAAGCTCCACTAAGACTTCTCAGTCTAATGACGATATGCCTAGCTGCAATAAAAGCCCTGCTTCATCTCAATCCCAAACCAATAACCAACAAAACCAGAAAAACACCCGTGCCAAGAATGCCAAAAAGGCAGCCACCTCAAATTCCAAACATGAGCCGCCGTTTTTTGGCTGCAGCAATAACTGAGTCCTGGTTTTTTTGTATACCATAATTTTATTTCTTTACTTGTAATTGGGGGTGGTATAGGTTTTTATTTACAGTTTTTCTTTATAGTTGTTGTAATTTTTCTGCTGTCCTCCTCTGCTCTTGGCTTGGGGCTGGACCTTTTTCTGTAATTTCTTTTAGTCAATGAATGGGCTTATGCCCCAAATTTTCCAAAAAAAAAAAAAAAAAAAAAAGAGTTTATAATGAACTAGAATCTTTGCATGAGTGAGCTTAAGATTTCGTTTGGGACAGCTTTCTTTCTACTATGTAAAGCAATTTTTTAGTACAAAAAATTTCTAATTGAAAATAACATTTGTATTGGAAAGTTACTAAAGAAAGTAGTAAAAAATTGTCTCAAATGAAATCTAAGGTTTCGTATGGAACATCTTTCTTACTACTTTCTAAAACTGCTTTTCTAATACAAATATTTATAATTAAATTTTTTTCCTAAATTTAGTTCTTTGTTACTAAAAAAGGATTCATGTAGCCGACCCCACGTAGTGGGATAAAGGCTTGATGTTGTTGTTGTTGTTGTTGTTAGTTATTTGTTACTAATAATGATACCTGTAATATACCTATTATGTCATATTACAAGTATATGTAAACCTGTATCTAGTTTTAGCTTACGGTTCTGCTATATATTCCTACTCTCTGTATCAGTTAGGTTGTGTAATAAGATAAGCAAATATTTCCTTTCCCTGTCTTTATGGCATCAGAGCTAGCTCCGATTTTCTTCTTTTTAAGAATTTCTTTTCTCTTCTAATCCGTCTCTCAGACGCTCATCTCTTTACCTTCCCGACTATGGATGCCTCCTCCACCTCCCTAACTACAGATCCTCAAGAAATTTCGTCCGATGACGGCTGCACCATACCGGTTGCTCTCAAATTTGTGATATCCAATATCAAGATAATCGTGTCCACACATCTGACCTCCAAAAATTGCTCGGTATGGCGTTCTCAAATTCTCAAACTATTGAATGCTAATGGCTTCTCCTCCTTCCTTCTTCCATCGGCATCTCCTCTAGTTCGGTACATCGATCTTCCTGAAGGTTGTCAAGAACTCAATCTGAAATACAAGGAATGGATTCTTGTTGATCAAAATCTAGCCACAGCATTGTGTTCAACAATCTCGCCAGCGATTTTACCCTATGTTATTAATCTTGAATCCACCTCGATGATCCTTCCCAACTTAGCCGCATGGAACATTCGTGGCTTTAACGGGCCTGAAAAAGTTAACTGTTGCAAGCAATTTGTCAAGTCTCTGCATCTTGACATCATCTTCCTTCTGGAAGCTAAGATTTCCCCCTCTTCTACTGCCGACCCTTGGTTTCTTGCCTCTCATAAACTCTTCCTTGATGAAGGTACCTGCGACAATTTTGGTCTTTCTAACCCAGGCCGCATCTGGGTTAAGTGGAATTCTTCAGTAATTAAATTCTCCCCTATCACCGTTTCAAGTCAGTAAATTCATGGTACTATTGTTTCGTCTGGTTCCCCCGTTTGTGATGTTACTGCAGTTTACGCTTCTAACTCGTTTGTTGAAAGGCAAGTTCTTTGGAATCAACTAAGAAGCATTTCTACCAACATTTCCAGATCCTGGACTGTGCTGGGGGACTTTAATTGCTGTATGTATCCTAATGAGAAAGCTGGTGGCATCCCGGTTAAGGATATCAATTTAGGGGACTTCAACAGGATGATTTTTGACATTGGCCTTCACGACCTCTCCTCTGTTGGTTATTTGTACTCTTGGTTTAATCAGTGTGGATAATCCAATTTATATTAAATTGGATAGAGTTTTGGTTAATGATAGTTGGCTGGCTTACTTCCCCAACTCATTCTATAAAGTTGGGGAAACACTTTGCTCTGATCATTCCCCTCTGATTCTCAGTTCGGCTGCCTCTACTCATAAACATAGATTCATGTTTAAGAACTACTTGACATCTAAAAAAGAATTTTGGGACATTTTCTTGGACACTTTTGCCCATTCTCCTAAAGCCAGCCCCCTTTACTCATTTTGTCAGAACCTAAAAACCCTCAAAAATAAACTCAAGGGTCAAAGCTGGGGTAATGCCAATGTTTAGAAGATGGAGTTGGACTCTTTGTTGGCTGATCAAAACTCTTTACTTTCTCTGGCTCACAACTATCCTCATGACCATAGCATTGCTGAGGCGCTCCACAATACAAACCTCAAAGTTATTGAATGTCAAACATCCTTGGCTAGCTGGGCCATTCAACGAGCCAAAGCTAAGTGGCTCCAGAATGGGGAAGATGATTTGAAATTTCTGTATTCCAAGATTAATATCAGGCACAGTTATAACAAGATCAAAGAAATTAGATCGGATAATGGCAGCTTTACCTCTCATTCGGATATTTCAATCGCTTTCATCAACCATTTCCAAAACCTTTTTAATACCCAACACACCAACCCCAGCCATCTGGATCATTTCCCCCCTGGTGGCACAGTCCCTTCCCACCTTGCTGAAGCCTTAGTTGCTCCTGTGACCATGAAAGAGATTAAAGAGGTTATTTTTGCTGGTCCGAACTGTTCAGCTCCAGGACCAGACGGCTTTACCTTTGCTTTTTATAAAGCCACTTCGTCTACCATCAGCACTCAAATTTTCCAAGCTATTAATGCCTTCTTTAATATTGCTTCTCTGCCCAAGATTGCTAAGGCTACTGCTTTAGCTCTTGTTCCCAAACACCCCCATGCAACTTATATCAGGGACTATAGACCCATCTCTCTTTGCAATGTTATTTATAAAGTTATCGCCAAGATCATTGCTAATAGGATGAAGGAAGTTATGCCTTACATTATCCATAATAGTCAAGGTGGTTTTGTCCAAAATAGGCTTATCTCTGATAACATTCTGCTTGCATCTGAAATTCTTGGGGATTTCAACAAATGTTCAAAGGCTAGCTACTTTTGTGCCAAGTATGATATCACCAAAGCCTTTGACACTGTTTCCAGGGAATTCCTTCTTCATCGCTTGGCTTCTAAAGGCTTTCCTGCTAAGTTTATTGCCTGGATTAAGGCTTGTATCACTGAGGTTCACTTCTCAATTTGCATCAATGGGGCTCTTGAGGGGTTCTTTGGGTCTTCTTCTGGTTTGAGACAAGGATGTCTATTATCTCCATTTCTTTTTAGTATTGTTATTGATGCTCTTTCCATTTCCTTTGATGACGCTGTTTGCAGGCAAGCCTTTACTGGAGTGTCTTCGGGTAGCTCCTTCATCACTTATTTACTATACGCTGATGATTTATTGGTCTTTGGGAAAGCCACTGTAGCTAATGCTATTAATCTTCAAAATCTCCTGCATCAATTTGCTTTCTCTTCTGGTCTCTTTGTGAATCCCAGTAAGAGTGCAATTTTATTTTCTAATGGGTGTCGTATCACTTCTGAGATCTGCAGTATTCTTCACATTGACAAATCTACCAATCCTATTAAATACCTTGGCATCCCTATTTTTTATAGAAAACTAAGGGCCTCTGATTTCCAACCCCTTATTCTTAAAATCTCCAATTCTCTGGATGGTTGGAAAGCCAAGACTTTATCTCTTGCTGGGAGAGTGCAGTTTATTAAATTCACTATTTGCAATACTCTGGCATATTGGATCAGAGGTGCCATTTTACCCAAAAAATGTTGCAAAACTATTAGTAGGATGTGCTCTAGATTTCTTTTCTATGGCAATATCTCTCTGAAAAAACTTCATATTATTAGCTGGAAGGAAGCTTGCTACCAAAAAGCAAAAGGTGGCCTTGGTATACAAAACCTGGACTCTTATTATTTTGCTTACTCTTGCTCCCTGATTTGGAGGTTTCTAAACTATGACATCATTCTGTTAGATTGGTGGAGGGGGAAATACCACTCCCTGTGGAAGCCCTTGGATAAGAGAGCTTCCCCCTATTGGACCCTTTTATGTAAAACGGCTGGGAATGTTAAAAATTGCTTGGCTTTACCTGTGAAGTCGGATAGTCCTCGTTCTCTGATATGGGATCCTTGGTGTGGGGGAAGTTCTGTGCTGTACTGGTTGGTTTCTAAGAATGAAGATCCCTCATTTTATATTTCCCATTTTTCTTCTTGGCAAGTGAAACAAGTGATTTGCAATGGTATATGGCATTTACCTACTGCCTTTAGTTTTAGCCTTGCTCAGTTTATTAACTCCACTTGTAATATTGATTATGAGGCTATTTGTCATTGGGGGGACCACTCCAATCTCAGCTTTAAGATTTTTCATTCTTATTTTTATGCTGATATGCCTAAGGTGAATTGGGACAAATACATTTGGCATAAAAAATGTGCACTGAGATTCTCGGTATATGCTTGGCAGGCTATTAAGGGCTGCCTTAAAACTTCTGATGTGCTTGCGAGAAGGGGAATTAATGTTTCTAGGCAATGCTCTTTTTGTAATTCTCACCCTGAGACCCATAGCCACTTATTTTTTGGCTGCTGTTACACTTTTGATATTATCAGAACATTCCTTCCCTGGCTGGGTTCTCTTTTATTCAGGCCGAATTTATATTAGGTTTTTGATAGCATTATGGATCAAGGATACAATGCTGGTTGGGCAAACTATTACAAACTCACTACCAATGCAATTATCTATCATCTTTGGAGAGCTAGAAATGACCGCATTTTTGGCTCTATTATTGACAGCAAATACATCATTTTGGGGAAGATCAAAAGAGCGATTCATCTCAAAATCATGCAATGGAAAGAGTATAATGATGTGTTGCAGCTGCTGCCTTGATATGTCGTCTTTTAAAACAATATTTGGATTGGACGATGATGTACGCTCGCTGTAGCTTGGTTACCCTTGGACGGCCTCTGGGCAACCAGATATCCTTCTAATCCTTCTGGATTAGCCTGAGTCCACCGTGCCTTCAGGCCATGCCTTTCTGGCACTTTTTGTTCCGAATTCTTGTTTACTGTTACTGTTAAGCTCATTTTGTTCAGAGCTTTCAGTTTAGTTTTCGTTTTTTTCTGCATTTTACTTTACAATTTACTTGTAATTTTATTTTCATCAATGAAATGGGCTATGCCCCTAATATTTTCCAAAAAAAAATTCGCATTTTTTTTTGTTTTTTTTTACATTTAGGCCATTTAAGGCAAACTCACACATAACGCATACACAAAGACTCGAACCCAAGACTTCTTAGTTGGAAGCATAAGCTCTCAACCAACAGCCAAGGTGAGCTGTTTTTTTTTTCTGCTTTGCTGATGAAAACAGTGAAAAGAAACGAGAATATTAAGGTGAAGGAATCTTTCTTTAAGAAGAGTGCAAATATTTATGAAAAGCTAGAAAACTTTACTCACTCGTTATTAAATGAGCTCTATCATTTTGATTACTTCACTATAAGTCCAAAACTCCTTTATTTATGTACAAAAATAGTTCCAATCAGCTCACAACACCTGTAGTCCACCATTTTCCCATTTATGTGAAAAGCTGATTTTGTACTTGCCTCCATGTGAAAACTGTCATCACCAAATCTGCAATTACAGCAGTTTTTCCTAAGCAAATCAAAGTCCACAATAGCTGCCTTTGACCCAATTACATCCTACTTCTTAAGGCCCATCACCCAACGCACTTCTCCTTTTGTTCATCCACGAGCAGCGCTTCTCTCCCAGACAACAAAGCCAAAGCCCATTTCAAAATACTTCATTTCAATAGTCTAAATAGGCATACACAAAAATCCAAACCGTAAGACTCACCTTTTCTTTTAATTCAAATCATTGACATTTCCTATTGTTAATGTTAGCTTCATTTAAATGATATAATTAGTGATGTCATTAGCTAGTATCAATGGCATTAAGGTTTAAAATTGCGTAAATAAGTCTCAAGGCATTTTTCGTCCGTGAGACGAGGTGTAAGCCTCGAGGCAGTTTGAGGCGTATGCCTCACGGACGTAGAATTACGTAAATGAGAATTTAAGGGTTTTAGCAGGTAAATAATAACAAGTTTCTATCATATAATAAAAACATCTAAATGACATATGAAATTAGTGGAAAGTAAGAAAATATATGCAATAAAATCATGTCTCAAAGTATAAAACCACAAATATTAGTCTATCAAAACTCCCAAAGTACAATTAAGAAAGAACATATAAAATTCAATCATATCCCATCACTAAATGATTCTTCAAGGAAATCTTTTTCTCCAATTGTATCTATGAATGTCATATCTTCATCATCTTCAATGTGACTCACTTTTCTCTTTCCTGTTCAATAAGAATGATCATTATCATATTAATTGCTCACTTGATATAAATATAATGCAATAGTATATAAGAAGTTATGGAATACCTTTATTTGATTGTTGTGCTGCAGAACTAGTCGATGTGTGTGGTGTGATACTAGTGGGATGTGCCCACTTGATTTGCTTCGCCCTCAAGACAAACACACTTAGATCCTCTAGCTACAGGTCTGATAATTACAAATCTGTTTCATCATCTATGAACCACTTTTTATCAGATGACATCATCACACACCAACGGGTCCTCATCATCCTTCAACCCCTTGTTCCTCAACCTCCTATCTCTCAACCTCTTGTTGTGCATAATATACACAAGGGAGTTCATTCTGTGTTGAAAGCCGATTTCTTCTCTTTGTTTCGCTCATACCCAGAAGAAGAACAAGTGAGGCCAAAAACTCTAACAGCAAAACTCTGTAACTCAGGGTGGAATCACCAAATTGGATCCACCATTCAACTATTTTTCAAGAAGAAAAATTATAATAAGAACATATTAAAGTGTTATGCATGTACTAAAATAAGTATACCTGGAGACCGTTTGACAACAGTTGATTTTTCTTCTTGCAGACCAAGAAATTCCTCTCTATTCCGAAATAGAACAAGTTGTAATCTACAAGCTCCCTGACGGTCTTGTCCGGTATTAATCGTTCCATGAAATGATACAAGCCAAGCTTCACCTCAGGGTTTGAGGATTTCCTCTATGAATATTGAAATTAAGGATTGAGATAATATGCCGCTACATGTAGAAGATGGTGTAACTGGACCTCCCACCGAGCATCAATGATATCCCAAATCTCTCTATAGCTTGCCTCTCCTCCCAAATTATGAGCAATTAACTCCTTCGCCTCATCCATAGCATTATAAATAAAACCTATGGTTGGTTTCTTCTCGGCATCCACTAAACGTAGAACTTGCACCAAGGGTATCGTGCTCAATATGGCATAGGTCACAGTAGCCCAAAATTTATCATTTAGAATTAGCTTTCGTATTTCCTTCCCCTCAGTTTTCTTCCCCCACACAGAGTTAAGCTATTCTATTGATGTAAACATTGCTTCAAGATGTTATCTCACATTTAACAGGCTCTGCAGTTTCAAATAAAATGTTGCAAACCTGTAGAATAAACTTACATTAGGAATTGAAAATGATTTGCAGTGCACAAATGTAATAACGAACCTAGTGGTTGCAGGGCGAATGATTTCCTTCTTTGAAAACTTTCTCATCAAGGCTAAGACCCATGAGTGGTTGTAGATGAACTTTGTGATCTTTTTCGCCTTAAAAAGAATTCTCTTGTGTTGAGGTAAATCACCAAGTTCCTCCAATATGAGATCGATACAATATGCTGCGCAGGGGGTCCAATATAGGTGTTTCCTCTTCTCCATCAACATCTGACCAGCTGTTTTGTATGCACTGGCATTGTCAGTCACCACCTGAACAACCAATTGCTCCACAATCTCCTCAACAACCCCATCTAGTAAATTGAAAATGAATGCAATATTTTTAACCTCATCTGAAGCTTCAACTGATCATAAAAATACTATGCCGTAGGGATAGTTGACAAGGATATTAATAAAGCTCATGCTCTTCATGTCAGACCATCCATCTGACATAATGGTAACACCAAACTCAATCCATGTCCGTTTAATCTCATCAATACTATGTTCTGTGTTTTGCAGCTCCTTAAAAATCCATACATAATGGTGCCTTCAACCCTCTCCCATACAACCCTACAGACCGCAGCATATTGAAGTAGGCCAGCGATGTCTCAACATTAAATGGTATGGCATTCTCAAAAAAAAAAAATCTGCCAAAATCTATGCAAACCTGGCGTCGACCCTCTCTAGTACCAGCCGCAGACATCATCTGTGCTTGTCCTCTATCCTCTCCTGGATTAGTCATATACTAGTCCATCGGACCCCGTGCACCTCTATTATGTATAGTGGATGAAGAATCCTTTTCACTCTCGCTCCCGAAGTAAGCACCATGTTCGAACCTTTCATCAAATTGCTCCCTTTGTAATTGTTTTGTCGTGGTACTTTCCTTCATGTAAGCAATAATTTCATCATTCACCTTGTCCGTCACATTTGCACACGGTGCTACATTTTTATGAGAGCATGATAAGTGTTCCTTCATGCGGGTTACCCTGTCCTTCACCACATTTTCGCAAAAATTGCATTTCAAATACACATAAATCTTCTCACCGCCAACTATGTCAACTTGTACACTGTATTTCCAAGAGGGATCCCTCCGCAATGACGTATTAGACTTTTCCTTGTCCCTAACTATATTTCCTAAAGGAAAATAAAACAAAATCACTCAAAAAATTTAAAACCCTAGCTTTCTTATAAGTTGAAAAAATAATATCCTAAACTTTAAAAAAACTCTAAGAACTAATCAAGAAAGGATGTAGAGGGGCGGCCGGAAATAAAGGGCTCACCGGTGAGCGGCGGTGCCGGAGGGAGAGGCACCGGAGACGTGCGGGAGATCCAGCTTCGGGAGCTTGTGGGATCGAGAACGGCAGCTTGCGGGATCGGGATTCTTGCGATTGGCTTGGACCGGTAGAAGTGAGAGGCTATTTTCATATTTGTTTTAAGTGAGTGGGACCCTCTCTATGAGGCGCACCCCTCAAGCAAAATTGAGCAATAACACAATTGAGGTGTGCCTCACTCAGCTTGAGGCGTATGCCTCAGCAAAGGCCAAAATTGCGTAGGCCTTAAGGCATTTTTGGTCCAAATTGCACAGAGGCGCGCCTCTCATTGCGCAATTTTAAACTATGATTGACGCTTTTACTTGTATTATTTTCACTAAAAATGAAAATTGGAGAGAAAAAAATAAAATAAAAGTGGAAGAGAGTAGGTTTGCTATCACTGTTTTAAGCATAAATCGATATTATTGGATAGTATAATTAATATTGTTGATAGTAGCTAACATTATTGATCACTTGTATTATTGTACTTGTATTATTGTGTGGTTGTTAGTGTCAAATAAATATAAATGTGTACATATGCATATGTGTGTGTATGAGCATTTATTTGTTTAGATACGCATGCTTATGTATTTTCTTTTGCAAAAAAAAAAAAAAAAAAAAAAAAAAAAATAAAATTAAAAAAAAAAAGTTTTGAGTTGTTCATGAGGAAAAAAGGGGAAAAAGAAAAAAAAAAAAAAAAAAAAAAAGAGAAAAATGAAAGTAAAAAAAAAACAATAGAAGAGGGAAAAAGAAAAAAAGAAAAAAATATATATTTGTATGCATTTTTTGTCGCTGCCGGCCGCCAAAGTATAACTCATCTAAACCCTAAAACTTCGAGAGCCTGATTTCGACGCTCGCAATGCGACAAAACGATCACTTATACACACTTTTCTTAGCATGGTGGAGAAAGTTCGTCATGGTGCTCTCGACGAATCGGGTAATCATCTAAAATCTCTTTTTTGGCATTCGTGGCGCACCAGAAAACCACATACACATTTTTCTTAGCGTTGGGATGGGAACCCGATGCGACGCCTACGGTGAGGCGGGGATTGGACACATACAAAGGACATGAATTGGGACTCAACATGAACTCAAATGAATGAACTACAAGGACTTGTACTTGAATATAAATCAAATGACTAAACAAGATTTTGGAACCTAAATAAAATTAAATCGGGATAAGAATGAAATGAACTATAAGACATGGACTTGAATGATGAGTTGAATTTAAATTTGATCATAATGCTAAGGAACTTGAATTCAAATGAATTACAGGGGACTCGAACTGATGTAAATGCAAAGAACTCGAAGAAGACTTGAATAATTAAAACTTGAGCTTGAACCATAACTTGAATGAAAAGAGAGAGCAAGGACTTGATTTGAACATAATGCAATAATACTCAAACTTGTATGAACCGCGGGCAACCAAGTTTTGATTGGATAAATTCACACTCACATAAAGATGTAAATGCTAATGAATGATTTATAATACCCACAATGACCTGCTTGTAAATGACAATGAGAAACTTGTAATGATTAACCATTCATATACAATCATAGGCTGAGGACTTGTGGTGGACAGAATAATGCACCTACAAGTGAGGATGTGAACCTATCACACACACAATAGTTCATTTACAAGAAGCTATAAGGAGCTTATGAATATTTGTGGATGATCGTAGAAGACAATGAAGATTAATGAGCCTACAACATTTGAACCATTGCAATCAAATACATCAAGCAATAGAGGAGCTTCATTGCATATAATAAATTATCCATGGATGACAGCAATAATGTATGGAAATATACTCATGACTGAAACACTTAAAGGCATACGAACATATGTGGCATGCCACCTATAAGCAGAATATAACACATCAATAAAATAAATAAGTCCTTATGATTCATCATGGGGAATCTTCGACGCATGCAATATTCAAACTACAAATAGGGGGGATGACTTATGATGGTTATTAGGAATACGTCACGAATATGGTCAAATCCCTCGAACTCGCCCACAATTATTCATACAAGCAAATACAATTCTCTCCTTATAAGTAGAAGGATTTGACAAGCAATGAACCGAACTTCGATTTAATAAGTGCATAATGTAGATATGAACGCCCAGTGCTAAATCATACCTAGAAACACACAATGTCATGCCACAAATGATACGACATCTTCGAGAGCAAGGTTTGAAAGACATGTAGGAAACCCACTACATGTTCAAGACGTTATCCACGAACAAAACACAAAATGACTACAACAAATACAAGCATCTACGGATTATTATTGGAGCTCCGTCAAATACAAGCATCTACGGATTATTATTGGAGCTCCGTCAAATACACTACATGCCATATACAAGCAAACATCGGATGATATGCAGCAAATGTAAGTGTCCACGGGCCGCTGTAGAAGATCCGCAGTACACCCAATCTATCGCTTACAAGAAAATGCTAAAAAGACTACGACAAAGATGAACTTTTACGAGCTGTCGTAGAAGATCCGTTGAATTTCCAAAATACCCCCGCAAAATGCACCGTAATATGTATACACATAGGTACAAAAAAGGGGTATGCAATCAAGTACTCGCATTGGCCCTGGCGAGCGTGTTTTCAATACACACGTGACGTCTAGGGAAGCTGCGCGGGCTAAATAAGTGAATTCAAGTTCGAACCCGATCCTTCTATGCAGATCAATAGGAGTCGACATGGTTCAAACCATCAAATAAATATACGTTTGTGGCGACCAGTATATTTGTTTTAATACATTCATATTAAGCCTTCAAAGCCTATAATCAAAAAAATTCACTAATAAAGGCACAAAACCTATAACAAACCCGATCTTATATTAGTAGCTCGATAGAGTCTACAGGGTTCAATCTACAAATGGATATGACCACAAACACCCCGATGATAGCCGTGTTGAATGTTTATCTCAACCGGAGGGGTTCAAAAACACTTTCAAATATCTTCCAAGCTCTACCCAAATACCCATAAAATCCAAAAATTATCAAACTCTAAGATATTTAAATTTGAAATTAACCATCAAGACACTTAAAACAAAATCTATCCATCATCCGCACGAGTTTGCCGGGGTAGACAAATTAAAAATTACTTCAGCTCATATAGAACTAATGTCTGGTTGAAAATATCACTAGGATTCATTCTTAAATAATCTCCTGCCAGTAAGGACATTGGACGTGTCCTCTAACCGGCAGTTTTGCCGCAAAATGGCACCACATGATAAACGGTTATGACCCGGGGCCCTCTGAACCGAGTGATTTTGCCGCCAAATGGCACCACGAAATACCGGTTATGGCCAGAGCCAATACGTTCCTTAATAGCATCAAATCCTCGAGATATGAATCAATAGGATATGATCGATAGGGCACAAAGCCCTCTGTTAGCTAAGGTGGATTCAAATTTATCCCCTTAGAAAAACACTCACCCCAGATCTACAAGATTCCTTGAACAAACCAACCCATGGCTGCCGACAAGGATCCTTTTGTCAGGTTAGGTCGACTACCTCCTCTGATTAAGTAGACCAGGGACCACGATGGCTCGGGACGATGGAACAATGGGATCTAGATCGGGTCTAACATCCATTCCCCCACCATCCGCTTTAAGTGCAAGATGGTGCAATTTTATATTTTAAATATCAAATCTACAAATCTTCAAATCCCCAAATTCTCCAACCATTCCAGATAACACGTATTTATACGTATCTGATTGACGACTAGTCTTAATCGAAAGTTCTCTCTCATTACTGCGATGGGTAATTAACTATAGGGGCTTGCGCCTATAGGAAACCAGAACTCAGATCATGAAGTCCTCGTGAAGTGAGGGCGAAATCTCTAGGTAGTGTCTTATCTACAAACCCATTTGCCTTCCAAAAATTTAACCCATAACTTAAATTTGTTAAAACTCCCTCGAAAAGAAAAAGCAAAGTCGGGCGGAGGCCGGGGTCGAATTTTCGGAGCCCACATTAGAATTGAATTGAATTACTTGGCCAAATACCAATGTTCCATGCAATCGGATTGATAGATGCATACTAAGATTGGCCTAGAGGCTTACTACATGGGATTGATACATGCATACAAAGATTGGCCAATTCAATGACTCATGACTAAGTACTCAACTCGCTTTGGAGAGGAGGATACCTTATAACCTGCAGGCGGACTGTGTTTGAGTACCCTAGAACAATCTTTAAGACTGCAATCAATATTAAATAATTGACTCAAGGCGACTTGAAACGAAGCAATTTGGGTTAACATCAATATGTTAACGAACATTTTAGTGTATCATGAAGTGCCTTAGTTTAGCAACCATGAGTTGGCCTAAGCTTTGAGTTCAAGAATAGCTAACATAAAAGTCCTGAACACCAGGAATTGGGATTACTTGATGGATTTACAGCCTTTGTGTGATAGTGCTTGCATGGCAAAAGATTTGTCTCAATTTGGTAGAGATGATCTGATGGATTGTGTTGACTTGCTGGATTTGCGTGGCTTTGTGACAAGTTTTGGGGATTGGTGAGTGCTCTATTTGCTCACCAGTAGGATTTGGGGCTCACATACTAAAAATATCCAAAGATGGGGGCTTGAACCTTATGGTCACCCAAAAGCTGGTCTTTCAAACTTTGCTCTTTTTAGGCAATGTGGCCCAAAATTTGGCAAAGGGGACTTGGAAGATTTTTATTGTTGTTCTAATTAGAAATTGATTTGCTGCATTAGGCTTGAGGTATTATGCTAGCTCTTTTGTTTTACTCGGGATTTAGAACCCTAGAAGGCATAAAGACGATTTTTGGAGATTCAAGTATTTGGTTTTGATGTTTTAGGATTGGATTAGTTAATTATTTTTCAGCAGAGCTGAGAACTTCATCAATAAGCTGTTTGGAAGATGCAGCTTACACTCTCAATTTGGAGGACAATCGAGAGGTTTTTGGCTTTTTTTGAATGGATTTTGTTGAAAGCAACATTGAAGGTCTCATACAAAAGTATTTCAAAAGATTTTTGGTGGTGGCACCAACATTTAATGCATGCATTTGGCATAATTTGATTTGATTGTCAGGGATAACAACCTTAGTTTTAAGGATGCCCAAGAAAGTCTCAATTTAGACTTTAATATGCATTTTGGTCATTGAGATTAATACAATCTAATGGCATGAACTCCATTTGTGAGTCGACCAAACAAGAGGGCTTCTAATACTTATATGAGAGGTGCCCAAGAATAGGTTCTACTGGACAATTTTCACCCCTTGCATGGTCAGTCTCCTCCACCATATTAACAGTGTTCGATGTCCAAGATTAATCAAGATGGCTTACATTTCATGTCCAATCATGCATAGTTAGCATCCCTTGAATTTCCATCAACATTTGGAGAATTTTATACACTACAGGAATGTTAGCAATTTCCGGCGGAAAATCCGGTGTAAATCGCTCACAAATCTGATGTTCTAACTAACCTCTCTAACCGACTGAGTATGCATCTGTTTCATTTGTTCTGTTCCGCCTCATTCGATTTCGACTCCGGTAATTCTTAACCTCATTCTATGACGTTCCCATGGCCTCTCCCCCTTTAACAACGACGTTCTAATTCCTCTAGCCACCTTTGAGCCACCTTCGACGACATTCTTCCCTGTTGCATCCGAAGTCATCAACGCATTCCTTCTTGTAGGATCCAAAGTCACACCTCCTCTCGCTATTCTTCTCTTGCAACCAAAGTCACACCTCCTTTGCGACATGACGAAGGGAGCTTGGTTTTGCAAAGGTATCCATCTTTCTTCCTTTTGCGCGCTTCTTAGTCCAAATCACTCAATGGTCGAACTCCTCATTGCCGCCGAGCCGAGTTTTGTTGCAAAGGTATGATTTTTGCTGATGATATTTCATGTTGATAATATTAGATAGGGATTTGATGAGTACACATTTTAGATACCTTGGGTCTATTGTTCATAGTGATGGTGAAATAGATGGAGATATTATTATTAGAAATCAAGTTGGATAGTTGAAGAGGAGGAATGCATCAGGCTTGTTGTTCGATATATAAGTCCCAAATTTAAGGAAAAATTCTATAAGATGTGGTGAGACTTGCAATGCTTTTATGGTGCAAACTGTTAGCCATTAAAAGAGAAGCATAATATTAAGTATTGCAGAAATGAGAATGTTCAGGTGGATGAGTGGCTTTACTCTTAGAGACATGATACATAATGAGCATATTCGTGAAATGGTTGGAGTAGCTCCAATAGAAAAGATAAGATTAGAGAGAGTAGCCAAAGATAGTTTGGTCACATATATGCTCATTTTGTATGATTGAAGTGAAGGAATGCATCGGGCTTGTTGTGTGATAGAAATGTCCCCGTCAAACTTAAGGAAAAATTGTATTAGATGGTGGTGAGACATTATCATATGATTGTGCTGATTGTCAAACTAAAGAAGTGATAGTGATGATTGTGCCTTCAAATATTGTGCAGGTTATCACAGATAATGGACTAGTGTATAGAGCTGCAGGATTATTGGTGGAACAAATTTATCCTCATATATTCTGGACTCTATGTGTTGTGCACACTTTAAATCTTACTCTAAAAAATATTTGTGCAGTAAAAAATATAGAAGCTAATGAAATCATCTATGCTGAATGTAATTAGATAACAGTGGTTGCAGAAGATGATTTCTGATCTGAAATTTCATTATGAACCACTCAATGAGACTTTCAATCTTTAATGATTTTGCAAATTTGTGAATGTTAGCTGTTGCAGAAACTCGTTTTGCCTCTGTAATAATCATGTTGAGAAGGCTCAAACAAATAAAAAAGACTCTTCAATTTATGGTGATTTGTGAGAAGTGGTCTTGCTATCGAGAAGATGATATTTGAAAGACAATATATGTGAAATAAAAGATCTTAAGATAAATTGTGGTGGGATGATATGGATTACATTTTGACTTTCACTGATTCAATTTATGATATGTTGAGAGAGGCTGATATAGATAAATTATGCCAACATTTAATTTATAAGATGTGGAACTCTATGTTAGCGAAAGTGAAAGAAATTATATATAGACATTAAAGAAATGCAAAATTATATATAGACATTAAAGAAATGCACTTGATGAAGACATAAATTTTTGGAGCGTTGTTTATACCATTCTTGACGACAAGTTGAGCAAAAGCAACACACCTCTTCATTGTTTGGCTAATTCATTAAATCCAAGATAAATTTAAATATAACTTCTAAATTAGTTTTTTATTTCGTGGATAATTAATAAATAATTTAATATTCTTTATATTCTTTGAAAGTATTCAAGTAAATAATGGCTTTAATAAGACCCTCAATGTGTCTCACCACAAAAAGATTCAAAGGTTTCAAATATGAGAAAGATATACTTGAAACATTATTTTTCAAATGAGGAGAGAAAAAAGATTAATATAAAACTTGCAATGTTCTTTGGATATTTAGAAGATTTTGGTGATCAAGAATTTATGATTGATAAATGGAGGATGAATAAAAAAATGTGGTGGTTGATTCATTAAGCTTCAACGTCGTTTTTTCAAACAATAGCAATAAAACTTCTAGGTCAAGTTTCATCTTCCTCTTGTTATGAGAGAAATTGGAGCAATACTTATTTATTCAATCGATAAAGAGGAATAAAATAACTCCACAACAGACTAAATATTTAATTTATGTGCATACAAATATTCATCTTCTATTTAGAAAAATACCACTTTATATGACAGGTGATAACAAGATGTGGGATGTTACTGAAGATGGGTTCGAGTCCCTTGATGATATGAGAATATTGGATATTGCAAATCTTTCTTTTGATGAATCAGTGTTGAAAGCAATGATATTCAATGATGATGATATTGAAGGCTAAAGACAAACCTCTGAAGCTAATCCTATCATTCTCTATACTGAGTAGTTAAATGTTGATGTTGTACTAAATTGATTTTTTTGCTTATATTTTTGTGGTTGTATTAGACATTTTGTACTAAACATTTTATGTTATAAGCTAAATAAGTTATCATAACATTGATTTATTATTGTTTGTCATTTTTAATATGATGTTACTATAATTTCTATATATCATTATAAAAAAATTATTATGTCGTGTCCACGCCGCACTCGTGTCCTATACTTTTCAAAAAAGCATTATCCGTGTCCTGTCCTGTCCGTGTCGCCGTGTTCATATCCATGCATCATAGTCAAGAACCTACCCAAAAATTGCTTTAAATAATACAAAAATTTCAAACAAAAGCTGAGAGTACTTTATAAACTTTGCCATTTTATCCAGTTTATGCATTTCTAAATACAAGCCTAGTTCCATTTATTGGATTGAGAATAGTTTCATTAAAGGAAGAGACACGTTTGAGGAATTAAAAGAATTCTATATTTTAGCAAGTGGATTAGCATTCAAGCTTAGCTGAAAACATAACATCTGCAACCTTAAGATAACGGAAGATAAATAGTTTGAACAACAAAAGAAGACTAAGAAAAAAAAGAATTGGAAGCCATTAAAAAATAGGTTAATAAGCATTAGTTTAACATCAAATATTTTTCAATTATGAAGAAATTACGATAGGCAGAGATACTTACCCTATTTTCGTCATTTTCCATTTCTCAATATCAAATACATCCATTCCAACATAAAGAAATATGAATGTTTCTGCAATAAAAGATATGGTTGAAAAAATATGCCTGCAAAGGAATAAAAAATTAGTTAAATATGTTGTTATCGTAGAACATAGCCCAAGTATTTGTGCGTCAGCTTTATAAAAAAATCCAGTAAATAGCTGCATATCTTATTCAGCTAAATCCATAAGCAACTATTATCCATGGTCGTTTCGCCCCCTGCAAGTTTT
The DNA here is from genome assembly GCF_001605985.2 of Dendrobium catenatum. Lineage (NCBI taxonomy): Eukaryota > Viridiplantae > Streptophyta > Magnoliopsida > Asparagales > Orchidaceae > Dendrobium > Dendrobium catenatum. The sequence goes on from NW_021319800.1 coordinate 2,016,359, forward strand.
GCTGCCAATTCTTTTCCATAATTTCTACCACTATAGTCGTAGAAACATTTTATGAACAGAGGTCTACGGAAAAAACAGAGAAATACCAAATAAGAATATATATATATATAAAAAAAAATATATATATATATATATATATATATATATATATATCAGGAGATAAGTAACTTATTTGAAGAATGCAAGAGGTGAGTGGATGAATTAAGGTCGTATGGATTAGATTAAGGAATTGTTTGGTTCGCAGACATAGTAACCGTAGTGAAACATGACAGATATCATAAAATAATCACTAGATCTAAAAAAAGGGCACGCCATATTTTCATTTATTGATAACGTACTTCTACAAAAAAAATCTCTCACCACTGCAAATATTAACTCAGCATCGGTTCCACCTCACTCTTATAGGATAGAGATAACACAGTATGCTCGCATGAAACTATGAATATAAAAAGTGAACATTTTGGAGGCACTTGTGTTGCACGCAATGGAGAAGATGCCAAAGCTAAGATAAGATGAAATTTAAATGAATTTAAAATCAAGTGATTTTTGGCCACTGTTCAAATTATGACAACATAAAATGGGCTTGTTAAAATCCCTTCAAAGAATAAAAGATAACACATGCAGTCATAATGCTTAGAAAGAGCTTTCAAATCCACATTAATCCATTGTCTTTATTATCAATTTGTTAAAAAGCATCTTCAGTTTGCAGACAGTTGTTGCCAGAGTAAAAGGAAACTCCGAGAATGACATGCATTACTAATCAAATAACCAGCAGCAACTGAAATACTCGAAGAATACCTTGTAGTGACCCTTGAGCTCTCAGTGGCATTATGCCATGCGTAATGTGACATTACAATCCCGCAGAAGAAAACTGTGGGTATCCCGCTTAAATTTAATAGCTGCATATTAAGAAAAACTATAGTTCATTCTCGTGCACAGGAACAAGAAACAAAAAAAAGAATTACATATAATCAGACAAGCAGACACTATCACAACCCATGCATATACAACTAATAGGGAAAATACACAAACATGGTACATAAAAGTTTGAAGGCAGTTTTATGCTCAGAATAGGCCTTGAAAGCCCAAAATTCAAGCCATCTTTTTTTATTTATTTATTTTTTTTTTTAAGCTAACAAACTTTTAAGGAGAAAAAAGGAATAAAATGAATAGCTCTAACCTCTGCAGGCATGTATGATGGAAAACTCACAGAATGAAACATATTAGTCCTATCATATTTTTGTCTCTCAAGCACTGCAAGTCATATAGAAAGGGGAAAAAGTTGGAGGAAATAGCTCTTACCTCAGCAACCACATAAGACAGATAAGCCATCAACATCATTAAAGCTACTTCACGGTCAGTTGAATGCCTATTGTCCACAGAGTGTCAATATAAAATGCATTTTCCACAACAAAAGAATTAAGTCTTCTTATCTAACAAAATATTACCTGCCAAAATAGAAGGTCTTTAGAGTGTAGGCAGTCGAAAGCCCTACCTGATACAAGATGGAAAATACACGATTAAAAATAAAACAAATAAATGCGCATCAATGAAGAACAATGCACAACAAGAAATAAGCATGCCATGAAGCAATAATGCTTACAGCAACCCCCAGCATAGTGCTTGTCGAAAATAAGCATAAGAAGTCCCAAAGAAGGATAAAAGCTGTCCCACCACCAATTTTAGAAGCATTGATCTTCTGAATCGCATTAAAAAGAACTATAGATGTAGCACCATTCACAACACCTTCCCCAAACACTAAGCTGTAGAGGTGTGGGGTCTCCTCTTGACGTAAAACCTAAATACAAATAATTTATTAGATATTTCAATAATTTCACTTAAATATTTGAAGAGAACATTAAAATAGAGTAAATTGTCAAACCTGCAGTGTACAAACAGTATCTGTTGAAGAGAATATGGCACCAAGTGCTTGTCAAAGGAAAACATGATGCTATTAATTCTATGATGTAAACAAAATAACAACCAGCGAGAAGGGGTTTTCCCAGCTTTTCCATTAAAATTAAATAAAATAATCAAAACTCGTAAGAGGCAAATAAAAGATAAAAACACACCTAAATATTGCCAAGTAGTAAGTCCTTCAAAACCAATTTTTGGAAATAGCCACCAAGTTCCTATATATTATATACGTAAAACGGTGAGGTTTCAAGAAACTTAAATACAACAAATGATGGTCAGTTCTGAAATGAACATCATCAAGTGATTAATAAAGTCAACGGCAGTGAAGGGGGAACAGTAATTTCATAAAATGAACAAGGAACATATCCAACTACTCCCAAGCCAAAAATAGAACGATACGATACTTATAATAGTATGGCTCCTTCATGTTGTAAATGATTTAATAAACTTGTGTTAGATCCAGTGTCGCTTATAGAGAGAAGTCAAGACTATATTAAAGATACAGTACAACAACAACAATATCAAGCCTTTGTCCCACTATGTGGGGTCGGCTACTAAAGATGTAGTGTGAACTTAAAAAACAGAAAAGAAAAAGAGAGAGAAAGAGAGAGAGAGAGAGAGAGAGAGAGGGGGGGTTGTCTCAATGATTCTCTACATAAATTGGTCTATAGAAGACCCGATTGAACAACTTTGATAAAGAAGAGCGAGTCAAATCTAGCTCCACAGATATTTCTGTGGAAAAGAAAGAGAGATCCTAACGAGATTCTTAGAGAGAATCTAAGAGATTCATAGAGATTGTTGGCTTAGAGTCTGAGTTTTAATGCATGCGCTCAACTAATGATCCCCAATTTATTGGTGAGGGTCAAGGGTTGTCATTATAGGTTTGGTTAAATAGTAAAACCACAAAGAAAGTGCATAAAATGGACACATTGTGGTGGGTGAGTCTAGCTTATCATTGAATGCTAGTTAGGGACCTCCAACAAGATCCTGATTGACAGCGATTGCCCTTGCCGGGTTCTTAGCGATAACAACTAGTCAATAGGCAATTACTCTAGATGAGTTACAAAACTCCTCGAGCAAATAGACTTGACAATTAAGAGACTTAGTATGTCTCTTAAGCAAGTTCAGCACCTCAATAATAAGGATGAAGTAAGATTTGATCCAAGAGCGACTTGTAGAAATTCAATTATGGCCGACACAAGCCTTAGACAACTTGAAGCCTAATGAGTTCTAAGTTAAAGGTTCTCAAGTTATTTCACAACTAAAGACTAATTGAACCCTATTCAAGTTCTGATGATAACCTGATTAACCTAATCCAAGAGAATATGGTTGCAAGTAAACTCTCCAATTCTCTTGTACCTTCTGAGAAGCCAAGAAAAACAAAATAATGAGTTTCAAAAAACCTATTTTAACCAAAGGGTTGGACATGATTTGTAGCATTAGCTCTAAAGAGTTCTTAAATCTTTGACATGTACTTAACATGTCGAAGAAAAACTTATATATATGCAGTTTGTGGTTCATATTGAAAATCTTAATGCTTTTGCTTCAATCACCATTCTTGTTTTGCAGTTGAGTGCTTGCTTTCTACGTACAAAGATGAAGTTCAAACATCTTTTAAGCTCCAAAGTTCTGATTAACTCAAAAGGAAATATTAGAAGGCAATGAAGTGTTTAGCTTTACCATATATATGAGAAGGGATCTATGACTACAAATGCCTCCACTTAGGAAAGTGATAATCAAACAAAAAGGTGGTTAGGAGGTGCTAGGCTCTACAACAAGCAAGCTGACAGTCGAAGAAGCCTTTAGTTTTGAGGGGTTGTTGCTGAGAAGGCTCTTGGTGATTTAGAGATAGTCATCAAAGAGGTCCATACTTCAACATTAGTCCTCAAAGGGGCACTAGAAAGCACTACAACAATGACGTTCATAATTGAAATGTCTCTAAATATGATCGGATGGAGAATGCATCACTCTAGGGTCATTTATAGCAAAAATCAACAAATTCTTTGCAACCTCATAATTCTACACGTCTCAAATAAGGTTTAAGTCTTTAAAATGATCTTTGACCTCCTACAAAAAGCATGAGAAGACCACCAAAATATTGACCAACTTCAACAAAAAGTGTGGGCTAGCTCCTTGGAGTCATTGAGTAAGAGAAGTTCAATTGGGTGTACACAATCTTATAGACAACTAACAGCTTAGTGAGTTTTAAGTTAAATGTGCAAGCCAATTCAAAAATAAACACTTATTGAACCTTATTCAGGTTATTATGATGACTTGATTTGAAGCTGCAAAAGGCACATCAAGAGGGGGTGAATTAGTTCTTTTACAAACTTTTTGGAATTTTAAAAATCTTTTGCTTAAAAAACAAAACTTGATATATGCAGAAGCATTTATAAGATTAAGCAACTCAAAACAAAACAAAAAGAAAATAAGATTTTTTTTTTAATTTTTGAAAAACAGAATAAATTTTTTATTCTTTTCTTTACTAATTTTCAAACCAAAGTTCCACCAAACACAATCACCAAAAACTTCTTTCACCAACATAATCAAAATAAAATCAGACTGCAGTAAAGTAACGATAACAAAGTATGAAAAAGAAAACTGAGGTTTATAATGATTCAGCCAGATTGACCTATGTCCACTCCCCAAAAGTCTTCCTCTTTGGGTATTGCGCTAAACAGTAACTCTACTTCAACATATAGCTAGGCAAGGAAGCCATTCTCCTTTGACCAGATGGAGAATCACCCTTACAGACTCTTCAAACCCGAATAATCTCCCTCCACTCACCTCCTCGTCCCGCAAAGTTGTTGTCCCTCCCTTTGCTTCCTCGGCCCAGCGGAGATGTAGATCCCTCCTCTTGCCTCGTAAGCTCAGCGGACAGTCGTCCCTCCTTTCATCTATAAGCCCGACGGATATGTTGTCCCTCCTTCAAACTTGACCTCAACTTGTAAGCTTATTGAGCCGCTCATTTAAATTAAAATATATTTAAAATCTAATTTTAAGGTAGGAGTTGAGTTTTGTATTTCTTCTTCAACAATAATAAAAGATATAAGGGATCTATTGTTCGAGAGGTAGATCAGCTCAACCAAAAATCCTAGCTGTCGCTAGAGAACTCACAACAGCAGAAAAAACTACAGCAAACATAACCTTCTAACCCTAGCCAATAACCCCCTTTCAATAGCAACAACCCCCATTAAACACATTAAAAACCTTCCTAAACATTTCTCTGTTGATTTCTCCTCTTTAAAACCTTCCTAAATATTTCTCCCCTAATTTATCCACCTTACATGGTGAATTTAACTCCTCTGAGCCGCATAGGAGGGGTTGAAACCCTCTCCCTGCTGCTCTGGTTCCTTCCTAGTTGGCTTGCTGGGTTCGACTGGTCTAGAACATATAGCAAAAGCTGGCTCCCATTCTCCTCTGGCATAACAATACTCCCCCAAAGATGCATCTTTTTCTCAAGGTGAAAGGATGAAAACTGTCTCCTGATCGTCTCATATGGATCCCATTTAGCTTCGTGCTCCGGTGAATCCTTCCACTTGATTAGTACCTCCTGTGCTCCGAATTCCCCTCGACGCACCCCTTCTACATCCATGGGTTCCAAAATGACCTCACATCTTCTATTAAAGTTGGGGGTAGTAAAGATGGTGTGTGATCTCCTATTGCATGCCTCAGCTATGAAACATGAAATACAGGATGTATAATTGGGGTCGATGGAAACCGTAAGCGATATGCTACTGTGTCATCGCTCTGTACTACTTCATAAGGCCCAAAGTAGCAGGGGAAGAGCTACTCATACCTTCGTCAAGCCAAGGTCCTCAATCTGTAAGGTCAGATCTTCAAATTAACATTGTCCCCAACCTCAACTTACATGTCTCTCATGTGTCCATCCTCCTACTTCATAAATTATTGTGCTCTCCACAGATATTACTTTAATTCTACCAAATCTGGTCTCTTTTTTTTTTTTTTTAAATATTGCTCCATTGATGACATTAGTGTGTTGTTGTGCCCATAATATATCAAATGAGGTGGATCCTCTCATATAAGATTTTAAATAGCATTGTCTAGGCTGTTGTATGATAAGAAGTGTTATTTTAATATTCCGCTTAGGCTAATCACTTGGCCTGATGTATCTGATGCAAACCAACGAAGATAAGTCTCCACATTGCAATTCACTGCCTCTGTCTGAAGGTGGTAGGTAGTACTCTGCTTCGGAATAGTCCCATGCATCTTGAATAACTCGCTCCATAAGTGCCTCAGACAGACTTTATCCCGATCGGACATGATGGCCTCGGATATGCCATGCAACGAGACCATCTCTCTAATAAACATGGCTGCCACCAACATGCTGTAAAGAAACAAAATGAGCATATTTGCTCAATCTGTCCACCACCACTAAAATCTCAGTGAACCCTTCTAATCTAGGTAGACCTTCAATGAAGTCTAAAATCGCCTCTTCTCACACCTTTTCAGGTATTGCTTAAGGCTATAGAAGAATACCTAGAGTTATAGCTAAGTATTTGTCTCTAAAACAGATCACAACTAGTCACCAACTTCTCTACATACTTTCGCATGCTCACCCAATATAGCTCTACTACAACTCTATGATATGTCTTATGTACTCCTAAATTTCCCTCAATAATTGTTCCATAGAACTCCTGCAACAAGTGAGGGATGTGTGGAGATGCTGTAAAAGCACAAACCATCCCTAGTATAACACCTACTGACCCATCAAAGAGTAATCAGAATGGTTGTCCTTGTCCTACAATAAGTCTCTTTCGATCTTACTCAACTCATCATCATACTCGCTCTCATGCTTCAAGACCTCCCAATTCACCACAATGGGAACAGATAGAGCCACAATCTGAGGGCCTTCACTAGGCCTAGAGAGAGCATCTACAAATTTATTTTTCAGCCCAAGCTTATACTAGATCTCGAAGTCATAATCCAATAATTTGGAAATATGTCGTTGATGCTCTTGTCAACATCCTTTTTTTCTAATAGCAACTTCAAACTCTGATTGGTCCTGATTATGAAGTGTCACCCCAATAGGTAAGGACGCCACTTTTGTATTGCCAACACTATTGCCATTAGCTCCCTTTCATACACTGTCTTTAGCTTGCCTGAAATAAGCTATGGGTCTCTGACTTTGCATGAGGATTGCCCCCAATCCATAACTTGATGTATTAGTCTCCCCTACAAATGACTGACTGAAACCTGGTAGTGGTAGCACAGGGACACTCGTCATGACTTTTTTCAGCTGCTCAAATGTCTGGGTGGCTTCCTCCCCCCATTTGAAATTATCTTTCTTCAATTACTATGTCAATAGTCATGTTATAGAGTTGTATCCCTTCACAAACTTCCCGTAATATCCTGTGAGTCCCAAGAACCCGCTCAACTCCTTCAGGGTTTTAGGAAAGTGACATTTTAACATTGCTTTTATCTTGGAAAGATTTACTACGACTCCTGCCTTGGACATCACATGTCCAAAATACTCTACCATTTTCTATGCAAAAGAAAACTTCTTCAAATTTGCATTCAACTGATGCTCCTTCAATGTCACTAATACCACCCTTAAGTGCTCCACAAACTTTGCCTCATGCTGGCAATACACAAAAATGTCATCGAAGAAAACCAATACAAACTTATAGAGGCAGGGAGAAAATACCTTGTTTATAAGTGACTAGAAAATAACTGAGGCATTGGTAAGCCCAAAAAGCATCACTAAGAACTCGTAATGGCCTTCATGAGACTTGAAAGCAATCTTGTGTATGTCAGCAAGCTGCATTCTGATCTGAGGGTATCTCGACTTTTGATCAATCTTGAAGAACATCATCGTTCCATATAACACATCTAGCAATTCATCAATAATAGGTATAGGAAATTTATCTAACATCATTTTCTCATTCAGAGGTCAATAATCTACACAAAATCTCCAACTATTATCCTTCTTCACCAGCAACATCAGGTTGAAGAAAGGGCTAACACTGGGAAAAATAATTTGGGCCTCCAACATCTCCATAATTAGCCTCTCAATTTCATCCTTTTGAACCTATGGATATCGACTAATAATGGATACTCCTTTTAATTTGATGGCATACTCATGCTCCATTGAAGGAGTTCGGCCTTCGGGGAGGTAAAACATCCAACTGAATTGTTGCAGGAGTGACTGGACTATCTCTGGAATCTCCTCTTTCTCCATGCCTTCCTCTCCCTAAAGGCTCTAGAGCTCCACCAAAAATCCCATCATTTCTCCCTGGATTAATCTCACCATGGTCTATAGAGAAACCCTGGTTTTGGACAAGCTAGGATCCCCCCTGATCCTCAACTTCCTCTCTCCCACCATGATTCCATGGTTAATGCTTTCCAATCCACCTTGATCTTTCCGAAGGTCTATAATCACTTCATGCCCAAAATTACATTTGTGCTCCCTAACACCAAGAGAAGAACATCCTCTACTATATGTTTATCCTGGATCAACACTAACCTGCAAATCCCCTACTCTTTTCCATCTTTGTCCTCATCATGACTCCCAAGCTCCATGTATCCACTAACTTCAATCAAAATAGGTGCACGACCCAATTTTAGATGAATTTATGAGTAGCCCCGCTATCAACCAAGACCACCACTGGCTGCTCCCTGATCTGTCCCTGATCTGACTAGCTCCATTGTCTCCTTCAACCCCCTTTGTCTGAACAATTATAGGTCTACTCATATGTAAGGCTTGAGGCTCGTCCTGAAATTTTCCTCCAACACCATCTCCGAAATTCCCCTCAATTGCCCTGACAACAACTCAAATCTCTCCTTGTACTCCATGAAAATCCACTTTTAAGTCAAGGCAAGAAATTGCTCGTGTAGGTCTTCTACCAAAATGACTCAAAAATGTTCCAACAAGCAATCCTTAAACTTCTCCCACGAACGGATTAGATATCTTGACTCCCTCCACTTGAACCAAGCGAGGTCTTTCCCTTCAAACATAGCTTGGCTACTCCTCCCCTCTCAACCCATTCACCATGAAATACCTCTCCACCCAGTATACCCACCCATGGGCATCCTACCTTTCGAATATCGGCATTTTCAACTTCCGCATCATAGCATCACCGCCCCAACTTTCTCTCCCGCCAATGGTTCCCCTCGTGTAATGATGGTGGGAATCCCACCTCTTTCATCCACCTCCGATGCCCTAATCCCCATGGCTCGGCTCATCCCCCTCCTCCGGTTGTCCACTCCCCTTTGTCCAAAAGACCTCCCATAGTGATCAGTCACCCCACCACCTCAACCATAAAACTCCCTATTACCAAATACATGCATATGAGACAAGTTTGGTGCTCTATCCTTAAGAAATTCATATGGTATCCTTTAAATCTTAAATATTATATTTACTCGATTAAGAAAATGGCAAGAAGTATTCAATGTCATTGCCCAAAAATACTTGGGTAGACTATACTCACTAAACATTGTCGTAAAAGCTTCTACCAATGTCTTATTCATCCTTTTGGCTACACTATTTTATTGTGGGGTTTTAGGGGCTGAAAAATTATGCTCTATTCAAGACTCTTGACAAAACAATTCAAATTTTTTGTTTACAAATTTACCTCAGTGATTGTCATGAATTGTTGAAATTAAAATCATGTTTTATTTTTTCTAAAATCAAATTGAAAAAATTCTAAAATTTTCAAATGATTCACTTTTGTTTTTCAAGAATTTAACACAAGTATATATAGAGTAATCATCAATAATCACAAATCCAAATGACTTCTCACCTAAACTTATTGAAGTTAAAGGTCCAAATAAATTCATGTAAAGTATTTCTAAAGATATAGTCATTAATATATCCTCAATGGAATGGACAGAGGATTTAGTTTGCTTCCCTATTTGATATGCATCACAAATTTTGAAAAACTTTAACTTAATAATGCCTCTAACCAAATTTAATTGAGTGATTTTTCTAAGAGTTCTCAAGCATACATGCATAATCTCCTATATCACAACCATAATTCATAAACAGTTGTCCTTAAATAACAAATATCACTTGACTTATAAATGCGGTTTAAATCAATCATGTAAACATTATTAAATTTCAATTCTTCTAAAACAATTATGCCATTTAGTATTAGCAAACATTTTGTAGAAAGAAATTTTATATTGAATTTTTTATCACATAGCTGACTAATGCTTAAAGATTGTATTTTAAACGCTCTGCTAACAAAACATTTCAATAGAAAATTTGTCAACTTTATCTATAGTACATGAACCAACTATAACTCTGATAGTGTTATCTCCAAGTGTTACATTTCCTCTACTCTTGGCTTCTAGTGTAATTAATTATTTTATATCTTCAATTATGTGTCTTAAACATCTACTATCAAGAAACCACATACTCTCACTAGAACTCTTGTGAGAGCACATCTACAAAATCAATCATAGGTTAATTTTGGGAACCCAAGTGAGTTTGGGTCTCGCCTTATATTACAATAAATGTATGTTATGTTGTGTAGATAATGTATTAGACCTTTAGACCAAATGTGATATACGGTGGATTTTGTATATGAAAATACATATAATGTACCATAAAATGCTACAAGAATAATACTTAATCCCTGAAAATGGGTGCAATAATTTATATGAAGAGTGATATCTTCTTTTCAAAGATAGTGGTGTATATTGTGTTAAGATGTGGCTTTTCAGTGTGTGTAGGCCCTAATATATTTACTTTAAATGTTGTTATTTTATTTATTAGAATTTCATTTGCATTTTTTTATATATGTCTAATTATATTAATGCTTGCTAGTATCCATTTTTAAAGCTAACTTCTAGTTCTTTAAATGCTTTCTTTAATTCAATATGCTATTCATTAAGAAACTTGTGCTTTTCTTCTAATGCACTATGCCCTTTGTTTAAGGACACGTGTTATTCATCTAATGTAATAAGATTAATTCTTAGGTTTGAATAATTATTAATCAAATTCGTATCCTCTTCTTGTAGTGTTGAATGTGCTCGTTTAAGATGTAAATGTTATTTTTTTTAGAAGTATCATGCAATTGTTCTGAAAGAGAGAATAATTCAACATAGGATAGATCGCATACATGATCGTTGTTGGAGTCACCAGAGCTATTTTTGACCATGAGATATAAATTGGATACCTCGTCAACTTCTCTCTGATTAGTCTAAATCAAAATTTGCCCAAAAAGCCTTCTAAAGTTTTTGCTTGCCCTTCTTCATATTGCCTTTTTCCTCACATTTTTTCTTAGTTGGGTGACTCTTGATATTCAAGCATTTAGATTAGACATGACCTGGCTTTTTGTTTTCATAGAAAATAATGTCAGTAGAAAATTTGTTTGACTTTTGTGTTCTTACCTTGTTGTTTATCAAAGTGGCACTTTTGCTGTTTTTCAGGAATCTTTTTAATTGTCTAGTCATTAGTGCTATGTGTTTGTTTCCATCTAAACTAGATTCAATGCTTTCCGTATCATCAGTTTTGAGTGTTATTGCCTTCTTTTTTTGCATTCACCTACATCTACTTGTATTTTTACTTCACCTACATCTACTTGTATTTTTACTCCCATTTTGCTCATAGGCAATCAAGAAGCCAAATAGATTATCAATGCAATAAGAATTTAAATCTTTTGATTCAAAAATTACAGTAACTTTTGAAACCTAAGATTCATGCAAACAATGCAATATTTTATCAAAGTTAGGAATTTCTCTACCCGAAACATGTAATGATATAATAATTTTTGTAAACTTAGTATACAGATCAAAATTGATTCACTAGGTTGCATGTGGAAAAAATCGTATTTGTGCAATAGTAGATTCATGCATGGTTGTTTCACATCACTAGTTTTTTTATATGTTATATAAAGTCTATCACAAATATCTTTACTAATAGTACAGGTTGAAGCATGCATGTAATCCTCAGATTTTAAAGCACAGAAAAAATAATTAAGACATTTCAATAAAAGGAATCTCTATTTTAACATTATTAACAATTCTAAATGAAAAAATAGAGTCAGTTTGTATAATATGCCACATGAAAATCGATGAATTGTAGAAAGTGGACATATTAATCTTCTAAAAATAAAAAAGAATATTATAAAAAAATGGCGTCAAGTAAAAGAATACCGTTTCAAAGTGTTATAATTTCTAAAATTTGCCATGGGATCAACTCAAGGTATGTAAACCTAAGCAATGAAAACCCGCTATAATACCACATGAAAGTACTTATGGCATATCAAAAGGGTTTGAACTGGTATTTTAAAAATCTTATGCTTAAGATCAAATTGAGATATGCAAAAACATTTTAGAGAATAAAATATTTAAATAAAATCATAAGTAAATAAGATTTTTTTGTTTTGTTTTAGAACTTTTAGAAAACAAATAATTTTTTCTTTTATGTTTTTAATTTAAAAAAAAAATCTTCAACCAAAGATTTATCACCCAACAACTTTTCCACAAAGATAATAAAAAAAAACTAATGAATTATTTCAAAAAATATAACTAAAAATAATATAAAAAATACTCCACAAAGATAATAAAAAAGAAACCAAAGTGGATAAAATAAATTTTAAGTAAAGAGTACGCAAATTGAATTTATAGTGATTCGATCGAAATCGACCTACATCTACTCCTCAAAGGTCCTCTTCTTTAACCCACAGCCAGACTGAGAAACTTTATCCCTTATCAGGAGGAGAATGACCTTTATAGACTCCAAAGAATCTCCTTCCTTCAGCATCCTGGCCTGGCGGAGATATCGCCCTCCTTTAGCTCCTCGCTCTAGCAGAGATGCTAATTCCTCCTTTAGCTCCTCGCTCCAACAGAGATGCCACTTTAGCTCCTCGCTCCTGCGGAGATGCTGCTACCTCTTTCCACCTCTCGACCCGATGGAGATGCCAATCCCTGCTTTTGCATCACAGACAAGCGGAGATGTCAATCCCATTTTACCTCCCGACCCAACAGAGATGGAGATCCCTCCTTTCATCTCAGCTAGCAATTCTTTCAATGTTCTTAGAGCTCTTCTCCAAGAGCTCCAACAAATAAAATAAGAGGACCCAAAGTACAGGCTAGTTGGAGTAAATTTTTTTTCTTTAACTTTAATGTAATGAGAAATTTTTTAATGAAATGAATTTTTAGCTTCTTTAAGATTTTGCTTGAGATGAGATGAGATAAATTTAGATTTTTTTTTCTCAATGGTTATATTTGTTTGCTTGACCTCATGTTTTGTGAAATAAAAAATGTAGTGTAGTTTCCCTTTAATAAGCTGAGTACTCGGAGTTATTTCGTTAGTTTGAAGCCCTATTTGATAACTTTTCCACATTCTTGTATATAAATAGGGCTTCTCCTCTATTCTTTATCTTTATATGCTTTCTTCATGCTCTTGCTTCTATGCTCTAAGATTTTTTTTTTGGTTCCAGTGCTTACTTGAGTTTTATCTTCTTCTTCCTCTTCGTCTATCTTCTCCAAAGCTCATGTCTCAATGATTGCTGGCCTAATTATCAAGAGTACTAAATGATTTCCTAAATCATAATGGAGGTACAATTCTTTTATAATTAAAAACATGTTAAGGTGTTTTTGGCAAAGTTGCATCTAACTTAGGGCTTCACTATGAAAGTTCCATTGATTTTTGAGTTCCCTAACTAGTTATTGGAGAAGCAGTTATGCTTCTATCAAGAAGGAACCTCAAAACCAACTTGCAACTAGCATTCTTTCCTAAAGATGTCAATATCTTGAACTTCTTCAACCTCAACCCAATTAAAGTGATGTTTAACTTCTTGATATGCGATTTCTCAACATCTTCCTCAGCGACTAGAGGATAAAGTGGACGTTGAGCCTTTTTAGGTATGTATCCATTATGAAAGGATTAAAAGAGGGCACACATATATATTCATTATGAAAGCATTCAAAGAATGTGCACTTCATATTTTTTCAATATTCATCAGAATAATAGGGTTAGAGAACAAAGAATGGGACTGAAATAATAATTCTTTCTTCATCAAATAAGCCAAGGGGTAGCCAACCAATAAAGAAAAGGTCGACAAAGATTTCAAGATAAAGCATAGTAAGGATCAAGGGTTCATAAATAGAAGATTGAATGCATGGTAAGATTAAAATAAAGTACATAAAGTAGATTCAATGCTGTCAATTGAACAACATTAGAATCTGAGATGTAGTTGACAGCTAATCAAGATCCTCAGATGAGCTAAAAATTATGGGCAAGTACTCTTGACGAGTTCTTCTAGCAAGAACCTTGATCAAATAGACGAGCATACAGAGCAAGTTTGTCAAGTTCATTGGGAGAGAAGCCTTCATGAATAGGATGCTTTTTGAATCCCTTGGATCACTTCAGTATGTCAATAGTGAAGGTGGGGTAAAGCTTGACTAATGGCAACTTCATAAGATTCAATTTTCGACAACTTGAGCTAATAGGTGACTTAAACTTAGCTAAGTTGAAGATGTTTCAAGCAGGTTCATAATAACCAACGTGTTGAACCCACTTCAAGTTCCCATAATAACTTGATTGATGTGATCATGGTAAATATGGGTGCCATAAATATATTATGTGGAAGTTCAACAAATAAAAAGTTAATTTACAAGTGATCTACATGATGTGTAATATGCCAAAGAATTATAAGTGAATTCTCTTAAAAATTCTTTGCCCATGTTTTTTAGAAAGAAATGGTATCGATCAAGATCTCCTTGCCCTCAAATTTATGTCAACAATGACAATGCTAATTCCTATTCATCATTATGAATTCATTTTCGTCCAATTAATTAATCAAAAAATCGTCTATTTCAATGTTGATGACAAGAAAAACAAGAGTTAACTAGTGAGTTAGATAACTAGGACAATACTTGCCCAATTTAGGGTACGATTGCAGGCATTTATGGCACCATGTGAGCAAGCATCATTTGCTGTTGACCATTTACCTGCCGAGATTATGAAAAATGAGATGAAAACACCAATGGCGCCGAACAACATTATCGTGACGAAGTTATGAAAGAACTGCTTCTTCTTAACCTGAAATCTGCATTAGCAAAATGAGGTCGCAATTCCATTCCCAGTAACAGCAAAACCATTATGCACAAAAAACAACTTACCCTGCATTAAATATTATTGGTGGCAGAAGATATATAAAAAACAGTTCCTCATCAAACCTGAGAATGTGAGAACTTTTACCCCTGCTCAGCAAGAGAATCACAATCCCAGAAAGGCATCCCTAGTTTGTTAAGAAGGAAATGTTAATTGCTTGCTTTACGTCTTTTATCTGAAAGATATAGAAAGATATAGAAACCAAATGTCCAAAACAGATTCAATGCTCTTGGAATTTCGAGTATTTCAACTCAATTTTACAAAGGAAGGAGTCAAACTATCACGCTCAAAGCCTTAATAAAATGTTCACAAAGACAAAAACGAATGCAATACCATAAAATTATTAACGTCGGATTTTTTTCCGGGGTTTCATCAGGGAAGTAACAAAAGCGACTTCATAAAGAAGATTATAGAAATGTATTTAAAAGTGCAATCCACCATGGCAGCCAAGCAAAGAGGGAAAGCTGAAAAAAAAAAAAGAGGCAAACTCGTTGCTCGCCCCTGCAACGCATCCCTAAATTGATAACGAAGAAATTATCAAGTTACTTCGTTTCTTTTATGAGAATGATGGTGAAAGCGAAAGTCCAAACTGATTCAACACACTAGAACATCAAGCATTTCAATACAACATTCACAAGGAAAGAACCAAAACTATCAATGACTACATCGATAACTATTTCCTTAACTAATAAACAGATTTGGATGCTGGGAATTTGTGTTAAAAGAAGTGAAAAAATTGGTTGAAAAGCTTGAATAAATAATTACAGATTCATAATCAACCCATAAGTTATTATTACTTAATTTCATTTCCTTCGCTTTTCTCCGATCCAAACAAAGCCTCTGGGCACAAAACGAAGGCAAGAAGGCAGTGCAAGACGAGAAAATCATCAATATAGCATATTTTCCAATTTCGATCTAAGTAACAAATCTGACGGCAGAAAGAACATTACGGATATGGATTTCATAAGGCTCAACCCATCAAGCTCAAAACAGAAAAAAGGAAATAGGGTCTTTGGATTATTACGATGAAAATGGTAGCGGCGAACTCGTTAGTCCATCGAGAATTGACTAGTACGTGGCCAATCACAATGCAGAAGCAGAGCACCGCTGTAAATATCGAGATGGACACCACGCGAGGATATTCAGCGACGTTGGAGAGAAAGAAATCCACCGCCATAGTAACGAAACAATCTCTTCTTTCTTAAATCCCCGGGTCGATCGCAGATAATTTGAAGGGTCGATCGCAGATATCAAATGAGATATAAAGCTAGGGCTTGGAATCTGGAAGAGACTAGACATTTTTGGCGCGGATTATCAGAGGCTTTTATATATTTGTTTTAAGACGTTTTTATTTTAACCCCGGACATTTTTAGGTGTCGAGCGGGGGGCAACTGTCGACCATTTTCCTACATGGGAAGAGTGACACGCGGACAATTTCGTTGGTGGGCCATCCTTAGGAGGCGAACCTGGCGGTGTTCCCTGACGTGGGAAAGTTATAATATACGTATATTCTATAAAATATAAAGTTTTTCATTATAGATATATAAAGGTATATATTTATATTTGCATTAATATATAAATATTGCTCGTAATTCTGCTCATAGAAAACCAGAATAGCTCGTTTTTAAAATTAAAATAAATCTAAGACTTACGATTCTGTGGCACACAATTCTCCTTGGCCTATTGGTTGAGAGCTTAGGCTTCCAACTAAGAGGTCCAGAGTTCGAGTCTATGTGTATGCGTTGTGTGTGTGAGTTTGCCTTAAATGGCCTAAATGTCCCATTTGAACAAGTCGCTAAAGAAGCTCTTCGCCTGTTCTTCCTATCCAATCGGAAGGCACGGCGGGAGCTCGTCGCGAAGGTATGGATATTTTTCTCCTTGCATGCTTCTCCGACTAAATACCGAAAACCCTGCCATCAACCCTTTGCATTCACTCTTGTTCCTTTTTCATCACTTCGATTTAGTCTTCGTTTAAGACTTTCAGAATCAACAAGAAGCTAGCAAAGAAGATGAGGCAGAGCAGGCCCATTCCGCACTAGATTTGCTTGAGAACCAACAACACTTACCAGTAAGTAAGTATTTTCTTATTTGCAACCCTGGTTCTATAGCTTCTTACATAGTTCGCTTTTCTATTCATCGTAATTTTTTAATCTCATCGTAATTTTTTAATCGTGTTTGATTCTTCTGTGGCACTCTCGCTGGTGATCGCTAGAGATGCTCTCCGGTGCTGATTCATTTGGGTTCCGGGCAACCGCAAGTTTTCCTTTTGATTATTTCAATGGCATATGGTTTAGAGTTCCTTTTGCTTTAATTATTTATATAAAAAAACCCCAATGTATTGAAAATATTGTTAGTTCTGAGTATTAAAAATGTTAAAATTTGTTGCACTCTTTTATATGGATTGCAAAAGTTGTTATTTGACCCCCAAATAGTTGAGATTGATGCTTATAATGATGATGATGACATTGTGGTTATCTAATCAAAGTTTCATCTATATTTTATTCTATTATAATTATATAGCATTTCAATTTTTATTTTCACATGGATATTCTAACATGTTGCATCTCTACTTCTTCTGATATTGCTTTTGATAAATTCTATGTTTATCAATTTCTTCATTATAATATAGAATATATCAGAGGAAACAAATGCCTAATTATGTCAATTTTTAAAATATAGTTTTGATTTATTATCAGGCATGTTCTCCATGTGGCATTTGAAAAGTCTGATCTATTCTTCATCTGCTTGATAAAACCCTTATCAACTCAAATTATTGTATATGAATTGGAAATAGAAGCAACTAGGGTAAACATTCCTCTTAGCATCCAATATTCAATTTGCAGAAGAGAAATGAATGGTATTTATAATCAACTAAGCAAATATCAATCCCATATAAACCATCATACTTTCTGATACAAATAACAACCATTTATGCATTGGATGCCTTTAACTGAGTTCGTGAGGCAACCAAGCATTCAAGATGACCTCATGTTCAAGAAGATGATTGACATCTGCAATGCACGGCTTGGAAATTGTTAACGTTTATTAACTATTCATCAAATGATTTCAAAGTTTGATTCTAGATCTTCTACTTACTACTATAATGTAGTTGAGCCCGAGGACTAAGCTGTCAAGTGTCTTAGATGTCGAGTAAGTGTAGCTCTAAAATTTGTGATATCTATTTTATTATGTCATTTGTATATAAGTCTTATGACTCTTATTAATTTTTATCTAATATGTTGTTATAGTCTCCTTATGACTTTAATTAGACGTTGTAAATAG
This sequence comes from Dendrobium catenatum, assembly GCF_001605985.2. Taxonomy (NCBI): domain Eukaryota; kingdom Viridiplantae; phylum Streptophyta; class Magnoliopsida; order Asparagales; family Orchidaceae; genus Dendrobium; species Dendrobium catenatum. The sequence goes on from NW_021319800.1 coordinate 2,034,645, forward strand.
ATACCCAAATAAATGGTTTTGTATAATGCGTATGGGGTAACTATATAGATTAATGTACTGTTTCTTATTTTTGGAAAGAAATGCAGCATGTGTTTGATATGATAAATTGATTATGCAATATGTGTTTCTGTCATTTATTAAGTATTTTTCATAAGTGAGGTATATTGTTTGGCCGAATTTCTCCTTTGGATGCCAAAAATCTATTCATTTTCTTCATTTTTTTTTTCTTCAGTTCTTATTTACATGTGAATAATTGAATTCCTTCTTTTAAGTTCTTATTGGAATGCTATGGTATAGTTATTAATGGCATAAGAATTTATTTTTATGGCATGAATTGATTTGAATGGCATAATTGAAACTTATGTTTTTTTTTTTTCTTTTGGGTGAAATTTCATAGATGAATGGCATTATTGTTTTGCTAGGGTATGAGTGTTCTGCTAAGGTAAATAATACATTCTATGTAGCGCAAGACAACAAATTTTTTAGTAGCGGTTCACTTATAAAAGGTCTTTTGTGCTTGTTTGTTGTTTTTGCTGCTATCATATGTGATTAAAGAGAATGAGTGATATGTTAATGTCATTCAGCCTCTTGTAGTTTGATGAAGTAATTGAGTTCAAGCTCAAGGATAAGTTTAATTTTAAGAACTAGAGTCGACTAATGAGATAACTCATTTAATATTAATAGATTTATTTATTCATGTAGTTAAATAAGTATTGTATTGCATTTCATAATATATATATTATTCATGTGCACTTAGTGCACATGTAATTATACTATGATTTGCTTGAATCCAACATTTTCCTAAATAAAAATGGACAATACTACACTAGACCTAGTATTCAACTTCATCCCAACTTTATTTCTATAATGTGCTTTAATAAATAATATGTTTTGTTAATGTTTTAATTTGATTCTCTAGTGTCAATGCTACACATATAATTCTCTTAAGAGAACTATATATTTTTTGCACTTGTCTATAATTTTATTATTCTTGAATTTTATTTACATAAATTATGGTTTTAATTCAATTCTATAGATTTTGGAGAAATTTATATATTTTAAATAGATTTTATAATCATAAAGATGTATATATTTGCTCAGAGAAAAAGGAAACTACATAAAGAGGCAAAATCTTGTTCAGTTAGCTACAGATAAAATTCTTATTTTTTGCCTCAACTTCATCATGAAAATTAGTTTTCAAATTTGGGCTCCAAATTATTTAAATACCTCTCTTCCACCATTCAAATAAGTTAAAGTTTGGTTTTCTTGATATTTATGCACTTATGCTTTAAGGATGAAAAGAGACATTCACAACCCTATTTTAATGAGCTTATTAGGGGATTGAGTAATTAGCCTTCATCATTGCACTTAAGTATTTGTTTTTTCATTTAATGCACACTTCACTAATATACTCTTATTTTTAAAATCATACAACTATATAATGAGTTTGTTTCATGCGTAATTCAACCTTAATTCTATTGCTATGACTTTTTTTATTTTACTATAGGCCCACTCATCTATGGAAGAATTATCTAATAGTTTTTTTTGTGTGTGTGTGTGTGCGCCTTAATTAAATTTAAAGGACTTAGTTGCTAACTACTAATCTTTCTCATTGAACTCATTCACTATTCCTTGCATGATAAGTTGATACTCTTGTAATACTTTTTTGTTGAATTTGCTTGATTGAAAGTGGTCATTTGTGTTGGTTCTTTTTTTTTATATATTTTGTATTTTATATCACTTTTTATACAATTTGTCATTTTGCGTTGACTATTAGTTCTTAGTTTCATTGTCAATTCTTAATTCTTTATTGTTGGAAATACTTCTTTCTTCCATTTTAAATGCCTAATCGCTTATGTGGTTCTTGATAAGTAAGTAATAAGCAAGCTTCCCAATAAGTCATTCTACTTATAAGGTAGTAGTGCGCTGAGCACTAGTATCTGCTGCACCAAAGTGGCGTCAGGACTTTTCTCTACAATCGTTGATCTCTGACGGTTTGAATCATGACCATTTATGTCTACATCATCTTCTTCCTGTAATTGTTGTATAAATGTATGAGCTGAATCAGTAAAGGAAGAACGAGATATTCCAAAAACCCCTATTCCATTCAGCTCCTTCTTCAATGTTCTATTTTTCTGTTTAACTGTTCTCTGCAGGTAAACATCTGAAGCATGGTATCAGAGCGTTGCAACTCTAATTAAAGCTCAATTGTTCGTGTTCAATCCTATTGTTTGAATGGATTCCTCGCCTGATTCCTCCACTTCAGTCCACACTGCACGGGTGGTAAAAGTGGCAGATATTCTCATACCCGCTCAACTAAAAATTTTAATGACAACGTGAAATCTATTCTCAACATTCAGCTAGCAGCTGAGAACTATCCGCTTTGGAAATCTCAGATATTTAAGCTTTTCATAGCTAATGGTTTCGATGGGTATTTGGACGCGTCAACACCAAAACCATCACGCATGATCAAGTTTGATTTCGGTGATTTACAACTGAATCCAAACTACTGTACTTGGCTATTAATTGATCAAAATTTAGTTTTGGTTCTTTATTCAACGATTTCTACTACCTTTCTTCCGTATGTTCTGGATCTTCCTGTTTTGAGATTTGGCAAACAATTGAACTATGCTTGCAATCTACGAACAGATCTCGTATTTTACAACTTAAAAATGAGTTACATCATATTAATATGAAGGAAAAATCCATGGTACAATACCTGTCTAAGATCAAAAGCAAGGTCGACCTCATTGGATCATCTGATTCTCCCTTATCAGCGGAAGATATCATTATGTATACCTTAAATTGTTTACCTAGCTCCTATCAGGCATTTAAAACTGCCATCAGAACGAACCTAAATCCCACAAGTTTGGATGATTTTTATTCACTTATTTGTGGTGAAGAGCTAGCTTAATCTAGTTGTTGAATTGGTTCGTGAGCTTTCTCAGTCCTCTACTTCGGATACCATACATGCAATGTATGCTCAACGTGGTTGTGCCCGTGGTCAAGCTATTCGGGGAAGATTTTCTCAATCTTTTCGAGGTAAAGGAGCACCTGGTCGATTTTCTTCCAATTTTGCACCCACAGTTGAATGTCAAATTTGCGGAAAAACTGGTCACTCCACCTACAAATGTTGGTATCGAGCTGATTTTACTTTACCTCCTCCTGTTCAAGCAAATACAGCAACCACTTCTCCAATTTCTGTTGAATGGCTTCTAGACATAGGCGCAACATCTCATTTAACGTCCGATCCTCAGCAACTCCACAATGCTCAACCATACAGTGGAAATTAGCAAGTAATGATTGGCAATGTAGAACTTCTTCTCATCACTTATATTGGTAAAGGCTTATTACCTACATCATCTCGTAAGCTTTCCCTCAACTCTCTTCATTTGGTACCTCATCTACATTATAATCTTTTCTCCATAAATAAATTAGGAATTGATAATGCCTGTTATGTCATGTTTGATCCTTCTGGCTACACTATAAAGGATCTGAAGACCCATCAAACTCTCCTTCATGACCCAGCTCATCGTGGACTTTACCCACTCTCTATTGATTCAGTGTCTATAGTTCCTACAAAGGCGCTTGTTGCTCTATCTACCACAGTTCAGCTATGGCGCCGTCGCTTGGGTCATCCTTCTCATCCTATTTTGCTTAAGTTACACAAGTTGTCTACATCTATGTCATCCTCTGTTTCTTCTACTCTAAATTGTAACGCTTGTGCTATAGTTAAGAGTCACAAGCTTCCTTTCTCTCTTTCTACTTCTCGTTCTACCACTGTTCTCTAACTAATACATAGTGATGTATGGGGACCTTCCCCCACTGTATCTTTATAAGGATATAAATATTATATTATCTTCATCAATGATTATTCTTAGTTTATCTGGCTTTACCCAATACATGCTAAATCAAATGTTCTTAATGCATTTTGTAAATTTTAGAAATTAGTTGAACGTCAATTTGATACTAAAATTAAATGTTTTAGATCAGATGGCAGTGGTGAATACTCATCTAAACAGTTTCAAATAATTCTTTCCCAATCCGGTATTATTCACCAACAAACATGTCCTTACACCCCAGAGCAAAATGGTGTTCCCAAACGCAAACATCGACACATTTTGGAAATCACTCAGGCACTTCTTTTTGAAGCAAACTTACCTCAAAATCTTTGGTTACATGCTGTTCAAACAGTTGTTCATCTAATTAACCTTCTACCTTCTCTTTCAAATAAGCTGGCTTCACCTTTTCAAATGATATACAAATTTCCACCTGATTATACATATTTAAGAACTTTAGGGTGTCTCTGCTACCCGTTTTTGCCCTCTCAAGTCACCTCCATAATTCATCCAAAATCTCTACCTTGTGTTTTTATTGAATGCTCTAACACCACAAAAGGCTATTTATGCTTTCACATCTTATCCGACAAAACTTTTGTCTCTCGACATGTTAAGTTTATTGAATCTGTTTTTCCTTTCCTATATGAGAAAATAGAGATTCCTACCACTACATGTTCTCATTATGTTCCAACATTATCTCTGATTCCTACTATAATTTAATCCTCGACTTCCCAAACATCACCTGTGATCTCTAATGAGTCCCTTCAACCAACAGTTACACCCACTTCACCTCCTTCCCTCACATCCACTATACCAACTAATCCTACTTCCCTAGAAATACTCTCTTCTCCGTTACAATCACAAAGCTCCACTTCTCATCTAGCCCCCACTTCCCATCCTTTGCTTATGAGATTTAAAATAGGAAAGTTAAATCCATGCCATATTCTCAGCATGAATCACTTGGTTCTACCTTCAGATCCCACTTGTTATTCTCATGCTATTAAACACAGCTCTTGGCGACAAGCAATGTCGCAGGAATTTGCTGCACTACAACAACAGGGGACGTGGAAGCTTGTTCCATCTCATCCTAATCAGCACGTCTTAGGTTGTAAATGGATCTATAAAATTAAGTTACATTCTAATGGCACTATTGCTAGACATAAAGCTCATCTTGTAGCTCAAGGATGTCATCAACAATATGGCTTAGACTACAAAGAAATGTTTAGCCCGGTGGCTATACTACCAACTATTCGACTTCTTCTCAAAGTTGCAGTCACTTTAAAGTGGCCAATTTTACAGCTTGATGTCTCCAATGTGTTTCTTCATGATAAATTAAATGACACGATTTTTATGAAACAACCTCCAGGCTTTATAGATCTGGTATATCCTAGTCATGTTTGCCAACTCCAAAAGTCCATTTATGGTTTGAAGCAATCACCAAGAAAATGGTTTGAAACATTTTCTACTTATCTCTTAACTCATGGATTTTATGCATAGCTCGGCTGATCCTTCTTTGCTATTGTATTACAAAAATTCCATTGTTATCTACATTCTAGTTTATATAAACAATATACTTCTAACTAGCAATCACAAACAGACTATTTAGCACCTACTAAAAGGATTATTCACCTGCTTCAACATGAAAATTTTGGGCAACATCTTATTTCCTAATAATGCAAGTCTCTCATACATCACACGGACTTCACTTATCCCAGTCCAAATAAGCAGTTGAACTCTTAAATCGTGCGAGTATGGCTGATTGCAAGCCAATTGCCTCTCCGGCTCCATCTAAAATTTTGTCATGTTAAATTTCTGAACTGCCTACAGTTTAGTCAGATAACTTTTGCCATCTTGTAGGTTCGTTGCAATATTTGACTATTATACGACTTTTAACCTCACTTTTGTATGAGGTCATATGACCTTTTCGTAGATTGTAGACACTAGGACTTCCTAGACCCTAGATTCCTTCTAGACTCTAGATCTTAGGATTCTTCTAGTCTCCAGATCCTAGGATCAATTTAGATCTTAGACCAATCTAGACCAAAATCTAAGGCTAAGGACCTAGGTCCTAAAAGCCTTTCCCAGTGTTTTTTCAAACACTTCAAAACCTAGTTAATTGACTCATAATTTAGATTATATCAATTTGATCTTGGAGCTTCCTCCAAACCCTTTGATCACATCCAACCCTTTGATATTGATATGTCAATCATTAATTTATATTTTTTTGGACCCACTTTGTCCCAGAATTAACCAGATGTCAAAATGACCAGATTACCCTTTAAGGGAATTTTTGGGCTCTTGATCAAAATTCAATGTGATTCAACCTCACAATTTCTTGAAACCCTTTCCAATCAATTTTAAACATCACTTGGGACCTGTTAAACCCAACCTCATGCTCTGGGTCAACCTAGTTGACCAATTCAACCGGGTTGACCTAAAAAGCCCCTTAAGGGTCAAAATAATCATTTTGACTGAAATGATCTCCCCATGCCTTGGGACCACCCTCAGCAGATTCAAAATATCACTTCAAACATGTTGAGCCCAACGCTTATCCTTGGGTCAGTCTGGTTGACCAAGTCAACCTAGGTTGACCAACCCAAACATAAACTTTATGCTCACTCAATTCAAGCTCAAATCAATCTCAAACTCATTCAAACTCCTTGGAACATGTGATATAGTGATTTGTACTTGATTGATCACTTTGACTCAGTCAATGGTTAACTTGGTCAACTCATTCAAAGTCTGGTCAAACCTAGCATATTTGGGTCAAATCCTCCAATTCTTTCAAATTAGACCCATAAAAATTGCATCAAACCTTCAAAGATATCCCATGCCATGTCTTGAACATTCCTCAATCATGGATGGGTCAAATTCTATGGGATTTGACCAAGACAACCTTGAGCTCTTGTCCAAATCTTTTGTACCTTCACCCTTGTTTTAAACTTTAACCCAATTAACTCCTTCCACTTGACTCAACAACACCTACACTCCCTCCAATTACTTTACCAGTCAACCCAATCTTTTGACCAGTCAAATGGTCAACTTGAGCATTTGAATTTACTTCTAAAATGGTTAACTCCCTCTCCAAATTCTAATCACATCATCTCAAAGCTTTAAACCTCATTCAATCAGCACACATACACCCCCTCCTTGCCACCTCAACCTTCTTTAACCAGTTGACTGGTCAAAGAAGTCAATTTAATCTCAAACCATTCTAGCTAGTCAACCCCCTACCTCTATCCTATCTTTCTCTATCTTAGGTTGTTGTAGATATTCTTTTTAAATACAAAACCTCTCCTAAGTTCCGTAGAATCGAGCCCATGCCTTGTCTTGGCCGGTTTAGGAAATGTGGTCTCCCATAAGCCTAAAGCACCCAATGGGGATTGAGCCCATTCCAGCCCGTACCCCTCTGCCCAATGGCTTGGGAAACATGTCTTCCATCCATGGAAGAGCTCTGATGCATTAGGGCCCTTGATTTCAAACCCTGAGCTGAAATGAGGTAGGGGCTTCATTTTGGACAATCCAACTTATCCCTGCCTCCAGAACTTCCCAGAGCTTACTCTCATTTCGTTCAAGCTCCCATCAACTTCCTCTACCTTTTCCCAAGTCCTAGGCCACCGGTCAGAGGCCGCCACCGGCAAACTTTCGGTCAAACCGAGCCCAAACTTTGTCCTGAGCTCATTGCTTGCGATCCACACATTTTTTACGGTCACTTTCTTCTAGAGAATGATACGTGGACAGTCTACAAGTGCAACAAATCTAAAATTTCCCAAATATATCTGTAAATCCCTTTTAAACTCAAACTCTAGCTTTTTAAACACTTGGGTCAAAATAGCCTTTCAAAAAGTTGCTTTTGTCCGAAACAAACATATTTCCATTGATGCTCTTCACGTATCATAACTCTGTTTAAAATTTTATTTCAGTTGGCCCAGTATTTTGCAAGAACCATTCACTTTATCATTTCCAAGGGTCTTTCGTAACCTAATCATGCATGTACGTTTTTTGGGCCATTGATCTTAAGATCAATGGCTTTGATCTCGTTGTTTAGTAGCGCGATTCACCCTTGTATTTGCTCTCACGGTTGAATCACATGTTTGGCTTCATCGAGGCTGTTGATCCAAACCGCGGAGGATCCTACGGCGTACGAGCCTCGCTGACTCGGATAAGTGGCACGCAGCGCCGCGTCGTCGCCTCCCGCAATGATTGGCAATGATTGTCGCAGGGCAATCATTTCCCCTCCGTTAACGCGGAATTGATCCCGCGATCAGGATTGTTCCACGTCGCATCTCCATTACCGCGGTATCGCCTCGACGCTTGGGATACAGCCGCGTGGCTCGTCGTAACGGTCACTGTTGTTAACTTCATTTTAATTGATTTTTATTGTTTTTTTATCCTTTTAATTGACAGAACTTCAAAAACTCATAATAATGGATTTTTATGATTTTTTGCTCTATGGATTCAGAAAAATGGATATATTATTTTAAAAATAAAATCAAAATATTTTATCTCCCATTTTGTTAGTTATTTAAGTTTCCTTGAAAAGCTTATCTTAAATTTATTTAAATATATATTAATCTTTTTGACCCAAAATTTGGCAAGGGATGTTGGGATTGTATCTTTTATATCCTCTGATTTTTCTGGGACTATTTGAGGTAAGTGTAATTAGTTAATAAATTTTCTAAACTAAGGTCATGAATTGATTTCTAATTTATGAAATTTCATTATGATCACATTTCCCTTTCTCTCAACAATTTTGATCCTTGTTACCTTTTTTTAAACAGAGCTTTATTAAGGATTTTGATTAATTAAGGTAAGTGTAACTCCCTAGGTTGTATGCATATAGTTTTTTTTTTTTTTTCTATAATTAGGCATTTGTTTTACACTTGCATTTGATTGATGCAATCCTTTATGAATGCCTCATTTGTCATGGCATGTAAAGAGCATATAACGGGGAGATGTTTTTTAGGTGAACTTGCAAGTTTATAGGTTATGGTTTAACCTATACACTTGGAAGTTCATCCTTTTGAGCACCTAGTTTTAGGTCACATGTCTATTGTTAGTATTTTGCTTGATGTGGTTAGTGGCGATGATGTCCAAGGGTTAGTAACATCGATTTAATCCCATACGACTTAGCGACACCATTAAGGATAACAATTAAGGATTTGTATAGATAACTTAAAAAATTGTATCAATTAGGGTGTATATCCCCTTTACTTGAAATTTTAAACAAATAAGCATAGTGGCATCACCATTCCATAGAAGCTATCCTACTGATTTTAGAAGTCATTAGGCCTCCTAATTAATTTACTTAGGTTTAAGCCCTTAATTGACCTTCTTGACTTCTAAAAATTCTAATAAATCAAAATGAATTTTAAAAAATACACATAATACCTCTAACTGACCATAATTTAATCCTTAATCTGTGAAAATTGAAACCACTTTAATTTGACATCAAACTCAACCTTAATACAATTTTAATTGAAAATCAATATTTAATCAATCTAATTAATTAAAAATAATTAAAAATCCTAAAAAATTCTAAAACACTTGTTGATCCCTCGTTAGATCATTTTTTACCATTGGAGGTAATTTCAAGGAGTTTGTGACTTATTTGGGTTCAAATCATTAAAAGGTCCCTTAAGTGAAACAAATAAAAAAATTCAATAAATATCCAAATTTCGTAAAATCGTAACTAATTCTAAAAAATCCAAATCAATCAAACTCAAAAGCAGTCAACTCCAATTAATGTCTAGTATTTTCTAAAAATGTCAAACCTTCAAAATTTGTTCAAGGTCAAAAAGTCAGCAATCCGGTTAAACCTAAATCAAAATCAAATCAAAATTTCAGTAATTCATAACGTTTTCTAGAAAACTACAAATTAAGCATGCTAATAGTCTAACTACTTATCATAAGTTCATATATTTATTAAAAGTCCAAAATCTTCAAAATTAACTCTAATTTTAAAAGTCAAGTTTTAACCTCTTAATTAACATATTAAGGTATTTCCATTAAATTTAAAAATCTAAAATAATCAATAATTCGTTAAAATTTCAGAATTCTCTAAGTCTAATCAACTAAATAAGTTTAACCAACCCGGATTGCTACTAGATAACCCAAGCCTATGAGGTTATTATCTTAGCCCCAAGAAATGTGAAATAAACTTCACGGTCTCGATGTGCAACAAATGTAGCAATCATTTAACCTTTTAAAATATATCCAAATCAATCCTTAATACATTAATATCTAAACTTTACATAAAACCTCCCTTCATCCTTAACAAACTCAAACTTTAGATAACTTCAACCAACTACCCAGCTTAGGATCTACCCCAGCCACACGACCTTCTACACATAGTTTATATTGCTTGCTAGGACAACTGACTATAGATCTAGGTTAGGGTGGTGTTTACGTTTTCGCTGTGTGCTAGATTTTCTGCAATTTTATTGCATGTGGTGATTGAAATTACTTTGTGTGTTTGCTTACTTTTACTGCACTCTGTGGATGATTGATGGTTTGGCGACTGATAGGAATGATCTGGATGTTCACTGAGTATTCTCCAGGTATCCACACTCATGCTGGGCACTAAAGGGGGTAAAATAAATAATGAAATATAATTGCTATAGGTTCTTCAGCTGCTTAGCCCCCGAATAAAAGGAAGAGCATGGCCAGTGTGCTTTTTTTCTGCATACATATACAACTGCTTGGGAATATTTTTTGATATTTAAATGCTTAGGATAACCTTGCAAGATATTCTAGAATTTTTATTTCATATTAATGTAATTTATTTGAGATGTTAAGAGTTGTGAAAGTGCACATTTGAGTTGGGATACATGGACCCAAAGGTTGGATTCCAAAGAGGAAAAGTTACCCCTTTGGGGGATAGTCCTTTCATATTTGGAAGTCCAAATTTGGATTAATTTTTATACCCAAAGTGGAAAGGGTAACATTCCCCTTGAGAGAAGGGTTCTCTTTTGCATTTGGGTAACAAGCTACGAAGAATCTAAGGAGCTCGAATGAGGGAAAACTGATGAACTTAAAACGAAGAGTATCCCACTCAAAGTCACTTGCGTCTTTATTAGGACTAGAATCTGGGTTATTGACAGTGGTGCCCGGCCACTTTACTTTATGCAGACCCTGGATTGTAATAAGCAATACAGTTTGCCTTTGAACATTAATTAATTAATTTGATTATATTAATCTATTGATTTGATTGCCTATAGGATTGCTTATTTTTCCTAATTTTTTGGTTAGATTTAGAATTCGGGGCGGGCCCTGCATCATAAGACTAAAACTTCTGGGAATGTAATCTCATATTTCTAATAAAATGCTCAACTCAAACTAAAACTTCCCTCAATCCAAGATTTAAAGCCCAATAATTAGATTAGGTTGGGGCACTTCTGGATGGTTCCAGAATCTCAAAGTGTCCACTATTTTTCAACCCTTGACTCTGAAATTAACTTCTTAATCTTGATCCATTCTCATTTGAAATTCCAAAATTCAGCTTCTTTGATATCACTCCTACCAAATCTTTTAAAAAAAATTGCTATCATTTTAATCGAGAGTTTTCATAGAAGACTTTGTCTTCCTATGATGTAATTAACGATGATGGCTGACACTCATAGGAGATTTAGAACCACACACACCTAACTTTCAATAATCAATTTTCAAACCCCAATTGGCTTTCTTTGGGAAACTTAAATCATCGATGATCGTTGTCGTTATATTCGAGGAATTAATAGCAAATGATAATTTTTCTCTTCGAAGAGTTATATCATTTGTTAGTAAAGCCTTGGATATGAATTTAACAATAACACTTCTTGATTATCCTAGCTAGATTTTTGGTTAAACTTTATTTTGACCATTTAGGGTCATACGAAATTCTCTCTTAGATCCAGTTATGATATTCAAGATGGAATTTATAATTCTAAATTTGAACCCCATTCTAAAATTTTATTTTTACCTCCCGAGGTGATATATCTTTTATAACGGCTTGTTCGATTTTAGAATTAAAATTCAACATTAATTTTAAATTTTCCAAAGAAAAATAATATTTTTCAAAACCTCTTTTTCAACCCCACCAACAAATCATAAACAAAATAAATGGCACGCCCAATGAGACTAAATCTCTCTCTCCATCTCTAATAATGGAAAAAAATTTATTTCATCGATAGTCTTAACTACTCTTCTTTCGTTGGTTCCTCTATCCATTTCTCTCTTGGGTGAGTGTGGTCAACATCAAAAAGAAAAGACTTAAGCCTCTAACCAAGTCCAGACTTTGACATTTACCCCCCCCCCCTCCACAGTCGATCGAGCGTGTAAGAGAGTCGAGTCAGGTTCCTTGAATTTCCTCAATCTATTTTGTAAACTCTCATGTTGGGTGAAAACTCAGCATGCTGAGGTTTAACATTTAGAAAAAAATAATCATGCTCAAAATTCAAATTATATTTCAGAATTAACTAATTCAAACCACTTTTTCTTGATTCTAGAAATTCAAGCACTCAAATGGCTGGGAAACGCATCCTCTCCCTGGATAAAAACTTGATAGTAGAAGGAATTACCTCTGAAAACTTGATCCAGTTTGGAATAGAATTTCAAAACTTCAAGTTATCAATCAACGGAGAAGAAATGATTGATCTGCCTGCTGGAACACAAAGGGATGTCCCTTAGTTGAGATTACTTTAGGGTCAAGAGTTGATTCCCCCATCTCTAGGATGAAGGTCGTTGTCACTCATTTGACCACTATACCCTCTACTCAGGAGGATAAGAACCTAGAATCATTAATAATGAAAGAGTTATAATCTCAATCTGAGATTGGATCAAGTTCTAGCTCCCCTGTTGCCAGCAGAAATAAGAGGAAGAACTACCTTCGAAGAGTGTGGATGACGGTTGGTAAGGCTAGAAAGACTGGTGAGTCAGGATCCTTAAAGCAAGTTAAATCTCAGGCCAGTCAAGAACTCATTACTCCTTACACCTACCCCTCCACGATGGAAATCTTTTCCACCCTTCTCCTTTTACTCAAAGGAGGGAGGTTGTAAAAATGGGAGTGTGATCTCTAATACACCTTCTTAACTACTACACAGAAAGAATCAATCAAGCTAGAACTGAACAAATTGCAAGGCCCCTCCCTCTCACAACTTTTATGGATCAATTTGATTTTTGAATTAAAATATTTATCAAACTTCAGTTGGTTTTTTAAATGAAAATCTTTTCCATCTTCTTGCAATTTTCTAGCTTAATAGGCGTCTATTACATGCTTTAAATTTATTCAATGATTTTCCAAGTCAAGTTGAAATCCTTATCAAAAGATTGGGTCCGATTTGGGGATTTTTCTTCCTTGCATGAGAGAGTGAACTTTTGTCTCTTATACTTGTGATAAAATCCCAATTTAAAAAAAAAAAGAGCAATCATTTTATGGTTTTAAAGAAAGTGAAGCCTCTTGTTAAAAAAAATCAAAAGATGCACAAAGTGCACTAAGAAATCAAAAGATGCATTAAGTGCACAAAAAATGAACGAAAGAGGCTTCCTTCTTTTCTAATCCTTAAATCTCAAAGAGCCCGATCATCTTTAATAGCTTAACTTTGAAAAATCTTGAATCTAAATTTATTGTCGTGCATAGATAGTCTATCAGATAAAAAATTCTATGCAAAAGAATTGAAAAGATCAAATTTCTCTATCCAACTTAAACCTTTTTGAAATTGATTTTAATTAAAAATTTATACAAGGGAGAACCTAGTTCAGTTTCTCTAAAACTTGATTTGGGTCAACAAAATCTAAATTCTGAGATCCTTCTCGGGTTAGTTGGAGTCAATCTACTTCTCATTGTATTTGTGGATTTGTTCCCACTTGTCATTCTAATAGGGTCGAAATGATTAAGAGGAAACTTTCAATAAAAATAATGAATCTTCAACTCTTGATAAGAATCCAAATCTCATTCTTGAGGAAAATGTGTGAGTCCTTAGACATAGGCATCATTTCTTTTAAGATCCACTCCGTAAAATAACACTCTATATTGGTTCCAAGTTTGTTCTCATATAGATGTGTGTTTTACATAGCTGGAAATTGATTTTCAAAATTGAGTTCAAACTGAGTAGAGTGACTGACTCCGATTGGAGGATCTCGAAGGCCTCGAAGAATGTTACTTTTGAACTCAATAAAATTTGAAATTATATAAGTCATGTATGATTCATGATCATGATAAATTGTGTCACCTCCGGACTTTCCAATTAAGAGAATTAGCTGTAGTCCTTTGAAGACCTATTTTAGTTCGTTACAAGATCGATGGAAACTTTGAAGCAATGTTGACTGGGTAGTTCACCTCACAGATGCTCTATGAGGGATGTTCATGTCAATTTATCAATTCTAGAGATACCAGCAGATGCTTCCTATCATTTAGGCAGTTCTTCAAGAAATATCATGCCTGATAAGTAGAAAATCTTAAATTAAATTCATTTCCCCAAATTTAAAAAAAAATCAAATCAAATCAAATTAAAAAATCATCAATCAATCATTTTTTATTCTCTTTTCCTTATGGTTAGGTCATTCCTTCCCTTAGGATTAAATCCACTAGTGGTGAAGTACGCCCTTCGTTGCACCACCCTAGCTTCCATCCTTTAACTATTGGTGGAGTACGCTCTTTGAGGCACCATCCTAGTCTCCATCATCCGCTAGTGGTGGAGTACGCCCTTCATGGCATCATCTTAGTTTCAATTCAACCCGATCCTCTATGCTGGGCATATCTCTACCCCATCATATGATCATCTGGTCCTCTGTGTTGGGCATAATTTTACCCCACCACAAGACCATTCAACCCGATCCTCTATGATGGGCATATCTCAATCCCATCATATAATCACCCGGTCCACTATATTGGGCATATCTCAACCCCACCACAAGACCATTCAACCTGATACTCTATGATGGGCATATCTCGACCCCATCATATGATCATCTGGTCCTCTGTGTTGGGCATATTTCGACCCCACCACAAGACCATTCAACCCGATCCTCTATGATGTGCATATCTCGACCCCGTCATATGATCACCCGATCCTTTTTGTTGGGCATATTTTGACCCCACCACAAGACCATTCACCCCGATCCTCTATGATGGGCATATCTCGACCCCATCATATGATCATCTAGTCCTCTGTGTTGGGCATATTTCGACCCCAGCATAAGACCATTCAACCTGATCCTCTATGATGGGCAAATCTCGACCCCATCTTATGATCACCCAGTCCTCTGTGTTGGGCATATCTCGACCCCACCACAAGGCCAATCCACCCAATCCTCTATGTGGGCATATCTCGACCCCATCATATGATCACTCGACCCTCTGTGTTGGGCATATTTCGACCACACCACAAGGTCATTCAAGACGGTCCTTTGTGTTGGGCATATCTCGACCCCACCACAAGACCATTCAACCCGATCCTCTATGATGGGCATATCTCGACCCCATCATATGATCACCTGGTCCTTTATGTTGGGCATATTTCAACCCCGCCACATGACCACCTACTAGTGGTGGAGTATGCCATTCGTGGCACCATCCTAGTTTTCAACCGCTAATGGTGGAGTACACGCTTCGTGGTACCACCCTAGCTTTAATCCATTAACTAGTGGTGGAGTACACCCTTCGTGGCACTATCCTAGTTTCCTTGACCCGCTAGTGGTGGAGTACACCCTTCGTGGTACCATCCTAGTTTTCACCCGCTAGTGATGGAGGACACCCTTCGTGGCACCATCCTAGCTTTAGTCCTATTTGAACCTACTTATATTTGGTTGTATTAATTTATTCAAGCTATATATATAAACTTATAAACCAAAAGTATTACTCCTATGCCATGACATCCATTTTTTTCGCACATTAATCTTATTTTTTTACTCATTCCCTTATTGTTGGTTTAACTTGGTTTAATGTACTTTATTCATATTTCTATTTGTTAGTTCAAGTAATTCTATTATATTATTTTTTTTTTGTTATGTTCAGATCCTATCACCTGTGAGTTTGTTAGCAGAACAAGAGATGAACTTTTTCATCTTTAGTATGCCATTTTTGGTAACACTGCTAATAGACATTTAATTTTGAAGCTTTGTTAGGACGGATTGCTTTTGATAGTTTTTTGTTCTAAGTATATTTGTGTTGGTTCTGTTAGCTTTGTTGCACCTATAGATCATATGTCGCCATTGATGAAATAATCTCAATATTTCACTATTTTATTACACATGTAGTGTCAATCATGAAAAATTTATCTTTCTTAAGCTTCTAATTATTTAAAGTTGAGATATATGGTCATGGTTTTATATTTGGTCCTCCCTCTTATATTTGGTTATGTTAATTCATTTATGTTGTTCATTTTTTTTTAATTTATATGCAAAATATTCCTCCTATGCCATGACATCCTTTTTTTTTTTAACTTTCATTATGTAATTATTATTTTAACTTGATTAGATATAATTAGTTCATCTTTCTATTCATTTATTCAAGTAATTCTATTGTCTTAGTTTATTCTGCTTATGTTTAGATCTTACCACCTATGTGTTTGTTAGCACAATAAAAGACCATTATATTCATCTTTTGGATGTCATTTATGATAAGATAGCTAATATTTATTTAACTTTGAAGCTTTATTATGAATGGTTGCTTTTGAATGATTTGGTTTTAATTGTATTTGGGTTGGTTATATATTAGCTTTGTAGCACTTATAGGGCATTTTCCCACTTATTCTGCCACTGCCTGGAATAAACTCGATACCCCTATTGGGTAGTTCAATGAGAAGACCAACCTCATCAGCAGTGAAATGTAACTTTTTTCCTTTGATTAAGCTGCACTACCTCCGGATATTCCACTTGGTTAGCAACGTATAGACTAAAGAAAATATTCTGGTGGAATGGAGGCATCAATATGAAGTGATCAATGTGCAGCTGCGTCAAACCATGTATAAATTGTTTTTCAAATATACTAACCAAATGATCAAAATTTTGTCTAAATGTCGAAGCTTTGCAATGAAAATGAATCTTTAGATAATATCACTACAAAAATGTGAATCATCATAAGATGAAAGTGCAAAATAATATATAGTACTGAGCAATACCAAGCATGGTATCGAGTAATAAGGAGCATGGTACTGAGCAATAAAATGCATGCAATAAATCATGATACCGAGCTTAGTCCCGAGCGGTAACAAGAATTATACCCAGCGATATCGAGAATTGTTTCGACCTTTACCGAGCAGTACCAAGCGATGCTGACATCCCTATTAATCGGTCAAAATATATTTCAAACTTTCATCGGTATAATATTGAAGGTAAGTTCATAATATATCAAAGTTTTATTGGTAGAAGCAATATCGAGTATAGTACCAAGCATGGTACCGCAAAGTACCGAGCATAATACCATGCTCACTAAAAGACAACTATGGGCTGCTTCTTGGTACAGAACAGCATTGAGTTTAAAATCCTATTGCCAACAAACATTATGTTATATCAATAGTTCCTTTATGTGAGAAAAATGATTTACACCAATACTTTCAAACCCTAAAGCACAACCCTAAACCCTTTAAACATTTATACAAACACTTCACACTATGAAAAAGTACTTCAACCCAAGAAAATACCTTAGGCATAGCTTCCTACAATAAAATTGATGAGCAAACAATGGAGATTCGGACGTCAAAGATGAACATATTTTGATACCACAAGGAAAATTGAATAGCCTCCAAATTGAATTTGCGACAGTGCCCGTGGTTTATTTTTCAGTTAAAAATGATTATTCGCGTCTGGATCTCAAGTCGGATCATCGGGCCGCACGGTAAATGATAAACACATGCTAAATTTCATATTTTTGGCATATTAGGTTGTCAGGGCGCAACATGGCATCTTTTTATTGGCGTTTGCATGTAGAGCTACGTCCAGTGTCCGTACCGAATAATTTTCTCAAATCTTGACACATGACCATGAAAATTTATTTTACAAAATCCAAAGCTCACCATGGCTGGAAAAAAATTAGGGTACATAGGTAACATAGCCTAATATGTCATATAAATATTTGAGGCCCATTGGAACACTAGGTAATGCTAAATTCAAGAAAATTATTTTGGACTGAAATACAATTTACTCAAAATCTAGTTAAATTTATTTTTTAATAAATTTAGCTTGATACCTCTCAAATGACCCATGAACATTAAATTTATGCGAGAAATGAATTTTGAATGAATTTTTGAAGTTCTAAACTTTTTTTGAAATTTTGTAATGTGTTTAATCCAATTTCAACCAATGAACTAAAACTTTAAATCCTCATAACTTCTTAAATACTCATACCAATTCATTAAAATTAAATTGCATCTTCCCCACACACAGATGAAGAGTGGGAAGTATTTGATTGCTCCAAGAAGCACTTTCAAAAATCACTTTTAGAGAGAAGTTTTGGGCTTATTTTAGGAATATATCATGATCCAGACATCAAATTTACTTGATTTTTAATTTGTTGGACTTCTACTGATGTCCTCTTCAACTTCTCTAAAGACTTCAAACCTTGGTTGCCAACGTATTAAAAGATATTCAAAATTATCATTTTCTCTCTCTATCTTCTCTCCCCTCTCTCTCTTTCTTCTCAAATGGGGGTTTAAAAGCAAGGGAAGAATGTGATAAGACTTTAGGAAGGCTCAGAGCAGTGTTTACAGCTCTGGAGAAATAGAAATGAGGGCATGGAATGCTTTGGATCATGAGATATACTTGAATAGGTCATTTGGTCCTTTTTACCTAACCCAAGCTTTGGAGCCAAAACCACGGGCTAGGATTTATTTGTTGGCTTCTTGGATGCTCGCCACATGAATGGGGGGGGGGAAGTGTTTTATTGCATTTTGTGCACATATGGCCATATGGGGATGAACTTGATTAAACTAAAGTTTAAAAATAGATTAAGAGGTGTTTTGAAAGCTTCAATAATCCATTTAAGTATGACAAATGGGTTTGTGTGGAGGAATTTTTTAAATTTGACCATTTTGTTTATTTTTATAACTTTTTATCATTTTTGGCCGTCTAAGCAATTTTATGGAATTGATCATCTTGATTGGTCAAACTTGGTCGAGCCACCAAGTATGGATCATATGAAAATTCAAGAGGCTATTTGCATGAATTTTGGAGGTTTTGGTTGCATGGATGTGAATTTTGCATTTTTAAAGTGTGTATGTGAGGAATTTGACCAATCTAGGTGACTTTGCCAAGTCAATACATCATGAATTGACCCACACATGGCTTGGGCTCATTTAGGGCATATAATGTAGTAATTTTATATGATTGGAAGGGTTGATTTTATCACAATCTTCAAATTTTTTTTAAGGTTAAAGGTTAGTTTTGTCTGTCTGGTTTGACCAAAGCTTGGGTATAGGTTTAACGTGGTCCAAATTATATATGTGATGTGTTGGAAGAGGCTTCACAGCTTAGTTTGACTATGCCATATTAAGGTTTATGGAAAGTTTAGTTTTAAGTGGATTTTGAGGTTTTTAGGGTTTTTGAGTTGTTATAGTCAACCATGGTCATCCAAGGGTTAATATTGGTTTAATGCATCATGATGATGATTATAAACATGATTATGAGTTTTTAAAGGTTTCAAAGATGACTTTCCACAAGATGCAAGGTCAAGTGACATTATTTGTAAATATTTGAAGGTCTTGTAGCCTTTGGAAATAGATTCAGTTTTGGGTGTTAGGAGGCTTGGAATACGTCCAAAATAATGTGGTTGACCCTTGGGACATGCCTAATCAATATGCAATTGGTGAATCATGGTTCTAAGTTCATTTGATAGGATTTTGAAGGATTTGATTTTTTTTTTAAATTGGTTTTTTACCATGGGATTTAGGTTTGGATTTAAGCAATCGATTTTGGATTTAATTTGGATTTCTAATTTAGATTTAATTTGGAATGAAATTTTGTTTAATTTTATTGACCTTACATTAAAATGGGGTCAATACTAGATTAATTCTTAGGGCTTGAAATAGGGTAAACCTAGACAAAAATTTCATTGCCATCTCATTCCATAACGAGAACTCCTCAAGTTTCGAAGTCTTAATAAGGAAGAAAACAAGCCATTGTAAAGTCCCTGGTATACATCCTACAGAGGTAAATACCCAACCCTAGCTTGCAGATCAAAGATTTAAATAGCTTTCTCATCTCTCTGTATGGAGCTTTCAAACTCCATGGACTTGTGCATTTAATGGCTAATAATCGCCATCTCAAGTTTCATTGTATTTGAATTAATATATAGGAAGTTTAAGCACTTCTCAGAAATTAGAAAACCTGTTCTAAATGAATAAGGGATGATCTCAACCGTTCGAGCACGCATATAATGATTCAGATGGTTTAGATCCAATTGAACTAGGTGTTCTATCCTAGCATTTTGAATGGTGGGATGTTATATTGGCCATCCAACCTGATCACAGTCATTGATCACAAACCACATGGGATCAATGGTCGTGATCCATTACTAACACAACAAGTGAAAGGTTGTAAGTCACTGGTCGACAACTGGTGATCGCCACCGTGCGATCATTGCCGATGATTATTCACTACAAAGTTTCTAAGAAATATATAAAAAAATTATAAAAAATATTTAAAACTTCTAAAATTCACCAAAATTCATTTCTCATATAAATTTGGAGTTTTTGGACTCTATGGATCCAACTTGAGCTCAATTTTATTTTAAAATTATTTTCAAAGAGTTTTGACCACTATATAGAGAGTGATTAATGTTTGATTACCTATTATATTTCCCTAATTACTCCCTAACAAGTGATCCAATTGAGCTCAATTTTGGACAATATAAATTAGGGCATGTATCCTTCACACCTTAATTCTCTTAGACCTTGGAGAGCAATGTATCTTTGGTGATTGAATTTTTTAAGTTGCGAGTCATAATTTGACCTAAAACTTTAAAAATTTATTATTCTTAATGAGCATAGAATTAAGGCACACAATTGTTTTGGCATGTTTACATTATTTCAAGGGTTAAACACTGGAATGCAAACCAATTATAATAGTAAACACACCTAAAGAAAATCATTTAGAGTTTGGTCTATACAACTTTAAAAAATTCTAGGAAATTTCCCACACATCCAATAAGGATGAAACTCAAACTTACCACACTTAGTGATATTTTACATCCAAGAAATTAATCTAAAGAATAATGGGAAGTCATTAAGGTGCTTAAATAATAAACCCTAAAATTAGTCCCTATTTTGAGGCTACACCCCCCTTTCCTTATAAATCACATTTGGGGAAGTTAGTGAACAGGCCAAGAAAGTTGCTAAGGAACTATGGCTAAGAAACTGGCTAAGCAAGTTGCTAGTGAACCGGCCAAGATGGTGATCTCTCCAACATTCCATTCAAGTTCTCCATTGAGGCTTTCCTCTTGCATCCAAGGCATTCTGGCCCAAGAAAAGATAGTGTCTCTATGACTTGATTTGCTAAGGAACTTCAACTCTTGGGGGCAATTACAAATCCAATAAAGAAGCCAAAGAAGGTTGGTGGTGGGGACGAATCCTGTTAAGGTGTTCATTTCATGTATGGGAAGTTTTAGCTTGGTCTATGTTCCACTCTTCTTTGTTTTGTTTTGTTGAGGAAGGCTTCTTTTTGATGTATTTTCCTAGTTGGTTCTCATTATAAACTTTTTGACTTTATTTTAATAAATTTTCTTTTTTGTTAAAAACAAAATTTTTTAAAAATAAAAAATCTAGGTCATATTTGTCTTTTTCCCTCCTCCGTTCTGCTAGGGCTTTGCCCTAGCCACCGTCATTAGGGCTTTGCTTCCTTCTCCCTCACACGTAGGTGTCCTTCTCTTATTTGCTGAGGGGAGCTCTCCATGCCTTTCTTTTTTCCATTTTCTTTGTCTTTTCTCGTGTGTGTGTGGTTTTCTTATGTTTTGCTTTGGATTATTTTTGGTGTCGTGATGACAAATGTTTTTGAGCGAAATGATCCTAATTTTTTAGTGTTGACCATCAGATATAATACGTACATGATTAATCTGAAAAGAGTTTTCTAATATAATGATGATGGACCAGTGAAAAATCATGTCGTGCATACTATATTTCAAATCTTACTTGAAAATTATCCATTTACAAAATAAGATTCATCGGAGCACTCTTGATGGTGAATTTATCAAATATAAAATTGTTTATATTCAGTAGTGTAGGACGATCAAGTAATCACAAGCACGACGATGAGCAGGGTGGTGTTGTACAAATTTATCAAATGATGTTACGATTTAAAAAATAAATTGGTTCATTGTATTCAGAACATCAAGTTTATCTTAAAAGGGACCCCTTATTTTATTTGAGCGAGCGCGAGCAAAATCAATGGGCTATAAAATGTGACAATATGCAACATTGCCCAAAAATTGTCCATACAGATTTTTTCGTTGAGCCCGAAACATCAAAGATATCCAAAATTGATTATAATATTGCATGAGTTCTTGCATGAGCAAATATACAAAATTGACATGAGATACGAAGCAACGGCATACAAATCAAAAAGTAAAATTTGTCTGCAAATGAATCACGCTGAGAAAAAAGAAATAAGTAAAAAAAAATAATGAAAATGAAACATATATATATATATACTTAATTAAATAAAATAATTAAATTGCATAAAACATCCACATTATCTAAAAAAAGAAGGAGAAAATGAACATGCCAAGAGACTATTTGAAAGAAATGTGTTATTTAGATTGTAAACCTAATGCTTTGACATATACCGTGTTCATTCGTGCCTATTGCAATGAAAGAATGATGGAGGCGAAAAATACTATCATTGAAATGAGAAAAGTGACAGTTTTCCCCTCACTTGAGCCCTTCACCACCATGATTAGATGTTTACGAAAATTTTGGATTTAAGGATCATAATAAATAAATAAAAGACTATTTCAACATGTCAACCTAATTAATTAATTGACATTATATCAAAACATCTCTTTAAGAGAAAGCTATGTGATTTTAATACCAATTATATTGCTAATGTGTGTAAACTAGTGAAAATGGACAGCATCCCAAAGCTTTTGATGAGATGATTAGACATAATTACTATCCAAATCTTATATCTTATCATGGCATCGTTTCTTGTTTTTTTGCTTGGAAAGACATTTAGAAGAAGCTACTAAGTTATTTACTTAAATGAGGAATAGTGCTTTTTCTCTTGATGAAGATATATATGTATATATATACTCTATACTCTAATTATTGTTGCAATTTGAAGATGTATGCTTCTTCATGGATAGGCATGATGATTAAGGCATCGTTTGGGACAACTTTCATACCGCTTTTTAAAACGACTTTCTAGTACAAAAATTTCAAATTCAAGAAAATTTTATACATGAAAGCTGTTTTAGAAAGCAAGAAGAATGCCGTCCCAAACGAAGCCTAAATGTAATCATGTTCCATATATAGCGACTTACCATCTTCTTCTACGAGGGCTATGTGAAAAGGACAAGTTTGATGAAGATAAAATGAAGTTCCATGAAATGCTTGGGATGAGTTATAATTTTGATGAAGTTTCATGGAAAATTCTTATATATAGATGGGCTAATGAATCATGGATCTATAAAATGAGCACTTTAAAAAATAATAAAACTAAAAAATAAAAAAATTCAACTGTCGCAAGAAATGCACTAACATACCTATGTGTATATTTCTTTGAAAGTATGCCACTACTTTGAAGAGTGTGTGATCATTTCGAGAAATATACCACTACTTATAAAAAGTTTGAAGGCTTTGAAAAATGCCATAGGTTCTGCAACACTTGTACAAGCAGATAGAAGACGTTTCCTAAATTTGAAATCAAATCTTGCACAATTTTTAATGGAAATTAACTACGTAAAAAAATATTTAAATATTCTAAAAATGTCCCTCCTGCATTAAAATATAATTCTTTAAATTTAAATATTTCGCTTCGATCAGGGTGTCGATGCCTCTAGGATGCATACAACATCCTTAGGAAACTAGTGACTATCATGAGAAGAATGTTATTATCTCGAGAAGAGAGTCACTAACTTGAGAAATGTGCACATTGATTTAACAAGAATTTTAAAAAGTTGCATGCGCTCCAACCAGTATATCGAATGCCTAAATATAAGGTCTGAGAATGTTATGTGGACTACAATAGAAAATAAACTTCAAGTTGATTGTATTGAAACCCTGCATGTGCTTCGACTAGTGTATCAAATGCCTGAATATAAGGTCTGAGAACACTATATAGGCCGCAATAGAAAATAAACTCTAATTTGACAGTATAAAACCCCACATGCGCTCCGACAAAATGCATTAAATAGATAAATATAAAGTTTGAGAATGTTGTATAGGGAGCTAGCTTCTTTGCTAAAATGTCGATAAGTTTCAAAAGTAAATTATTTTTTGAGCTAAATTATAAGAAAAACATGATAACTTAATTTAAATATTATTTAAAACATAAAGAAAAAATTTATCCATAATCCGCCTGTATTTGTTAAGAATGATAAATTTAGGAATGACTTTAGCTCACAAAGGGAAAAATGTCTAATTGATTGTAATAATATGATTCATTCTCAAATGATCTATTGTCAGCAGGGACGTGACATGTGCCATCTGACCTAGTGGTTTTGCTGTAAAATAGCACCACTATATCATAGTTACGACCAAAGCTCGTATGTTCCTCATTGGTTAAAGGCCCCTTGAGCAACGAATTATTGGATGCACTCGATAAGACATAATGCTTTATGTTAGCTAAGTTGACTAATGCTTTTATCCTTAAATAAACATCCACCCCAAGTATGTAGGTAGTGCTTTATACCAAAGTCAATCTTCCTTCTAAAATTTTGACCCAAAATATTGTTAAAACTCTCTTGCAAGAGGGGAAACCATAGTGTAAAATTTTAAGCCCAAATCTAACTTATATGAATCCTTCAAAATCATTCAAAATGTTTTATCTGGTTTTGATTTCTCAAATGTTTCTTTTTATCATAAAGTGACTAATGTTCAGGCATGCCAGCTTTGTGGATCGTGGAGGAAGAAGTTCAGCATCTAGATAAACCTTTTTATTTAGCCCTGATTGGTAAGTTCCCTCTTTGTTGACCTATGCTTAATGTTATCCTAATTTTTTATATATATAAATTGAAACTTACGAGTGAGTTTTTGGTCACCCTGTTGGATCAAAGACATATTCTGATCATGTTATCTAATGATTAGTACTATGGAAGGAGTTTTGCTCATATATTATATTACGTTAGTAATTGCTTTATGAAGTTAATAAAATGGTCACCTTTCTTT
Source organism: Dendrobium catenatum (assembly GCF_001605985.2). Lineage (NCBI taxonomy): Eukaryota > Viridiplantae > Streptophyta > Magnoliopsida > Asparagales > Orchidaceae > Dendrobium > Dendrobium catenatum. The sequence goes on from NW_021319800.1 coordinate 2,059,777, forward strand.
GATACATCGAAGGAATATCTGATCATTATCATATAGATTTCATTTCTAGATCTTCACCCCCTTTTTTTCTATCATCGTATTCTCCACAGTCTTGGTTCTTTTCTTGGCCATCCTATTCAAATGGATAATGCCACTACCATGAGTTCTAGGCCATCGATAGCTCGTATACTTGTTGAATTAGACATTACAAAAAAATTATCTTGATTCAATTTGGATTGTTTTGGAGAAATACGATTATATATAGAAGATTATTTTTGAAGATTTCCCTAGCTTATGTGTTCACTGTAAAGTGGTTGGTCACAAAAAATTAAAATGACTCCACTTATGCACTCATCTCAAAAAGGTTGTTGTGCTTAAACCTATTCAAATTGTTTATGACCCTATTCTAATTGTAGGCTTTGATAACTTGGTTTTGAATGAGATAAATATTCCATTTGAAATTGTAAATTAAGCCAAGGATCTCCAGACCCTTCCCTCTTCCTCTAAAATTAACACCTATGTTTCTTTTGATTATAACCCTAAGGTTGTCGAGGCTATTAATCTTATTTTGGTTTCTAACTCGAATCCTCTTAAAATGGTGAATCTGCTCGTGATCATAGTAATATTTTGAATATGGCATCTACTGATCGTGTTTCTTTTAATGTGGCTGACCAGGCTCTCATGATTAATGGAGTGGATGTTCTCAATTGTATCTCTATTATTAACTTACTCATCTCCCCTAATTCTGATAATGTTTTGAAAATTTTGAATGGTGGTCTGCAACACCCTATTTTTGCTGATCATATTGATCATTCTAAATGGGCTTACAATTTTTTGAGTAAAAATTACTGTGATGGGGAAATTAAGGATGGTTATTCTAATATGCTTTTGGATGAACTGGATTTGAATGTGGTGAAAATTGATTATTTTTATTTTTCGACAGTGTTTGGAATAAAAAATAAGAAAAAATAAAATTCTTGAGCTGAATTTTAAATACTCTGCTAGTTCTTCTACTAGATATGAGTCCTCTACTTAGATCTATGGTGTTCTCCTATTGTTTTATGGTTGTTTCTGCTATTGGTCTAGTATTTTCCTTATTGGTGCTTTTTGTCCTGGTGTTAGGGTTTGTATTCTCTAGTGGTTTCTTTAGCCTTGGTTGTTCATGGTGGGTGTTTTGGGTTTTTCTTTGGTGTTGGGATGCTAAGCTCTAGTGGTTTGGGTTTGGTGGCTTTTAGTGTTGCTACTAGTGGCTATTTCTCAAGTTATTTTTTTGGACATGTTCTTGAGTTGACTTGGTTGCTTGGTTTGGTTTGTTTTGGATTGGTGGATTGTTTTTGTCGATTTTTTGCTTTTTCCCGTAGCTTTTGCTTTCTTTATTCTTTATCTTTATTATTTTTCTAGCGGTTTGCAGGGTGTTTATTGCTACAGGATCTATGTCGGCTGTGGGCTACACATCTATCTATTCCCCCACTACAGGAAAATGCCTTATTTTCGATGGACTAAATCCACAAAAATATGTGCTTTTCGATGATATTCTAGTGAAAAATGAACTGATGATAATTCACGCATTGGAAAGTCTAAAGCGACAAAATTTTTCCAATGGAAATAATATCAACGGTGTTTCTGGCACAGTTCTGATGAAAATATTATAGGAAACTTGCGCCTTTTTGTGGCATATTCTGGCATAAATTCTGCTGGCAATTTCGATGGAAATTATACGTTAATATTATTGGTAGATAATCTGCAGCCTAAAGCCACAGAACTGGTATCGACAGACTTTACAGTCAAAATATTCGCCGGAACTTACGGCATAAATATAAGCAAAAAATGTCATTTTATTTTCGTCTTATCGTATTAGCGGCAGTGGTTAATAATTTTCCCAAATCTTGACACATGACCATGAAAATTTATTTTACAAAATCCAAAGCTCACCATGGCTGGAAAAAATTAGGGTACATAGGTAACACAGCCTAATATATCGTATAAATATTTGAGGCCCATTGGAACACTAGGTAATGATAAATTCAAGAAAATTATTTTGGACTGAAATACAATTTACTCAAAATCTAGTTAAATTTATTTTTTAATAAATTTAGCTTGATACCTTTCAAATGACCCATGAACATTAAATTTAGGCGAGAAATGAATTTTGAATGAATTTTTGAAGTTCTAAACTTTTTTTAAAATTTTTTAATGTGTTTAATCCAATTTCAACCAATGAACTAAAACTTTAAAAGCTCATAACTTCTTAAGTACTCATACCAATTCATTAAAATTAAAATGCATCTTCCCCACACCCAGATGAAGAGTGGGAAGTATTTGATTGCTCCAAGAAGCACTTTCAAAAATCACTTTTAGAGAGAAGTTTTGGGCTTATTTTAAGAATATATCATGATCTAGACATCAAATTTACTTGATTTTTAATTTGTTGGACTTTTACTCATGTCCTCTTCAACTTCTCTAAAGACTTCAAACCTTGGTTGCCAATGGATTAAAAGATATTCAAAATTATCATTTTTCACTCTATCTTCTCTCCTCTCTCTCTCTCTTTCTTCTCAAATGAGGGGTTTAAAAGCAAGGGAAGAAAGTGAAAAGACTTTAGGAAGGCCTAGAGCAGTGTTTACAGCTCTGGAGAAATAGAAATGAGGGCTTCGAATGCTTTGGATCATGAGATATACTTGAATAGGTCATTTGGTCCTTTTTACCTAACCCAAGCTTCAGAGCCAAAACCACGGGCTAGGATTTATTTGTTGGCTCCTTGGATGCTCTCCACATGAATGGTGGGGGGGGGAAGAGATGTGGAAAGTGTTTTATTGCATTTTGTGCACATATATGGGGATGAACTGGATTAAACTAAAGTTTAAAAATAGATTAAGAGGTGTTTTGAAAGCTTCAATAATCCATTTAAGTATGACGAATGGGTTTGTGTGGAGGAATTTTTTAAATTTGACCATTTTGACTATTTTTATAACTTTTTATCATTTTTGGCCGTCTAAGAAATTTTTATGGAATTGATCATCTTGATTCGTCAAACTTGGTCGAGCCACCAAGTATGGATCATATGAAACTTCAAGAGGCTATTTGCATGAATTTTGGAGGTTTTGATTACATGGATGTGAATTTTGCATTTTAAAAGTGTGTATGTGAGGAATTTGACCAATCTAGGTGAGTTTGCCAAGTCAATACATCATGAATTGGCCCACACATGGCTTGGGCTAATTTAGGGCATATAATGAAGTAATTTTATATGATTGGAAGGGTTGATTTTATCACAATCTTTAAAATTTTTTTAAGGTTAAAGGTTAGTTTTGTCTGTCTGGTTTGACCAAAGCTTGGGTTTAGGTTTAACGTGGTCCAAATTATATATGTGATGTGTTGGAAGAGGTTTCACAGCTTAGTTTGACTATGCCATATTAAGGTTTATGGAAAGTTTAGTTTTAAGTGGATTTTGAGGTTTTTAGGGTTTTTGAGTTGTTATAGTCAACCATGGTCATCCAAGGGTTAATATTGGTTTAATGCATCATGATGATGATTATAAACATGATAATGAGTTTTTAAAGGTTTCAAAGATGACTTTCCACAAGATGCAAGGTCAAGTGACATTGTTTGTAAATATTTGAAGTTCTTCTAGCCTTTGGAAATAGATTCTGTTTTGGGTGTTAGGAGGCTTGGAATACCTCCAAACTAATTTGGTTGACCCTTGGGACATGCCTAATCAATATGCAATTGGTGAATCATGGTTTTAAGGTCATTTGATAGGATTTTGAAGGATTTGATTTTTTTTTCTTAAAATTGGTTTTTTACCATGGGATTTAGGTTTGGATTTAAGCAATCGATTTTGGATTTAATTTGAATTTCTAATTTAGATTTAATTTGGAATGAAATTTTGTTTAATTTTATTGACATTACATTAAAATGGGGTCAATACTAGATTAATTCCTAGGGCTTGGAATAGGGTAAACCTAGAAAAAAATTTCATTGCCATCTCATTCCATAACGAGAGCTCCTCAAGTTCCGAAGTCTTTAGAAAAGTTTCTGATGGAGTTTTAAGGAAGAAAACAAGCCATTGTAAAGTCCCTGATGAAGATAAATACCCAACCCTAGCTTGTAGATCAAAGATTTAAATAGCATTCTCATCTCTCTGTATGGAGCTTTCAAACTCCATGGACTTGTGCATTTAATGGCTAATAATCTCCATCTCAAGTTTCATTGTATTTGGATTAATATATAGGAAGTTTAAGCACTTCTCATAAATTAGAAAACCTGTTCTAAATGAATAAGGGATGATCTCAACCGTCCGAGCATGCATATATTGATTCAGATGGTTTAGATCCAGTTGAACCAGGTGTTTTATCCTAGCATTTTGAATGGTGGGATGTTATATTGGCCATCCAACCTGATCATAGTCATTGATCACAAACCATATGGGATCAATGGTCGTGATCCATTACTAACACAACAAGTGAAAGGTTGTAAGTCACTGGTCGACAATTGGTGATCACCACCATGCGATCATTGCCAATGATTATTCACGACGAAGTTTCTAAGAAATATATAAAAATATTACAAAAAAATAAATTTAAAACTTCTAAAATTCACCAAAATTCATTTCTCATCTAAATTTGGACTTTTTGGACTCTATGGATACAACTTGAGCTCAATTTTAATTTAAAATTATTTTCAAAGAGTTTTGACCACTATATAGAGAGTGATTAATGTTTGATTGCCTATTATATTTCCCTAATTACTCCCTAACAAGTGATCCAATTGAGCTCAATTTTGGACAGTATAAATTAGGGCATGTATCCTTCTCACCTTAATTCTCTAGACCTTGGAGAGCAATGTATCTTTGGTGAATGAATTTTTTAAGTTGAGTCATAATTTGACCTAAAACTTTAAAAATTTATTATTCTTAATGCACATTGAATTAGGGCACAAAATTGTTTTGGCGTGTTTACATTATTTCAAGGGTAAACACACTGGAATGCGAACCAATTATAATAGTAAACACACCTAGAGAAAATCATTTAGAGTTTGGTTTAGACAACTTTAAAAAATTCTAGGAAATTTCACACGCATCCAATAAGGATGAAACTCAAACATACCGCACTTAGTGATATTTTACACCCTATAAATTAATCTAATAATAATGGGAAGTCATTAAGGTGCTTAAATAATAAACCCTAAAATCAGTCCCTATTTTGAGGCTACACTCCCCTTTCCTTACAAATCACATTTGGGAAAGTTAGTGAACAGGCCAAGAAAGTTGCTAAGGAACTCTGGCTAAGGAACTGGCTAAGCAAGTTGCTAGTGAACCGGCCAAGATGGTGATCTCTCCAACATTCCATTCAAGTTCTCCATTGAGGCTTTCCTCTTGCATCCAAGGCATTCTTGCCCAAGAAAAGATAGGGTCTCTATGACTCGATTTGCTAAGGAACTTCAACTCTTGGGGGAAATTACAAATCTAGTAAAGAAGATGAAGAAGGTTGGTGGTGGGGATGAATCCTGTTAAGGTGTTCATTTTATATATGTAAGTTATAGCTTGGTCTATGTTCCACTCTTCTTTATTTTGTTTTGTTGAGGAAGGCTTCTTTTTGATGCATTTTCCTAGTTGGTTCTCATTATAAACTTTTTGACTTTATTTTAATAAATTTTCTTTTTTGTTAAAAACTAAATTTTCTAAAAATAAAAAGTCTAGGTCATGTTCAACTTTTTCTCTCCTCCGTTCTGCTAGGGCTTTGCCCTAGCCACCGTCATTAGGGCTTTGCTTCCTTCTCCCTCGCACGTAGGTGTCCTTCTCTTATTTGCTGAGGGGAGCTCTCCATGCATTTCTTTTTCCATTTTCTTTGTCTTTTCTCGTGTGTGTGGTTTTCTTATGTTTTGCTTTGGATTATTTTTGTTGTCGTGATGACAAATGTTTTTGAGCGAAATGATCCTAATTTTTTAGTGTTGACCAACAGATATAATACATGATTAATCTGAAAAGAGTTTTCTAATATAATGATGATGGACCAGTGCAACATCATGTCGTGCATAATATATTTCAAATCTTACTTGAAAATTATCCATTTACAAAATAAGATTCATCGGAGCACTCTTGATGGTGAATTTATCAAATAGAAAATTGTTCATATGCAGGAGTGCAGGACGATCAAGTAATCAAAAGCACGACGATGAGCAGGGTGGTGTTGTACAAATTTATCAAATGATGTTACGATTTAAAAAATAAATTAGGTCGTTGTGTTTAGAACATCAAGTTTATCTAAAAAGGGACCACTTATTTGATTTGAGCGAGCGCGAGCAAAATCAATGGGCTATGAAATGTGACAATATGCAACATTATAATGTTGCATGTGTCCTTGCACGAGCAAATATACAAAATTGACATGAGATACGAAGCAACGACATACAAATCAAAAAGTAAAATTTGTCTGCGAATGAATCACGCCGAGCGAAAAGAAATAAGTAAAAAATAAATAATGAAAATGAAATATATATATATATATAAAAAACTCTGCCTTCCTCTTCTTCTCTACTATAGCCATCCAAACCTACAAGCCTTCTTCCCTCTTCTAGCAATCCTAACAACTCCTAGTTTCCATTAATTAACCTTCCAAACCCAAACTGAAAACAACATCCCACTCAACTGATCACTCTTTCCATTTCTAATCTTTGTTTTACTCTGTCTATTTATATATGTAAATATATGTCTATTAAAAAAATCAGCAAATAAAAAAAGTAAGAAACTAAAATTATAAAAAATATGCAGTCTCATCACAAATATTTGCCACCATCTTTGCCATCATCAGTCATAGTCAGCGCCTCATTTGTAAAGGTATAAATCCCAATACTTGATGATTTTGTGCTGGCACGCAAAGATCCATACATGTCTTTCTTGCCGTAGTGAGATTGCAGACCATGACCGTGGTGTCATTTGACACCAACCATACACGTCTTTCTTAACATAATGGGTAGGTATAGAATCTCTGTAGATTCCCTCTATGTGGGGGAGAAGCCGGGATGCTACAAAATTTTTTATAAAATACACCTGAATAAAACAATTCGAGGGAATCTGAAATATATATATCAATATGATTCATTCTCAAATGATCTCTTGCCAGCAATGACGTGACATGTGCCATTTGACCTGGTGATTTTACTATAAAATAGCACCACTATATAATAGTTACGATCAAAGCTCATATGTTCCTCATTGGTTTAAGGCCCCTTGAGCAATGAATTATTGGATGAACTCGATAAGGCATAAAGCTTTCTGTTAACTAAGGTTGACTAATGCTTTTCTCCTTAAATAAACATCCACCCCAAGTATCTGGGTAGTGCTTTATCCCAAAGTCAATCTTCCTTCTAAAAATTTGACCCAAAATATTGTTAAAACTCTCTTACAAGAGGGGAAACCATAGCGTGAATTTTTAAGCCCTAATCTAGCTTATATGAATCCTTCAAAATCTTTCAAAATGTTTTATCTGGTTTTGATTTCTCAATGTTTTTTTATCATAAGGTGACTAATGTTCAGTCCTACCGACTTTGTGGATCTTGGAGGAAGAAGTTCAACATCTAGATAAACCTTTTTATTTAGCCCTAATTGGTAAGTTCCCTCTATGTAGACCTATGCTTAATGTTATCCTAATTTTTTTTTATAAATTGAAACTTATGAGTGAGTTTTTGGTCACCCTGTTAGATCAAAGACATATTCTGATCATGTTATCTAATGAATAGTACTATGGAAGGATTTTTGCTCATAGATCGTATTACGTTAGTAATTGCTTTATGAAGTTGATAAAAATGTCACCTTTCTTTGATATATCGAAGGAATATCTGATAATTCTCATATGGATTTCCTTTCTAGATCTTCACCCCCATTTTTTCTCTCATCGTATTCTCAAAAGTCTAAGTTTTTTTCTTGGCCATTCTATTCAAATGGATAATGTCACTACCATGACTTCTAGGCCATCAATAGCTCGTATACAAAAAAATTATCTTGATTCAATTTGGATTGTTCTGGAGAATTATGATTATATATAGAAGATTATTTTTGAAGATTTACCTAGCTTATGTATTCACTGTAAAGTGGTTGGTCACAAAAAATTAAAATGTCTCCACTTATACACCCATCTCAAGAAGGTTGTTGTGCCTAAACCTATTCAAATTGTTTATGACACTATTCTGTTTGCGGGCTTTGATAACTTGGTTTTGAATGAGCAAAATATTCCATTTGAAATTGTAAATTAAGCCAAGGATCTCCAGACCCTTCCCTCTTCCTCTAAAATTAACACCTATGTTTCTCTTGATTATAACCCTAAGGTTGTTGAGGCCATTAATCTTATTTTGGTTGCTAACCTGAATCCTCTTAAAATGGTGAATCTGCTCGTGATGATAGTAATATTTTGAATATGGCATCTACTGATCACGTTCTTTTAATGTGGCTAACCAGGATCTCATGATTAAAGGAGTGGATGTTCTCAATTGTGTCTCTTTTATTAACTTACTCATCTCCCCTAATTCTGTTAATGTTTTGAAAATTTGAGTGGTGGTCTGAAACACCCTATTTTTACTTATCATATTGATCATTCTAATTGGGCTTACAATTTTTTGAGTGATAATTATTGTGATGGGTAAATTAAGGATGGTTGTTCTAATGTACTTTTGGATGAACTGGATTTGAATGTGGTGAAAATTGATTATTATAGTTTTTCGATAGTGTTTAGAATGAAAAAAAAATAAAAAATAAAATTCTTGATCTGAATTTTAAATACTATGCTAGTTGCTCTACTAGATATGTGTCCTCTACTTAGATCTATGGTGCTCTCCTAGTGTTTTATGGTTGTTTCTACTATTGGTCTAGTATTTTCCTTATTGGTGCTTTTTGTCCTGGTGTTAGGGTTTGTCTTCTCGGGTGGTTTCTTTAGCCTTGGTTGGTCATGGTGGGTGTTTTGGGTTTTTCTTAGGTGTTGGGATGCTAAGCTCTGGTGGTTTGGGTTTGGTGGCTTTTTGTGTTGCTGCTAGTGGCTATTTCTCAAATTATTTTTTTGGACATGTTCTTGAGTTGATTTGGTTGCTTGGATTGGTTTGTTATGGATTGGTGGATTGTTGTTGTGGGTTTTTTTTCTTTTTCCCTATATTTTGCTTTCTTTGTTCTTTATCTTTGCTTTTTTTATAATTGTTTGCAGGGTGTTTACTGCTACAGGATCTATGTTAGCTGTGGGCTACACATTTATCTATTCCCCCACTATAGAAAAATGCCTTATTACCAGCAGAATAAATCCACTGGTAACAATAAAAATCCACCAAAAATATGAGCTTTCTGATGAAAAATGAACTGATGATAATTCACACATTTTTTCATTGGAAATGTTATCAGCGGCATTTCTGGCATAGTTCTAATGAAAATATTATAGGAAACTTGCGCTTATTTGTGGCATATTCCGGCATAAATTCCGATGACAATTTCTATGGAAATTATATGTCAATATTATAGGTAGATAATCTACCGCCTAAAGCCACGTAACTGGTATCAATAGAGTTTACTATAAAAATATTCGTCAGAACTTATGGCATAAATATAAGACAAAAATGTCATTTTACTTTTGTCTTATTGTATTAGCGGCAGTGGTTCCTGTAAATAATCCATCAAAAATATGTAGCATAAATAAATAAATAAAACTTCTTTCTTTTAAAACTAATTTCCACAATACAACCTCCATAGAAAGAAATGTAATATTATATACATTCAAACATCCACCTCTAATTATGAATATCATCAAATTATTGAACATATATATATAATAACAAAAATAAGAAGAATATCATCAATAAACATCCAATGATAAAAAAGTTAAGATGTCCAAACAACAAATAAGTAAATGTTTCCAAAAACACATAAGTATAGATGCCCACATCATCAAAATAAATAACTTCTACTCTAATTCAATCGCCTCTTCTGTTGATGTTGTACTCCTCCCACTCATCTGATCCCTCATGTTTTGCATTTCCTCTAACATTTGAGTTTGTTGTATTTGCATCTACTGATGCGTTGCCATCTGGTGCTGCATCTACATCTTTCAGTTAGCTTGTGTTTTCCTTACATACTCTAGCTCAACTGTAAGGGTAGCTATCTCTTGGGTATGTAAAAACTCCTAGGTATTTGTTGAGAAACTGGAGCTACTAGATGTCTTCCCCTCATATGCATAGGATTGTGAGCCTAAATTGTATACTCTGTCGTGCTGCATTCCTCCTATCGCTTACGACCAAGTGCGGTAGTCAGAATATTCTCCACCAAAAGAACCTTCACATGATGCATCCTTGCTCTCTCGAAGCCTTATATACACCCCCTATAAAAGTTAATAAAAATTTAAACAATTTATACATAGCATTAAAAAATTAAACTTATATGCTTACCTAGGCTCTCCTCGCTCGCTCATCAACCCATTATTGGTCCTCCTATCACTTATGGATATGATTATGCAATTCAATAGGGGTCAGTTCATTACCCAGCATCTCTTTCTATAATAGACAAATACTAATATTCATATTAAAGTAAAGTATTAAAAGATTTTAAATTTCTTATCAAACATCTTCTGTGTTCATTATGTGGAACAAAACCCCCAGTATGAAGGGAACTACCCATGTCCCCAACATCAGAAGTTCTATTCTTTCTATTTTGATCCCTCCTCCTATCATAGTCTAAGCTAACCCAAGCACTGTTCAAATCAACCTATACACTCTCACCAATCTAAAGTGGCCACTCGCCTGACTTTTGAATGCCTGTAAATATGTCTTGCATGCGAGTCGACCCATACTTAAAATTCTTTCTGATTTTATCATTATGTTATGGCAGATAATAAAAATCTTTCTGCATTTAAAAATATATAATAAAGAATATATTTTTTGTTAGCTTATGAAAATAAGATATAATACATAACATATTTATATAATAAATAACATCAAGCTTTCTAAACCACATGTCTTATACTTCTTTTGGTATTATCTTCCAAGAAATATAAGGAGCAACATATAGGCACCATATTATGTCCTGTATTTTATGCGTTGGTTGCTTTGCAGGATGAAACCTGAACTAAATATGTTATTTGTCAAAAAAAAATTATTCAATTTTATATGCATGTTTGAAATATAATTAGTATATATGTGTCACCATTAGGTTCAATCAACATGCGACCCTCTGTCGCCTGTTCTGTTACAGCTAGGGTGGAAGGTCCACTTATAACAGGTTATGGTTGTGGTGAGGGATAGTATGGCTGGATATATGGTGGATATGGATATGTAGGAGTGCCACCATTAGAAGGTTGGGGTGGGTAATAGGGGTAGAAAGGAGTACCATGTGTGACATCTGGTGAAGGAAAGCATAGGTCTGGTGAGTAAAACTATGGGTTAATGGCTGCAAGAGTAGGTAAAGGCTGGTTAGGCTGACTCTAAGTAACATACTGGCTCTGAGTAGCAGGGTGAGACAAAGAGATGTCCTCAATATCTACAGGCCTACTAGATGGGCCAACAATTACATTCTTCCTACGCTTACCAAATATATTCTTTATCAATCCTCTTTAACGATCATCATCACTTAAATCCATCTGTATAAAACATTTAAGAAATATTAGTAACATAAATTATAGTAAAAATTATATATAAAATAGCACAATAATTATATAAATGAAATACAAAAAAATTAAATATAAAAAATATTATTACTATAAATTATTGATTTATAATTGATTGTCAAAAAATATTTATCTTATGTTGATTCACATTCATACGATGAAATTTCTACACCATTGCTTCCCTCTCCCTCACAGTTTCCTTTCGCGGATTCTCTAAGAGCGGCATCCACATGATCAGAAAAGTGACGAAGGGTCAGGTCAAAGTGCTAACATGCAAAGAGCTCCAATGCCCTTACTTGAATCTAATCTAAGGAGGTCGATGTCCATTCAAAAAAGGGGAAGAGTCAGATGAATGCGCAGGGGATTCTGTTGATTAAGCCTCTTCTTAGACCATGTATTCTTCCTCCGATTCTGGGCATGGAGATCCAATTTCTGATTCACCTGTTCCGAGGAATATCTAGAATATCTTAGAGAATTTGCAGATCAGATGTGGCATTAGTTCTAGAAGACTTTTACATATTCCTCATGACTTCTCTCTATGTTTAAATCTACTTTCTCTGATTGTAATTTACTCTCAGTAGTTGTAATTTAATCATCCACATCATTAGCAAGATCTTTTAAGTTTGATATAAACTCTTCTTGATGTATTGGTGGTATTGATGTAGTCTTCTCAATAATTCTCCTAAGTTTGATCTTCATAACAATGAGCCAATCTTGTTTGCCTCATACTTTACTCGGATAGTTAGCAAAATAGACTTGGCTTGCTTGACTAATAATGATGAATGAGTCAAACTTTAAGTATCTCCTACCCCACTTAACTTCTGTTATATTGTAAAGTAGATGTATTCTTGTACCTTTATTTTGTACCGGATCAAACCACTCAGAATTGAATAGATATACATTGTTACCAAGAAAAGGATATTCCAACTATAATATTTTATATAATAACCAGTAGTACTCAAAATCATCATCTGTATGGGTATTCCCTCTTATACATACACCACAATTCTCCGTCTTCCCTCATTCACACTAAAATTTTGTTTGAAATTTGTAACTGTTAACCAAAAATATTGAATAATATTTCACAGCTCTATTTGATCCCCAAGCTAGATCAAGTAGCCCATGATACTACAAATTACTTCCCTGAGTGTGCACTTATTTAGTAGGTAAAGTATGTTGATAACATGCTTATCAACTAATTAAATATATATTAACTGAAATGAATAGTTGAAATATGTATCATATTTTTAAACCAATTAGAAAATTCTATTTCCACTTTTTTTTGGACTTCTATTGGTTCTACTATATTCAAACCATCAATGAAACTCCTATAAATATGAAGGATTAGATCAAATTTAAGAGCAAGCTTATTCATACTTACTCGAGATATGACTCAATTTCAACATAGTTCAGCAAGATATACAATGTGGCAACTCACATCTCCCTATAAGTTAAATAGTGCACACTGCTAGCGTCTATGGGTTCACCAGTTTCGTTGAATACATATAATTTTAAGGATTTACCCACATTCTGAGGTGTAGTGCTTTGACTTCATTGTGTGTTATTTCAAAGTAATACGAGTAAAACTAGATTATCACATACATAAAATATGCTTCACATATTGAGCCTTCAGGATGTGCTTTGGTTTTAGCAGTCTTCTTACACTACAGGAAAACCCGGTATTACCGGCGGATAAAATCCGCCGATAATATGTGAAATCCGACGGAAATAAGGGTTTCCGGCGCACGTTCCGGCGAAATTCCCTACGTCGATTTGGTTCGCGTCGATAAATATCTTCCAACGTTTATAATGCGCCGGAAACAGTTCCGGCGCACTTTCCGGCGCATTACCGGCGCAAAAAAATGTTGCAGAGCCAGCGACTTTCAACCTATAAATTCTAGTGCTAACCGCGCCGGAACTTTGCATCGTATGCATCCGCCGGTAATTACCGGCGGATAAAGCGTCGTTGGTGTGCCATAAATAACCTACAGGTTGTTTACGGCGCAAACCATACGTCGGTAAAAGATGGCAAAAAATACGTCGTAGAATGCGCCGGTAATGTCCAACGTACACAAAAATGCTGGATAGATCGACCCGATTCGTTGTATCATCGTTTCTGTCGAAGTGACAGCGCAAAATCCGCCGAAAACCTGTAGCATTGACAAAAAAATTACCTTCCCAACCAACAATCAAATTTCCACACCTGCAAACTTATACGAAAACACTACCATATGACAGATATAGACATAACAGATATAAACAACTTCAACATATACTCAAAAACATAAATGTTCATTGAAAAACATAAATATCCATGTTAACATTATTCAATAGCATCAAAGAACTAAAAACATCACATATTATTCATTAACACATGATCACATAAGTAAACAAGTTCAAATGACTAAAATGAACTACTCTGAATCTGTGGACTCGTCCTCAGCTGGAGCTACCTCTTTTCCACTCATTTGCTCCCTCATTCTACGCATTTCATCTAACAACTGATTCTGTTGCTTCTGCATCTGTATTTGAACCTGTGCTTGCATCTGAGTTTGCCAATCAGCTTGTGATTTCCTTACTTGTTCTAGCTCAGCTTAAAGGGCACTTATTTGTTGAGCTTGTAAGGACTAATGTGAACTGGATGCGGAGCTGGATGCAGTAGAGGAAGTCATCCCCTTATATGCCTGAGCTTGGGAACCTAAACCATAAACTCTGCCATGCTGCATTCCTCTGATGACCTACGACCAGATGCGATACTCAGAAAACTCCATAGAGCCGCCAGAAGAGCCCTCACCTGATGCAGCATGACTCTCTCGAAGCCGTGTATACTCCTCCTGTGAAAGTATAATATATATATTTATATAATTGAGACTAAAAATAGAAATTATTAAACATATATACTTACATAGGCTTTTCTTGCTCGCTCATAAATCCATTATTAATCATCCTGTCGCTTATGAGTGTGACTATGTAATTCCATAGGAGTTGGTTCTCTACCAAGTGACGCTTTCTGTTACAATTAAGAGAGTTTTATCAATACTAATTATTAAAAAACAATTTTACATTCAACTCAGCCCATATAACCTCTCCAATCCACAATGGTCGCTTCCCAGACTTTCTAATATCTGTGAACATGTCGCGCATCCGAGTAGACCCATGCTTCTCAAAATTCTTTCTAATCCTGTCATTGTGTTGGGGCAGCCAACAAAACTCTTTATGCATTCAAATACATATGATATATAATATATAAGATTATTAGCTTAAGTAAAAAAGAATAAATCATTTAACATAAAAACTAAAACCCAAAAATACCTCAAACTCTCCAAACCACATCTCCCGGACTTCTTTCGGGACTTTCTTCCAAGAAACATAAGGAGCGTCAAACCTGCTCCGTATGATGTCCCGTATTTTATGTGTCGGTTGTTTTAATGGGTAAAACATACAAAAATAAAGTTATGTGAAACAAATATAAAATATAAAAAAAATGTTCATTAGCTTAAATAAAAGAGAATGTATGTACGTGTCACCCTCATGTGCTATCAACATTCTACCATCTGTCGCCAGCTCTGGTGTAGCTACTGTCGAAGGTCCAGCTGCTGTCGAAGGTCCAACTATAGTAGGCTGATGGGGTGATGGGGGATAGTATGGTGGAGCATATGGTGGAAATGGATAAGTATGAGAGGCACCAACATAAGGTGGGGGTGTGTAGTATGGGCAGAAAGGAGTACTCTACCCAGGATCTGGTGAAGGAAATCAGGGGTCTGCTG
The DNA here is from genome assembly GCF_001605985.2 of Dendrobium catenatum. Classification (NCBI taxonomy): domain Eukaryota; kingdom Viridiplantae; phylum Streptophyta; class Magnoliopsida; order Asparagales; family Orchidaceae; genus Dendrobium; species Dendrobium catenatum. The sequence goes on from NW_021319800.1 coordinate 2,075,153, forward strand.
AGTAAAACTGTTGGCTACTGGCTCCAAGAGTGGGTAAAGGCTGTGTATCAGGCTGAGGATGTATAGCAGGCTGAGGCTGTGTAGTAGGCTGAGACTGTGTAGCAAGCTGAGACTGTGTAGTAGGCTGAGAATGTGTAGCAGGCTGAGATGAGGTGATCCCCTTAGTACGTACTGGCCTACCAGCTGATCCTGTTGTAGTGATCTTCTTGGTGTGCCTATTAAAAATGTTTTTGATCAATCCTCTACTAGGCTCTTCACCTGAAGCCATCTGCACAGAAATAAATATGATATATTAGAATCATGAGTTATAACAAAATTCAGTAAAGTAAGTAAAAAAGCAGTGAAGTAAAAAACAGTGAAGTAAAAAGCAGTAAAGTAAAAAAAAGCAATAAAGTACAGATAAATGCAGTAAAGTAAGTAAAAACCAGTGAAGTAAAATGCAGTAAAAAAATATTTAATTTACCTTATGTTAACTCATCATTTATTGATTCACTTTCATATGATGATACATTTCCAGGACTATCAGATTCATCATTACTTTCCTCTATAGTTAAATCTATCTCCTCTAATTGCAACTCGCTCTCATTAATTCTGATTTGGTCATCCACATTGATTGGGAGATTTTTTAAATTTGACATAAACTCTTCTTAATGTGATATCATTGTACTGGTTTTCTCAATTACTCCCATTGGTTTTGTCTTCATAACTACCAGCTAATCATGTTTGTCTCATACTCTGCTTAGATAGTTAGTATAATAGACTTGAGTTGCCTGACTAGCAATGATGAATGGATCAAACTTTGTATATCTTCTACCCCGCTTTACTTCTGTTATACCGTAAATTGGATGTACTCTTGTGCCTCTATTTTTTACTAGATCAAACCATTCACAATTGAAGAGATACACAGTATTCCTGTGACCGGGATATTACACCTTTAATATTTCTTGTAATACCCCATAGTACTCAGAATCATCCCCTGTATGGGTGTTCCCTCTTACACATACGCCATAATTTTTTGTCTTCCTACCTTCACACCAATTTTTGGTTTGAAATTTATAACCATTGACCACAAATATTTAATAACATTTTACTAATCTATTTGGTCCCCAAGCTAACTCAGATAACCTTGAATACTGTGAACTGTCTTCAGTGTGTACCTTTAAATAAATAAGATGTTATTATTATTAATATTAATTGCAGACAGAACTCATTAATTAAGACTAATTATTCAAAATATACCATATTTTTAAACCAAGCAGTGAATTTTTTTTCCACTATCTTCTGGACTTCTCCTTCTTCTGATGTACTAAGACCATCAATGAACCTCCTACAAATAACCATCTTGAGTTTAGAAAAAAGTTTAGAAGAAAACTAAAAATATAAACAACTTAAATCATACTTACTCGAGATATGGCTCAACTTCATCATAGTTAAGCAAGATGTACAATGTGATAACTGTCATCTCCTTATCGGTCAAATAGCAAACGGTGCTAGCGCCTAAAGGTTCCCCTCTTCCACTGAATACAAATATATTAGAGGATTTACGAACATTTTGAGGTGCTGAACTTTCACCTGATTGAGACATAGTTTCAAAATAATACGAGCAAAACTGAGTTGTCTCGTATGTTAAATATGCTTCACAGATAGAGCCTTCGGGTCATGCTTTCTTCTTAGCGGTCTTCTTAAGTTTATTTAAATATCTCTCAAAAGGATACATCCACCTATACTGAACAGGTCCACCAACCAGTGCCTCATATGGTAATTGAATAAGTAGATGCTCCATAGAGTCAAAAACGCCTAGAGAAAATATTTTCTCAAGTTGACACAAAATGAATGGAATTTGCTGCTCCATAAGAATCAAGTTCTCTACATTTAATTTAGAAGAGCATAAATCTTTGAAGAAAATACTTAGCTCGATCAAGGGCTTTAAAATCAGATCTGGCAGATAACTAAAAGCAGTTGATAAAAGATATAACATGAAGATGTGACAATCATGACTTTTCAATCCGAATAATCTCCCTGATCTTATGTCAACACACCTGCTTAGATTGAAAGAATATCCATGAGGTACTCATAGGATCTTCATTCACAAATTGCTCGTTTTTGATCTAAAGTTAATGTGAATGGAGCTTTTGGTTTGAGAAATTTTTTCGTTCCACCATCCTTCAGTTCCAAAGCTTTCCTTCTACAAATCTCCTTTAAGTCCATTCTTGCTTTTATATTATCTTTCAATTTCTCTTTGATATCCATAACTGTATAGAAAATATTATCAAAAACATTTTTCTCTATATTCATAACATCCAAATAATGTCTAATCAAGTTTGTTCTCCAATATAGCATTGACAAAAAATACTTTTCATTGTCCAATTATGGTTGACATCATATTCTGATAATTTAAACTCAGCTAATGTTGGAGAATCCATTATGGTGTGCATGAACCTTACTCTTTTAAAAATTTCTTCACTACTGAATCTTGGAGGAGGTTGAAACATCACCATTTTATTTTTGGTAAACACTTCTTTATTTTGCCTTAAAGGATGACTTAGAGGCAAAAACATTCGATGACAATCAAACCAAGTGTTCTTCCTACCATACTTTAAAGTGAATGATCTTGTATGTTCCATACAATATGGACAAGCTAACTTGCTTGAAGTGTTCCAACCTGAGAGCATACCATGCAGGAAAGTCACCAATTATCCAAAGTAATGCTGCTCTTAATGTAAAGTTCTATTTGGTGTAGATATCATATGTACTTACTCCCTCTTCCCATAATAAACTTAAATCATGAATCAAAGGTTGTAAGAATATGTCAATCTTCACTTTTGGATTATGTGGCCCTGGAATTATAAGTGTCAGAAATATATAAGGAGTAGTCATACACAACTTTGGAGGAAGATTGTAAGGAGTGAGTATCACAGGCCAACATGAGTACGGTGTAGCTGACTGATTGAATGGAGTAAAACCATCTGCACATAAACATAATCTGACATTTATTGGTTCTACCACGAATGTGGGATGTGTACGATCAAAGTGCTTCCAAGCCTTTGCTTCTGATGGATGTGTGATAACACCTTCTTCTGGAATGAAATGATTATGTCATCTCATATATGCAGCAGATCTCATGGATGCATATAGCCGTTGTAGTCTCGGAATTATTAGAAAGTAGAATATCCTACTAACAGGCACATTCTTCTACTTCCTTCTATTTACAGATCTTGGTTTAAATCTTGGTGCATTGCAATGACGGCATGCAATTTTTGAGATATCTTCTTTAAAGTATAACATGTATCCATTGACACAACAATCTATCTTTGTGTATGTCAAACTAAGTTTGCAAACTAATTTCTTTGTCCGATATAGATCTGTCAGAATTAAATTATCTGTCGGACTGGTTTCCTTAAGCAGCCCAATGAATTGATTAAAATATTCACGAGCAACATTATATTCAGTCTTGATGCTTAACATCTTCACAGCAACAGATAATTCTGAGTGAGTCGTGCACCCTTTCCAGATTGGTTACTGGGCGGCATGCAATAAATCATAAAAATTTTGTGCCTCCGTATTCGGTAACTCTTATGTATTTTATTCAATTTGTATTTCAGTTGCATCATGAACTCATTCCTCAAGATTTGGTCGGATATTTTCAGCCTCAGCAATATTACTACTTGTAGAAGGACCGCATTGATAATCAAATTGTGGCTCATACTCACCATGAGAAGTCCAATACCAATACCGTGGCATGAATCCTCTGCGATACAGATCAACAGTTACATCATCTGGTTCTAGGTGCACAAGATTTTTATGTTTATAACATGGACATCAAAACTTTCCTTCTGATATAAAGCTGGGTAGTTGTTTTGCTTGCTGAATGAAAATGTTTTTCCATTAATGAATTCATCTGTTAATGTCTTTCGACCTTGAGATAATCGATTATACATCCAACTTCTTTGATTTCTAATATCCATAACCTACATATAAGTGCAAATAAGTACTGGATTAACGCGCTTAAGTAGATCTAAAACTGATTATATTTTTCTCTAACAAAAAATGGATTATTGCGTTTTAAAGAGATGTGTGGAAACTAGCAAATAAGTATGTTCCTCAGCTTAAGTATGTCAAACCAATATATATTTTGATAATTTTCATATATAAGATAAGATAAGAGTTGTGTAATTAAGAGCCATTGTAGTTAAAAAAGATTTCAAAATCTCCATTGCCAGCTAAGGTCATTAGTCGTGTTCTGAATGACCACTTGGATGAAAGGCATTGGAGGACTGTTCTAGAAAGAAATTTATTGTATCAGAATTCTATTGGTTCCATCTTAAGACTGAGCTATATAGTTCTGTCAAATCATCTACAAACTTGTTTTGCAATTTGTTGTATGTTCCCACAAGATCATGCGTATGATAAAGATGATTTAGTCCGAATGTGGATTGCATTGGGCTTCATTTAGCCGTCTAAAGGGATGATTATGGAGGATATCGGAAGAAGGTATTTTGAGGTTTTACTCAAAAAAGATTTATTTGATAAGGTCGGAGATGACTACAAGATGCATGATTTAAACTTATCTTTTGTCAGCATCTAAATTTTTTACACATGAATGCCGTAAACTTAGGTCCAACTACTTTATAGGTCCAACTACTTGCATAGCGCTATTGAGTGGATGAAGGCTCCGATTGGCACAAGATTTCTCATATCTTTATTGGTCCATGATATTAGGTCCAACTACTTTAAGAAGAAAATATATGGTTTAAAATATGGTAAGAACATCCTAACTAATATGCTTTAAAATAATTTTAACTTAAACTTTAAATCTTCTATAATGCATACACTAGGGTACATCCTCTTGCAAATGTATGGTAAGAACATCCTCTTGCAAATGTATGGTAAGAACATTCATGGCTAAAGCAAATATTTGGTCAAACAAAAAAATTAAACGAAAAAAAAATGAAAAAAAAAAAACCTTGCCGTCGAGATGTCCGGAGAAGAGAAAATAATAGCAGCCGTCGGCGACCAGGTATGCTAGCGACGGAGGGCAAAGTCCGTTGACCGTCGGCGAAGTCCGATGACCGTCGGCGACCTTGATCTACGGCGAGCGACGGAGGGCGACGAGCGAAACAGCGGCGATGTGACAGAACGAGATGAAACAAGTGAGCGGCCAGAGGGGCTCGGGCTCGAAAAATAGGGCTTTCGCCGGCGGACTTTCCGGCGTCTAGGACGCCGAAAAACGTTCCGGCGCATTATGCGCCATATTTAATTCGTTGAGTTTAAATACACTGGCGCATTCTCCGTTGGTAATTGTGCTTGTTTTTTTCCGCCGTAACATGCGACGGAAACATGAAATGTTGGTTTATTCCGTCGCACATTCCGGCGCAACAGGCCGCCAGAAAATTTTCGGTGGCCTTTGCGCCGGAAACGGAGTCGTAAATTTTTCGTCGCATTAAGGCGCCGTTACATGCGCCGTTATTACCGACGCATACATTTTCACTGGAAAATCCGACGGTAATCGCGTGTTTTCCCGTAGTGTTAAGTTTATTTAAATACCTCTCAAAAGGATACATCCATCGATATTGAATAGAACCACTGACTGTAGCCTCATATGGTAAATGCACAGGTAGATGCTCCATAGAGTCAAAAAAAGCTGGAGGAAATATATACTCAGGTTTACACATAATGAAAAGGATACACTGCTCCATAAGAATTAGGTGTTTTGCATTTAGTTTTAAAGAGCATAAATCTTTGAAGAAGATATTTAACTTGATCAAGGGTTTTAAAGTTTGATATGACAGATAACTAAAGGCAGTTGGTAGTAGAAATATATATTTTATTTTAAAATTTTTATAAATTATAATTTCTTATTTAATTCATTTCATCGTGTGCAAGAGCCTACTTTACATACACAAGAGTGGAATGAGATTGTATAAGTTGTAGAGCGAGATGAATGGAGGAAATATATACTCAGGTTTACACATAATGAAAAGGATACACTGCTCCATAAGAATTAGGTGTTTTGCATTTAGTTTTAAAGAGCATAAATCTTTGAAGAAGATATTTAACTTGATCAAGGGCTTTAAAGTTTGATATGACAGATAACTAAAGGCAGTTAGTAGTAGAAATATATATTTTATTTTAAAAATTTTATAAATTATAATTTCTTATTTAATTCATTTCATCGTGTGCAAGAGCCTACTTTACATACACAAGAGTGGAATGAAATTGTATAAGTTGTAGAGCGAGATGAATTTTATAATAATAATTTTGTTAGATATCTTTTATCTTGATTCTATTATAACATAAATCTTTATTCTTATTAAAAACTAATTTCAATGAAAAATAATTAAACTCAATATATTTTATTACAATTAAATCAAGATAAAAATGTCAAACAACATGCCTATTATAGTTCATTTGTTTTTTTATGCATGCACAAAACATCTCATTAAGATATCGATTGGTTAAGATATCGATGATCTCCTGAAGGCAACGAAAATCGGTGAGGGTGGTCATGTTCGGGGCAGCTCTTGGACGTGAGCCAAGCTAAACGAAGAATGGTGCAAGTTTGACGGAGTCGGTGAGGGTCCAGTCACATTTGGAGTTTGGAAGAGTCGACGAGGATATAGTCGAGTTTAGGGTTTGGTAGATTCAGCAAGGTCTAGTCGGCTTCAGGTTTGATGGAGTCGACAAGAGTCCAATCATGTTCGGGTTCAGCAGAGTCGGTGAGAGTCTGGTCGTATTCAGGGCAGCTGAGCGATGCGAAGAAATGAGAAGAATGAGAAGAAAGATGATGGAGGAGTAAAAATAGGACACTTTCCATCGCATGTTCTGGTGAATTGTTTGTTAGTAAGATTACCAGCGAGCGTCGGTATGAATTCATCAATTTTAAGTAAGCCGGTGCAATTTTTATCGGTAATTCGGCTAGTGAAAACTAGTGTAATTTTTGCCAAAAAATTTATATTTTTTGATGAGAAAATGGAAAAATCTACGTTGGTATTTGTACGATGGAAATTTTGCCTAAAAGTATGCCAAAAATATGCCGACATATATTCTGCTGGTTTTGTCATCACATTTTCCAACATCTTTTTCTCCGCCAAAAAATCTAACGATAATAACGTGTTTTCGTGTACTGCCCTTTCAGATACATTTTTCTTATTGTTCACCAGTTCTAGTTTTATCTCTTTTCTACCCTTGAAGTTGCATGTCCATGCGTTGGAAGATGTTGTTGATTTACTCTTGGTGCTTTATTGAATATCAAAATTGGGTTCCACTTTTGAGGGCTAGCTTCTTGCCTCCCCGGTTTTTATTTTTCTCCTTGTAATTGCAATATATTGGATATTAAGCTCATTAAACTTTGCTTCAAATGTTGAATTTTTAGTGAGCTCTTGATCCTTTGAGGTCTTGTATCCTTTTTATTAATTAATGCATAGGCCCCTATATGAATTTTAACCAAAACAATTTTTTTTTCTAAAAATAAAAAAGTATAAAAATCATAATAAATCACATAAAACTTTTAAAAATATAAAATAAATTGCAATCAATCCTATAATCAAAAAATAATAATATCAAACCTTAATTATAATTAAAATTTAATTAATTCATAATTAACTTTCAATTAAATAATAATTAAAACAGTTATATAAAATTAAATATTAATCATATTAATCCCAAATTTTCAAGGATTAGTCTATTGGATATCATTAACCAATAACATCAATCATCTAAGCATTTTGATTAATTTAGTTAATTAAAATCCCCACCACCAATATCTAATAATTTTTAAATAAAAAAATTTCCTTATGTATTGTATTTAACTCCTTTTGTAAGATAAAAATGAATTGGATTATTGGGCCGTTAATAAATTCTTAGTAAATCAAGGGTCATTATACGTTATGTTCACCTCCTTTTGGAAGGCTCAATTGCGTTGAATTTAGTAGACCTTCAATGAATCTTTAAAAAATGAAAACCCTTCATATATTATGTTTGATTATTTTTGGAGAGCATACAAGTATTGGATTCAAAAAACCTTCTTCTAAATCAATTAATAAATTATTAATAAATTCCCTAGACTCTATGTAACTAATCCATTCTAAGCATTTTAATTATGAGTCTTAAGACTTGTAGGTTAGTGACTTTTGAACATTGAAGTCACTAGCTTACATGGTTCTTTAAAACTAAATAATCAACTCTAACATTCCAAAATATAAATAATAAAACACAAAATCATTCAGAATGTTATACAAATTTTATTTTTTATTGATGCGCTTTAGCCTCTTATAGGTTGCATTAGATTTATTGGGTTTTTATACATCTGCATTTCATTCTTTTATTATATTTGTTTACTTCATTACTTTTATTACTAGTAAGCGTCAACATAAAATGTACCTAGTATCTGATGTAAATGTAAAGAGTTAATATATATATATATATATAATTTGAGTAGATATCAAGTTATAAAGTGTTAATGAGTGCTAAAGGTTTATAGGTACTTGCTTACACATATAGGGCTCCAAAAGATAATTCCCTCTCCTTTGGATGGTATTCTATTTTAGAATTCTATAAGAACACCCAGAGCTAAAAGATGATTAGTAGGTGCATTTAAATCTACGTATATCATATGCATAAAAAATATTCTATATTGTAGTGGAGCATTGCCACCTTACTTTCTTTTAGAATCTAGATTGTACAAATCTTTTAGAATAAATGAAATAATAGGTGGTTTGACTAAGTATTTTCCTATTTCGGTTGGATTACATCAAGAATCAGCCTTAAGCCCATATCTTTTTTGCTTTAGTCATGGACGTTCTCACTAGAAATTTGCAAGAAGATGTACCTTGGTGTATGCTTTTTGCTGATGATATTCTTCTTATTGATAAGACTAGAGAGGGAGTTAAAGGTAAATTTGAATTATGGAGTTCAACCTTAGATTTTATAAGTTTTCAGTTAAGTAGATCTAAAGCTGAATATATGGAGTGTAATTTTAGTAGTAATAGACATAGTGGGAGAATTATGACTTTGGGCGATCAAGTCATTGATAAGAGTACAGATTTTAGATATATTGGATCTATTGTTCAGAGTGATGGTGAAATAGATGGGGATGTTATCAGTAGAATTTAAGTTGGATGGTTGAAGTGGAGGAACGCATCACCCTTATTATGTGATAGAAAAGTCCTCAAACTTAAGGGAAAATTCTATTAGATGGTGGTGAGACCTGCAATGCTTTATGGTGCAGAATGTTATCCATTAAAAAGAGAAGTATAATACTAAACTAAGTGTTGCATAGATGAGGATGCTCAGGTGGATGAGTGGGTTTACCCTTAGAGACAGGATATGAAATGAGCATATATGTGAAAAGGTTGGAGTAGCTCCAGTGGAAAATAAGATTAGAGAGAGTCGCCTTAGATGGTTTGGACACATAAAACGATGGCCTTCCGATGACTCGGTTAAAAAAGTAGAGGTATTAGATTTAACTTATATTAAGAAAGGAAGATGTAGACCTAAAAAGACTTAGAAAAATATTAGAAATGATCTTTCTTTGTTAGATTTAAATGAGAATTTGACTTTAACATGACACAATGGAGAAAAAGGATTCATGTAGCCGACCCCACATAGTGGGACAAAGGCTTGATGTTGTTATTGTTGTTTTTATTGTACTGTTACTCTTTTATGCATTGCTTAATACACATGTATTATATTCATATGGGTGGCAGATCAGTTTAGAGGGTAGTCTTTTAATAGGTTTTTTTAGTGTATATGTTATAGTAATTCAAGAATGATTATATAGTGGTACCGTATACATGAGCACATTTACCCTTACATCTATACATACATGCATTTTATTTTATGTAACATACACTTGCCTAACACATAAGCCATCAATAAGGAATGAGAATCTCAAGTGACAAACCTTTTGTAGTTTTCCTATTTATTAGGGCTATTATGTTGCTGAATTTTTCTAAATTTTTAGACTTAGCATTTCGATAATTTAGTTTAGGTAAAAAAAAAAAAGATAAAACATAGCTTTTAGGGTGTCATTTTTTGTCAAAATTGCAATAGCTAGGTGCATTTGATTCGATTCATGTTGTTAAAATCTTATTATAAATCTAAATTAGAATCCCTTGATTTTGATATTAAAATAACTATCTTGCATGCATGCATCAAACCTGATTTTAAAGTTGTAAAATTGTGTGCTTTAGTGATTAGTTGACACTGTACTCCAAGCAAGCGTAAGTCAAGATGCATTTGCACCTCTTAAATTTTCTTCCTCAAATGGGGGGGGGGGGGGGGGGGGGGACGAGGATTGGGGGGGGGGGGGTGGTTATCCTGATTTTCCAAATAAACTTTATAAATTTAAAATAAAAAATATTTTCAAAATAATTGATTGAAGATTTTAAATATTTAAATCAAATATAAGAAACTTTGAAAATCTAAAATCAGTCTAGTCTCCACTTGATTTGAAAGTTCTCTTTTCATAGATGTAATTAACTATAGAGTCTTGCCTCTATGGGAACCTATGGACCCATATTAAAATCAACCCTATTTTAGTTCACTGAAACAAGACGAAAATTCTTTGGATGCAAACTAAAGCTATTCCTTGGTTAGCTTCATTTTCAGAACGATAGGTGAATCTGAATTTTAACATTTGGAATGATTTTTACATTCCCTATGCTGAATTTGATTATGAAAATATTTTCTCTTTTTAAGTTGATAAGTTTTAGTCAATCTCTTGAGGTATTATAATGTTTCCTATGCAGATTTAAAAAAAAAAAACATTAAAGCAAATTAGTGGCCATACTTTTTTTTTCTAGAGGTGTCACCTGACACCGTTTATGTATGCCTTTGGTAGTTTTTTTTTTTTTAAAAAAAATTCAAATAAGTTAAAAAGGTGCTTGTACCTATTCCAAACATTTGACCTAAGATTCACCTCTTCTTAGCCACCAAATCCACAACATTATCATACAAGGTATGATGAAAATTCATAAAAAATTGCAAAATATCTAAATGTAAAATATCTAAATACAAAAATCAAATATGTCCAAGGAATTTTGTAAGATGACATTCAACACTTTTTATACGTCTTAAAATTCATACAAAAATCCTCATATAATTTGCTTAAAGTTACCATCTATTCCTAAACCCTTTGTATAAGCAGACATAAGGCAAAACTTGAAAACTCCTAAATTCCACACTCTATTAATTGATATCTTAGGATAGAGATAATCATATCATACAATATATCTCGGATGATTGCATGTATATTAAGTTGTTAGCCGGCTACTCATTCCAAACAGCATAAACCTTGAGGTATTTATATACCTCGTATCCTAATAAATAATAAATTTATATATATATCAAAAACAAATATATTTTCTATAAAATTTAATCATATTTTTAAAGAGAGGATTGGTATTTTTAAAACATCTAAGTCAACTTGCTTATATATATGATTTTATTATAAGTTTAGAATTTAATATCCACTTTAATTAAAAATTTTATCTTCAGAGATGTAATCGACTATAGGGGCTTGCCTCTATAAGAACCCAAGATCCCAGTATAAAATAAACTCTATCTTAGCTCGCTAAGCTAGTGAAAAAATATCTAGACGTAAAATAAAGCTCATCTTGGGAAAATTTTATATTTAAAATGATAGGTGAATGTGACTTTTTGCCTTTGAGATAATTGTGACATTTCGTACACCGAGTTTTAATACAAAAATAAATTATTTCTTTTCTCAAATCAATAATATAAGTGTTAGTTTATCCTTTGGGGTAATTAATACTAACTATACATATTTGTCTAAAGAAATATTAAAATAAATTAAGTGGTACATTCAACATTTAATTTTTCCATAATTATAAGCTGTATTTTTGCTATTTTGTTATGAGTAGTCATAGGTTTTAGGACAAAAGATGTTTTACATGGTGGAAGTGCAACCTCTTTCTCTTATGTTTTTTATAGAGGGTAACTTGATGGTCTTTGAAACTTTGTCAGGGATGTTAAGTCCTTGTGAACTAGACCTAAGGCTAACCAAGGAGGGTGAATTGGTATTTAAAAGTTTCTCCAAATAAAATCACAAGCACAGCCAAACAATCACCACATAAATTAAAGTGTGAAAATTAAATGCGAATAAATAATAAGAAAGAACACACCAAATTTTATAGTTGTTCGGTCAACTTGACCTACGTCCACTTCCCGGAGCCTCTCCTCCAGGTATTGCACTAAACTCAGTGACTCTCCTTTTGCCTCCTTAGCAAGGCAAAGAAGACCATACAAAAACTCTTTTTCACCGACCCCGATGAGGCAGAGAACCCAACTCCTTTTGCTTCCTCTTGAAGCAGGCAAAGAACCCAACTCTTTTTGCTTCCTCCTGAAGTAGGCAGAGAACCTAACTCCTTTTGCTTCCTCCTGAAGTAGGTAGAGAACCTCAATCAGTTGCTAAAGTAGACCTCTCTCGAACCTCCAAGGAACTAGGGATGACGACCAGAGAAGACGACTAGGATCCTTCCTTGGAGCAAACTTTATGAAACCCCTCACAAGAACCCCCTCACAAGATCCTCTCTCTCTCTCCCTTGCTCTCCCTCTCCTCTTGTCTCTTTCAAGTCAGGATAACATCAAAAGATATCTTCTTGAGAAAATAAGAGATCTTTTAAACAAAGGCTTCAAATTTACCTTAATTTGAAACTAATTGTCAAATATCATCCAGGATGATCGGCTGATCATCCTGTATGATCAGTTCAAATTTAGCACAATCAGTCAGGATGATTTGGGAGAGTCTGGACGATTAGAAGGTTCCTTTGTTCAGATCATCCAGGATGATAGTATATCATCCTATACGATTAGTTCAATTTATTGAATATCATCTAGACCATCGCCCTGGATAGATGTCTGGATAATAAAAAAATAACTTGATCATCCTAGACAATATTACGATCGTCTGGGCCGATTAGTACAAAACATCACATATCATCTAAAACATTGCCCTGGATGGATGTTTGGAAGATGATAAAATAACAAGATCATCCAAGTCATTCTGATGATCGTCCGGGATGATTAGTATAAAACATCACATATCAGCAAGAACATCACCCTGGATGGAGCCAGGCCAATTTTGCATCATCTATGAAGAAATAAGGTTTGTTTAATTGTTCATCCCCGATGATCCTACGATCTTCTAGGATAATATAATCGAGCAATCAATCCTTGATTACTTTCATTAATTATCACACTAATTTATTCATAATTATAGTGCATCATCCAGGACGATGTCCTGGATGATGTCTAAAAATAAAATATGCCTAAAAGGTTGTGGCCGTTGATTCTTTCTGATTTGAGACTATAATCTTGGCCGATGATAATATCGTCCAGGATGATTTGCTTAATTATGGTTGCCTTAACCAGGATGTTCTTCTATTTTTAACTGATCATACAGGATGATTTTGGTTCGTCCCAAAAAATATGAACGAAATAAAAAACTCTAAAATAGTCAGAATTTTTTTCCAAGTATGTGTGTGCAAGGTTAATTAGCATCAGGACCCACATTGTTACAAAAGGACTCAAGAAAATATAAAAGATACTTGATGTACATTATAAGCTGACTCAATCCTATTATACCCAATCTTGAGTTGGTTCGATTTGCAATTTGATCTTGTGGAACTGAAATGTTTGTAGGCAAGACAGTCATAGAAAAAATAGAAGTAACAAAAATGTTTGATATCATCAAAATTATAATTCTTGAAACCAGATTCATAATAATCTCCCCCTTTTTGATGATGATAAATAATCAAAACTAAATGAAATATGAACATAATTAAAATAGTATGAAAAAAAAACTCAAATATTATCAAACACTACTCTCCCTTTTGACATCACAAAAAAGATGAGAAAACTAGAAAAGAAAAGTAGAATGGAAGATGAAAAAGAAGAACAAAAACAAAGTTTTTTTTTTATCAAAGCATGAATACGATAAAGTTTCCGTGTGATTGAATTAAAAAAAATTATAAGAACAATGAGTTAACATCATCAAAATCCAAAAAATAGTAGAACAACCGATCCTGTTAGCCCTTGCTCGGACTTCACTTAGGAAAAAATCATCTATTGAAAACAAAAAATCTAACTAAGAAATTCTAATTGGATAAGAAAAAGAGATCCGTTCAAATCTTGGTTTAAGAAAAATATCTTATAGAATAATATACCAAAGTAATTTATCACAATCGTGAAATTTGGAATCAAGCCTTTAAAAATATCGAGTGACACATGAATTCTTCTAAGATTTAAAAGTTTGAAAGAGAAGGATGCTTGTTTTTTGTGGGCTTATTTTATGCATCTTGTCAATTGATTATTGCACTTTATGCATCTTTTGATTTTTGATATACTTTGTGTATCTTTCAATTTTTTTTTAGGTCATTATGCATCTTTTTAGTTTTTCTTCTTTTGGGGGGTCATTTTATGCTCTTGCCATAATTTTTTTTCTCAAGCTAGATTCCTTTTCAAAACTCTTAAATACTATCAGTTGTGAGTATATCTTCGAGATATTAGAGAAAAAAAACTCACTTTTTAATATAAGGAAAAATAGAATCAAATTCATGTGAAAAATGCAATAATAAGATTATGAAAGGTTTACACTAGCAAAAAAAACTTTGAACATTATAAATATAAGATAGATTATTATAGCAATATAAAAAAGATCTTAATCGCAAAGTTTAGTTATTAATTTGAGATAAACTTTTGTTTATAAAAGAAAATTACACCTCTAAAGGAAGGTAAAGGAAGGAAGACAATCAACGGTGTTTCTCCCTTTAAATGATTTAGATATGTAAAATATTGAATACAAATTTTCAAAAATAGAAATACGGCTTAAAATATTATTTTAACAGTGATAAAAAAAGAAAAAGAAGAAATACCAAAATAATAGAAATGAAAAACATGAAACATAATAGCAAGTAAAAAGTGAAACAAAATAAATCTAAAACAAACAAAAGAGTTGAAAAATAACAACAAATAATAAGACATAAAATTCAAAGTTTTGTAAACATCAAGTTCATGCAATTATGTGTCGTGAGCCTCCGCTGTCCAGGTATCACATGCTCTCATGAGGTCTTTTGTGAGAGCACACCTACAAAATCATCAAATGTGAAATTTAGGAACCTAAAGAAGTTTGGGTCCGTTCTTATAAAAAGAAGAAAGCGATGCATGTGTGTTATGCTGTGAATCATGTAATTTGGGTTTCCACACCCAATGTGTACTACGGTGAACAGTGAAAGTATGTGAAATGTGCCCTAGCATGCCACATAAAAAATTTCTAACTCTAGGAAAAGGGTTTACTAATCTTTTCAAGTTATATTACCTCTTCCTAGGTTTCAAAACTTTTGGCTTTGGATTAGGATTGAAAAACTATTCAGGTGTGGGTGAAATCATATTTTCCTCAAGCGCTTTCAAATCCGCTTTAAACCACGAGTTCGAACTTTCTAAAATAATGTTATCAACTCTCAAATAGTGCTCCCTATGCTCAGATTCATTAAAATATGTTTTAAAATTAGTTTCAAGTGAGGTGTAGGATGCTTTTAATGAATCATACTCAATAACCAACTTAGAATGCTTTTTATTTAATGCATCAAACTCATTATGTAAAGACATGTGATCACTATCAAGTATGGAGTGATCTTTAAAAATTACTTCATGCTCTTTTTGCAAATTTAAAAACTCTAATTTCAAACTAGCATGCGATTTCTTAAGTTTTTTATATGATGCATGAATTTTCTCAGAAACTTCAAGTAATTATTTATAGCTTAGTTTGCATACCGTTTATTGGTCAGACTAACCAAAATGATCACCGACCATCAAGCATAAGTTTGTTGTCTCCTGCTCAGCTTTAGTCTCAGAGGAATTAGACGCATAATCTGCCCAGAACGCTTTTTGGAACCACTTCTTATCCTTCCTAAACTTGGGTTTCTCCTCACCCTTCTCCTTGCTTAAGTGATCCTTAAGTGTAGGATAACCAGCTTTGACATGTCTAGACTTCCTGCATTCAAAACAAATAATATCAAAAGAACTTTTAAAATTTTTGCTACCCTTATCTTTATTCTATTTCAGATGATGCTTGTGATTCTAACTTATAAAGCTTTTGAACTGTCTAGTGATTAGAGCAAAGTCATCACTTTTAGACCCAAAAGAATTAGTATCTATATCATTATTCTTTATCACCATAGTTTTCTCCTTCTTTCACTCACCTATATCAAGTTATCTTTGGTTCATCCCTCGCTCGTAAGCAATAAGAGATCCAAGTAATTTATCAATAGAATAAGTCTTCAAATCCTTAGATTCAGTAATTACAGTAATCTTAGCATCAAAGGAAGAAGATAAGTATCTCAAAATTTAATTAATTTTTTCATAGTTAGTGAGCTCTCTTCCTAAAGCATGTAATGAGGTGATAATTTGAGTAAACATAGTATACATTTCAGAAATCGATTCAGTAGGTTTCATACAAAAAATTTTGCAGTCATGCAATAAAATATTCAACCTAGATTGCTTAACTTTATTTGTTTCCTCATAAATGATAGAAAATCTATCCCAAATTTCTTTACTAGTAAAACAAGTTGAAACATGCATATAATATTCTAATTTCAAAGCATAGAAAAAATAGTTCAAGCATTTTGCATTCGGTTGCACTAAATCCCTATCATCAAAAGTCCATTTAGTAAAAAGAAGTTTAGTTTTAATGCCATTAATTTCACGTAACGGAGGTGAATAACCATCCTTAATAAGCATCCACATATGATAGTCAATCAATTGCAAAACTTTAAACATGCGAGTTTTCTAAAAATCAAAAGAAATATTATTAAATAAAGGTGTTCAAGTAATAGAATACCCTTCTACAGTTTTACGATTACCAAAGTTAGCCATTAATCAAAATTTAAAAGTTTTAAAAAACTCAATTTTATGAATCCCGCTCTGATACCACTTGAAAGTTCGTCAAGGATGTTAAACCTTTGTGAATTAGTCTCGATGCTAATCAAGAGGGGGTGAATTATTATTTAAAAATTTCTCTAAATAAAATAAAAAAACCAAATAATCACCACAGAAATTAAAGTGCAAAAATTAAATGTAAAAAAATAATAAGAAAGAACACACAAGATTTTATACTGATTCGGTCAACTTGACATACGTCCACTCCCCGGAGCCTCTCCTCCGGGTATTGCACTAAACTCAGTGTCTCTCCTTTTTCCCCCACAGTAAGGCGAAGAAGCCCATATAAAAACTCTTTTCCACCGACCCCAATGAGGCATAGAACCCAGCTCCTTTGCTTCCTCATAAAGCAGATAAGAACCCAACTCCTTTTGCTTCCTCCTAAAGAAGGAAGAGAACCAAATTCCTTTTGTTTCCTCCTGAAGAAGACATATAACTTTGATTAGTTGTTGAAGTAGACCTCTCTCGAACCTCCAAGAAAGTAGGGATGATGACCAGAGAAAATGACTCGGATCTTTGCTTGGAGCAACCATTATGAAACCCCTCACAAACTCTCCCTCACAAGATCCTCTCTCTCTCCCCCTTGCTCTCCCTCTCCTCTTGGCTTTTTTAGGTCAGGACAATAGCAAAAGATCTCTTCTTGAGAAAATAAGAGATATTTTAAACAAAGGATTCAAATTTACCTTAATTTTCAATTAATCATCAAATATCATCTAGGACGATCGACTGATCATCTGGTACGATTAGTTTAAATTTAGCATAATCAGCTAGAATGATTTGGGGGAGTCTAGATGATTAGAATGTTCATTTGTTCAGATCATCCAGAATGATAGTATGTCGTCCTGTACAATTAGTTCAATTCATTGAATATCATCCAGACCATCACCCTTGATGGATGTCTGGATGATGAAAAAAAAACTTGATCGTCCCAAACAATTTTATAATCATCCAGGCCGATTAGTATAAAATGTCACATATCATTCAAAACATAATCCTGGATGGATGTCTGAACGATAAAAAAATAACTAGATCATTTAGGGCAATCTCACGATCGTCTGGGATGATTAGTACAAAACATCACGTATCGGCCAGAACATTGCCCTAGATGGAGCTAAGATGATTTTGCATCATCCAAGAAGAACTAAGGTTTGTTTAACTGATCTTCCTGGATGATCCTTTTATCAACCAAGATGATATGATTGAGCAATCAAACCTTAATTACTTTTCTTAATTACCACACTAATTTAGGCATAATTATAATGCATCTTCCAAGATGATGTCCAAAAGTAAAACATGCCTAAAAGGTTGTGGTGGATGATTCTTTCTGATTTGAGCCTATCATCCTAACCAATAATAATCAGGATAATTTGCTTAATTTTGGCTACCTTAACCAGGATGCCCTAATTAGGATTTCTATTTTTAACTGATCATCGAAGACGATTTTGAATCATCCCGGACGATATGATCAAAATAAAAAACTCTAAAATAGTTAAAAATTTTCCCCCAAGTGTGTGTGTGCAAAGTTATTTAGCATCATTGTGATGCCCCAAGATCTAACTTGGAAAGAATGTCAATCAATTTCACAACAATTTACCAGAGTTATCTATAAACCTTCAGTAAGCAATCTATCAAACATCTATAAAATCTAAACATCAATATTCAAGTCGATTCATATCTCAAAACATCATATACAATACTCAGGAACTAAACTATCAATACAAGTAGAGAAATCTATCCTGTCCTGAGTACAAAAGAATCATCTATCGATCAAAAGACAAAAAAAACCTGAAGATCTGGATCAATTCCTATCTCCTGCTCCCGAGCCCTGACCTGAAAAAAAATAGAAGTAATAGAAATGTTTGCTATTATTAAAATTATAATTCTTGAAACCAGATTTGCAACATTCTTATTACTAACTTAAAATGCATAAGTATTCATATCATAAAAGTAAGGTCAAATTAATATGATATGCACTAATTCCATGGATAGAACATCACACCATATTTGATCCTCATAAGTCCTCATCTTATTTACTAAGCATTTTGAGTAAATATGTAAAGATGAGTGAACCCCAACTCATAAAATATCTCAGTGTGAGTTTAAGTTTTTTGAATTGTCTAAAGAAGGGTACTTGTGGAGATAACATTCATTCTATTTGCACCATCTTTAACAACATTACATCTCTTTTCATTACAAGTGGATATCATTTGAAAAATACTACGTTGATGCTAGTCTTTTGAATTTTGTTTTGCCACTAAAAGATAGTATATAATAGCTATGAGTTTACCGTCTAATTAAACTTTATTTTTTGAAAGAGAATCTTCATCAAATAATTACTCAAGTTTCTTATTCAAGGGATTCAATATAGATTTTTTTTTAAATGCACTATTTATGTATATGAAATTTTGTATAACATTTAAAGAAAATATTATCATTGGCTCTCTTATGGTTGTGTTTAAGGAAAGTGCTAGGCTACTGAGTAGTAGTTGATGATTAGGTAGTGGATGTCAAAGCCAATGGTCCAGTAGTATACTTGGATGTGGGAGTTGAGTATGATGAATTTCTAGGTTTTAAATAGGATATCACTATATTGTATTTCTAAATCATTAGAGCTAAGTGAAAGCCATCTTTCAAAAACTAAGGATCTTGTAACTCAATTTTTTTTTCTAATTTTAGGCTGGAGTCCAATGATAAACTTTTTGGCAAGTTTACAATCAACTTCGATGTAAATTATCATTGATAAGAGGGACTCATATGTATTCATGTAGTCACTACAAACATAATTCTTTGTATTAGAGTCAATAGTTGACTATGTAGATGTTTGTCATAAAACCTATTATATTGTTTGGATTTTAAAATTTCTTTCATCTCACCCCAAGTCTATTAGCTTATATCATTCCTAAGTTCTTTGTTTATGATATTGGTCCAATAGATTTTAGTATGCCTTATAAGCTTCACCTTGGAAAAATTTGCATGATGATAATTATTCATATTGTACAAAGTACATAAATCCTTCATTTGGGTCAACCAACCTAGAAATTTATCAGGGTCATGAATTCCTTTAAAAGTTAGGGCTTCAATTTTTATTTTAGAACATGGATCATCAAGAAACCTAAAGACTTATCTAGGTTGATGACATTGTATAGGAAGTCTTCTAAGTTGATCATCTCGGTGGCATATTGATATGCTATGTGTGGTATTTTTTTTATAATGAATGAGTGAATGATGAGCGAGAAATGTTTTAGAAGAGAGAAAGGGAAAGAGAATATATTTGTATAATCAAAATGAAATTGAGAACTTCTAGGGGGAGGTGAATACAAGACCACTTAGATCTCAAGCTGTCCTTAGATAGTTTAGGATTTTTTTTATAAAGTTTTATTTAGCCTTAAAATCATTTTGTTTAGCATAATATATTCTAAAGCATGCATATAAAATATCTTATGAATTTTATAAACCAAGCAATCCTTTCAATTATTAATAAATACATAAAGTTTTTCTATAACAAAATTGGAAGAAGCCCAAGATCAAAGGTTTGGATGCTAGAAACTATTGGTGGTGCTTTATGAGTATAGAATTAGTGGTTAAGAAGTTATGATAATTTTATGTTGGTTGCTCATTGCAGAAAATTTCCTCTCTATATTGAAATTTTAGTTATGATATCTTGAGGTTATTGAGAGTTGAGGCCATAGAAAGATTTGAGGGTTATCTCTAAATATTTAGGAGAGGTTTAAAGAGTTTGGATGTCTGCGGGAGAAGAGGAAGCTATGATTAATGCTAAGTGGAGGTGGAAAAAGTTGTGTTGGGGAAGAGAGGGACTAAGATAAGAAGAGATAACCAATGACTTACCAAAGCCCTGAGGATTCAATCACCAAACTTCACCAATGAGTAGAGCAACCACAAAGTTGTTTCATACAAAATTTGCATAAACAAAAATAAATTTTATTTAATGAATTAAAAATACAAAGAAAATTTCTATTTATAGGCCTTTTTCTAATCCTCGATAACTTTGAAAAGTCTTATGACCAAATAAAATTCTTTATATGTATTGATGATATCTCCTAATACAAAGAAAAAGAAACAAAAAACTTTTTAAATACACGAAAGTTTAAATTGACAATTATTTGATTGAAAAAAAATATAATTTGAAAAATATTAATTTTTTTTGGGAAAAGATTAAATTATGAGATTTTAGTTTTAAGTCGAACTCTTTATTATGGATAATATATCGCCTTGGGAGGAGATAATATCATTCCCTAATATGTTCAAATTATAAAACTTTGAATTCATCCTGATTATTATAGTCAAACACAGGAGTGCATAACATATGACCCCAGAGGGTCAAAATAAAATTTAATTGAGTGTTTGACTATACTAATATGGATAAAATGATCACTGATTTTAAAATAAAAAACATAATAATATGATGACATGTCTTTCCAAGGAAAGAATATATCATTTATTATTAATCATTTGAAAATGATGATAATGATCGTCAAATTTGATTTTCCCAAAGATAATTAATTAAAGTTTTAAAAATTTTGATTTTAAAAATCTGATCAGGGTTTCTAAATCTCCTACTAGCACAAATCCTCATAGTTAATTACATCGTAGGGAAACTGGAATTTCCTATTAATACTCTTAATTAAAATAGCGGTAAAAAATTTATTTAAGATTTTCAAAGTTTGATGTCAAAGGAGATAAGAGTTTGAATTTTCAATCGGGATTGGTTCAAGGTTGAATATTTATTTCTAGAGTCAAAGAAAGAAGTATTGGAGGCACTTGGGATTCTGAAATAATTCAAAAGTGCCCTAGTCTATCCTAAGTATTGGGCTTGAATTTGATTGAAAGAGATATTTGGTTTGAATGATCAATTTTATTAGAAGTTTAGGATTCAATTCCCAGAGGCCTGAGCCTGCCTCAAAACCTAAGTCTAAATTGGGTACTGAAAATCAATAACTCAAACCTAGCTAATGTAGTGCAAATCTGAACTTATCCTGGCCTAGATTGGGGAGCCAGCTAAACCACCTAGGCACTGTAAAATCATGAGTCTAGTCTTTTAAAGTTTATTGGTAAGGACGTTATTTAAGATAAGTTTTTGAGAATAATGCTGACATCTAAAGCAGATCCTAATTGGCCCTTTGACATATGTTGGGTATTTGATATCTAAACAAATGCAATTAAAATTTAGAGTCTATTTAATTTGTTACTAATGCAATACATGCTAATTGACACTATTAAATGTTTAAATTTGAAATGAAGAAGTTTTAAAAAAGACTTAAAAATATATTTTATCCTAGAAGAATGCACAGATTCTTCTTGGACAGATTTGCACCCTCATAGGCCAAGTGGTCTACCAAAACCGGCAGGCGATGAGGTGCCTAACAAAGGAAAGAAAAGTGCAACAAATATGTATGCGAACTACCGGCGGTCCTGGGCTTACTTTTTAAAATGTTAGAGTTTCTATGTTGACTTAAAATTTTTAATTTGATTTAAGTAAAAAAATTTTAACAAGTCCTTAAGAGCCTACAATCGAATTCCAGGTCAAATCAAAATTGGCATGCGGTAAAAAGACTAGAAAAGTAAGTAGTTCTATTGCGCAATTAATTAAATAAATCAAAAAAATTAATTACTCAAATTAAATGTCCATATGTAAGTGCTATTCATTATTACATCTCAGAATTGCAGAAATGGAAAGTGGCCGGGCATCACTGACAACAACCCGAATTTCTAATCCTAAGACTCAAGTGATTTTGAGAATGGGTCTTCTCGTTCTTCACTTCTTCATCCTTCTGTATCTCCTTGGATCATCAGGTCTGGATATCCAAATGAAAAGAAACTCTCCCTTGGTTGGGTTGTTATCTTTTCTCTTTGAATATTTTTAAATTCATCCAAATTTGAAGCTCAAAATGGAGAGGGACTCTCCCCTAAGGGATGTCCCTTCCTCTTTGAATTCCAAATTGGATGTTTTAACATCCCATTCTCAAATCACTTAAATATTACAACTCAAATATATCTCCAATTACATTTGAAAAATTAAATTCTAGACTCAATCCTGGAGGGTTATCCTAATAATCACCAGTTATATACAATCCCAAGCAATTATAATTGATCTCAAGCAGTTGATATATTTGAAATTTAAATGCTCAATCTATCACAACACAGAGTGTAGTAAATAAATAAATAATCAATCAATTCTAAACTAGCAAATAGCATGCAGTGAAAAATATGGCACACAACTACAAAAAAGTAAACACCGGCCTAGACTAAAACTAGAGTTGGTTATCCTAGTAAACCATCTAAAGTGTGTGTAAAAGGCTGTGTGATTTTGATATATCCTATGTGGGATATTTGATTGAAGTTGCTTAATATTCTAGTTGGTTGAAAAAGTTTAAAGGAATATTTTATTTTAAGTTTAAGTATTAATAGATTAAAGTTAATTTTAAAATATGTTTTAAAGAGTTATAAGTTACCACCTTTATTTCTCACCAAGGCCGTGAAGCTTATTTCACCTTCTTTTGCGCTGATAGCCAAGTAGGCATGAGTTACCTAGCTGTACCCGATATGATTAAGGAATTTGATTTGATTAATGTTTGAAGGTTAATGAATTTTATTAAAGTTAGTTAATTGCTGGTTTTAAGATTAACTAAAATTTTTTGGAGTTTTAAAGTGATTTTTAAGTTTTAAAAATTTTTTAGATTATTTTAATCATTTAATTGAGGGTTAAAAATTAACTTTTTAATTAAGGTTAAATTCTAGAAATTTATTATTTTATTAAAATATTAGATTTTAAGATGAGTTGTTAGACACTAAGTTTGCTGGATTTAGATTTTTCTACATTTAGTTATGTGGGTTTGAAGTTTTAACTTGAATTTTGACTTAAGTTTGACCAAAAGTTAATTTTTTTTTTTTTTAATTCGAATGATTTCTGGAAGTTTGATATTTTTAATAAATATTAGATTTTATTTTGAGTTGAATGCCTTCGAGTTTGTTAAATTTCAATTTTTCTAGAATTAGTTATGATTTATCAAATTTTGATGTATTTATTGAATTATTTATGTTTTATGGGTTTAAAATGATGTCCTCTCACCAAATGTTTCAATAATTAAATATTAAATTTTAATTAAAATTAAATTAAGTTTCAATTTTCTATCAAATCAAAGTGTTTATATTTTTCATTGATTAAGGATTCAATTCTGGTCAGTTTGAGGTATTATGTGTATTTTTTGGATTTAAATTTGATTTATTAGAATTTTTGGAAGGTTTAATGCTTAATTAAGGGTTTAATTCTAAGAAAAATAATTAAGGGCCTAAATGAATTAAAAAATCAGTAAGGATTTTTCTATGGGCTTCATATGTCACTATGTTACAATTTTCAAAGTTTTGAGTCAAAAGGATTTGTATCCTAATTTCTAGAATTATTCTAAATTATCGAGACAAATGTCCTTAATTATTATCATTAATGATGTCACTAAGTTTAAGTGGGTTTGAATCAATGTTTTAACTAACCCTCAAACTTAACATATAAGTAAACACATACAATTAAACAAATCCTTAAATCTAGGAGATCCCTAGGCTAAGTGCGAGTGTGTGTCATCTAAGCATACATGGATTAACATAAAACATACAATTAAATATAAGATTAGTGAATAATCAAAAAATGATTATTCACTCCCTATTAATTCTATTCAAACATGTCTAATCTAGGTTTAAAATCTCAATGGATCTCTCAAAGGTAAGGAATTAAATTCATATAATTTTAAAATAGATTTTAAAATATATGTATGTATGTACATAAAGATAAACCTATATATAAATATATATTTTAAAATAAGATAATTAAAAATATTATCAAAA
>NW_021319800.1:2101426-2105048 GCF_001605985.2 Dendrobium catenatum
GCGAGGTTCTGTGGTGGTCCGGCGAGGTTCTGTGGTGGTCCGGCGGTGGTCCGGCGAGGTTTCTGCGGTGGTCCGGCGGTGGTCCGGCGAGGTTTCTGCGGTGGTCCGGCGGTGGTCCGGAGGAACTCCTTCCTTCTCTTCTTCCTTCTCTTCTCTTCTTCTCTCTCTTGCTTAGATGCTCTCTTGTGAAGAATGAGGGCTCTATTTATAGATTTTCTGGAGTGGCATGGTCCGTAAATAGGTGTGAGATCAAGGGCGAAAAGGGAGTGGTCAAATGGACGGCCGATATTGAATCCTACGATCGTGCACCGTTCGTTGGACATTTGAAGGCCTTAATGATGTCGGAATTTAGTGATTTTGGGCTCGTTGGATTCGTCTCGTAGAGCCGTTCGATTCGAGTATAAGCTCGTCAAAATCGGAGACCGTTTCGTAACTCAAATTGCGGTTTGAACCTTCCGACAGCACTTCGGGTCCATGATTCGGACCCATTTGGGCTCGGATTGGGTCGATCTTGGTGTCGTTGGGTTCGTATTTCCGAGACGCTCAGTTTGACTGTAAGCTCGTTGAAATCGGAGTTTGGATGCTCCCGGATTTAATTTTTGAAGTCTTCAACTAGTTTTTTGCCTCGAGATTCGTGCCCAATCAAGCTAATTTTGTGATGACGTATCAATAATATTTTTTTCTTCTAAATCATTATTAATATATTTAACCTCCTATATAAGTTCTAAAGGTGCATCCCTAATTTCAGAGTCATCCAAATCACTTAAAGTTCTTAAGAAGGGTTCATTAAAATTTTTAACATTCATGAAAAAGAAATTATCAAACTCTAGATTATAATATATGACAAAGCAATATTTATCATCATAAATGAAATAGAATAACAAAGTTAATGTCTGATTGTTACATATTCTTATATTTTTTGTCTTCCATAGATATTTGAATTTTTGAGCTTTTCCTCTGATCTAACTTCAAGGTGTTAAATATTTCTTAGCAAAATTTCTTACATAGTTGGAAAACCAGTTAAAATGGACTTTCACTATTTCATCAATAAATGGATCAAAGGTACATTAGTTTCAATTGTTTTGCTGGTTAAAGGTACAAAGATGTTGGCTTTGTTTTATGGGTTTAATGAAAGAGAGGCTTTCCCCTCTAACCTTTTTACATCAATTTGGGAGAGTGAAGGGTAATATTCTTCACATACTTTCTTTAATCCCTCCATAATATATAAATTTGAATCAACTTCCTTAGCGCATGGCCCATGTCCTCAAACTTAGGATGCTTTACATTATTCTTATATTGCTATAGCCGATAACTTTTTATTAATCATGCATAATTCCTCCTCAGAACTAGCTTCAAAGATGATATATATTGCAAGAACCATTTTTTGCAAATTTTTCTTTTCATTTTCTTTTTCCACTCCATTTTGTAATTCTCTAGCTCTTCCTCTATATCGTTAAGCCAATATAAAACTGTTAGGGATGAGAAATTGCTAACTAGCATAGAGTTTGAGATTAGAATTCCTTACCTTTTCTTTTTCATTTTCTTTTTCTTTCTACTCTTTCTTTCCTTACCTTTTCTTTGTCTTCCACTACTTTGAGATTTCTAGGGAAGACGATCTTTTTTTTAAGTTGATATTGTGTAGCATTTTTCTATTAAATGACTTTATGAATTGAAAGCAGTTTCATATATTCCTTAACATATTTCTCTACTCCCTCACGAGAGTATTTGATACACTCGTGAATGGTGAAAGACACCATTCTATACTCATATAGCAAGGGTCTACCCAAAAGTGTGTTCAAAGAAGTTTTAGAAACTATTTTATGGAATTTTGTTTCGATTTTAAGGTTTCCAACTTCCATAAACAAGGTAATATTACCCAAAGAGCTCTCACTTTTTTTCAATAATATAAAATTATCACAACTGATTTTTTGAGTAACCACCGTTAGATATGTGATGTTCTATGATTCATATTGTTGACTGATGCACCCATATCAATAAAGTGGGATGTGTGTGAACTTGCGTGTGTAGGAAAACAAAGCTTTATTATTGACACTATAATTAATGCTTGTGCTTGTCAAAGATGAGTAATGCTTATGTTTTCCGAGATATGTTAACAATAAAGCCCACTTAAATTTATTCAAGTATAAATGTTGAATCAATGCATATCAACTTTTCGAGAGCTTTGCGCCGCTCTCGGTTTCTAGGGTTTCCTCTCATTTCCTCGTGCTTTTCCTTCGATCTTTCGTTCGTTTCGAGTGATTTTTAGCTGTTTTCCTGCTGATCGCCTCCTCTGGCCCACTTAGGCCGCTTGGCATGGCGAGGGACTCTGCCTCTACGCCGTGGGAAAATGTTTCATGCAAAAATCAGGACCAAAATAAAGGATTTTTCAACATAGATGCTGAGGAGGCTTCTCCTTCTAAATCTCGATCGTTTAAAGATGTACTGGCTGGTCCGTCAGGTGATACCTTACCTTCTCTTACCCCTTCGACTATTAACGGAGTTCCTGCGGTGTTGATTTCGGATGATGATGTGCTTAAACTTGCTTCACCTTTTCGATTCACTCTTGTGTGGAAATTTGGCGTTAGACGCCCTAATCTTGATGCGATTAGATCATTTTTTGGTAATCTCAAGCTTTTGGGTTTCTACTCTGTTGGTTTACTGGATTCAAAGCACGTTGCGAAACAACTTTCTAATGACTTGGATTACAGTCGGATTTTTGCGAGAAGATCTTATTTTATTTTCAATTGTCAGATGCGGATTTTAAAGTGGACGCCTTTTTTCGATGTTAAGGAGGAATCTCCGATTGTGCCAATTTGGATCTCTTTTCTGAATCTTAGACTGCATTTTTTCAATCCTAAGGTTTTGCATGCTTTAGGTTCTATCTTTGGCCGTCCCCTTCAAACGGACCAAGCTAATGCGTCTAGAACCAGGCCTTCAGTGGCTAGGGTTTTAGTTGAGGTGGATATTACTAAGAAGCATGCAAAGGAAGTTTGGGTTGGTTCAAAGGCTTTTGGGTATTTACAAAAAGTTGAATTTGAAAAAAACTCCTGATTTTTGTACTCATTGTAAAGCTCACGGTCATGCTGTTTAGGAATGTTTCAAACTTCACCCGGATCTAAAAGTTAAATCCAACAGATCCATTGGAGTGGCGGGTATTAAGGAAACGACTAACAAAAATCTTGAAATTGAGAATACGTTAGCTAATGTTGTTGGTGTTGAGTCTTGTAATTAGGTTGTTAAACCTAAGTGAATGTTCCAAGGCTACCAAGAGGGGGGTGAATTGGTACTTTAAAAATTTAAGTCCCCTTTTGAAAATTAAGTTGAACCGAAATAAAGTTTTCTTTTAAGTTTTTCTAGAAAAATATTTTTCAACCACAGATTTTTAAAACTAAAACTTAGAAGTGCGGGAACATAAAAACAGTAAAGTAAATGACACCAGATTTATAGTGGTTCGGTCTAAAACCAGACCTACATCCACTCTCCAGAGGCACCCTATGAGTATTGCACTAATACCAATAGTGAGTCTCCTTTTGCACCCACAGCAAGGCGGAGAAGCCTTTACAACACACTCTTTTCACCACTCCCCAGTACGGCAGAGAACCGTCGTCCTTTTACACAATCC
>NW_021319800.1:2105617-2129449 GCF_001605985.2 Dendrobium catenatum
TGAATTTAATTTGAAGTCTTCGTAGTCTGGAGTTTGTTTTTCCTGAAATGTTAGTACATACAAGAGCAAATACAATTCTTCTAAAAAATGTTAGGAGATAACTACACATTTGAACAATAATCTTTGGAATCATCAAAACTACATAAGTTGCAAAAATGTAAAGCATGCAAATAGCAACTATCTTAACAGTTGGCAATTCCAATGTTGAGAGGGTTGGAAGTGAAACTTTAAAAGTTCCGAAAAGTGTGGATACACCTACTACTTCCCCTGTTAAAACTTTAACTGTTAAAGACAAGTCTTTTGTCGAGAATGGAGAATTTTCTAATATCTTTATCTCTATTGATTCTATGCTTAATAATTCTACTCCTCCACTTACTTTGGTTAATACCGAGAACATTGATGATGATCCTAGCGAAGATCAAGAGGAGGGGAAATATGTTCCTCGACAGACCTTGCCGGATTCGATGGATAAAGGTAATCACAATAGCAATGGGGAAGGTCAGTCTTCTGCTACTTTTTCTGATAAAGGCAAAAATATTGAGGAAGAATGGATTTCTAAATCGCAAAAGAATAAAAGAAAAATGTTAAAGTTACTTTACCGGATACCCCGCGTTCTACCAGGGCTCATAATATTTCCTTTCTTGTTCTGCTTGAGCCTTTTATTTCTTCTGATAAATTGAAGTCTACTGCTTCTAGTTTAGGTTTTTCTGGTAGTTTTTCTAATTGCTCTAATAAGATCTGGATCATGTGGAAAAATCATTTTAATGTTGCTGTGATTTCTGATTTTCAACAAGTGGTTAATGTGCAAATCTCTTTTAACTAGTTTAATTTTTATGCTTCTTTGGTTTATGCTTCCTCTACTAGAAATGATCGTATCCCTCTTTGGGAGTGTTTAACTGATTTTGCTCATCTGATTGATGGTCCTTGGTGTGTTGGGGGTGATTTTAATATTATCTCTAATGTTAGTGAAAGAAGAGGGGGTAACCCTCCTAATATGAATGCTATGGATGATTTTAATCATAAAATTTCTTCCTGTAATCTTACTGATATTGGTTTCTCTGGCAGTTCTTTTACTTGGAATAGAAATAATATGTGGCAAAGACTTGACAGGTTACTTTTCAATAATGATTGGATTAGTAAATTTAATATGACTAGGGTTCAACATTTGAGCCGTACTCTCTCAGACCATTCGCCCTTGCTTCTTTTTATATCTAATAGTATTTTGACGGGACCTGTGGCTTTTAGATTTCAAAATATGTGGATCAAGCATGCTGGGTTTTTTATTGTTGTGTCTGAAAACTGGAATGCTTTGGTTTTTCCTGATAATAATATTCATGGTATGAATAGATTATGGGCTAAATTAAGTAGATTGAAACAATTGTTAAGATGATGGAATAAGCATGTTTTTAAAAACATCTTTGAAAACATTAAGGAGGCCGAGGAGAAAGTTTTAACTGCGGATAACCTTTTTCTGGAAAATCCTTCCTCTGAAAATATGGCTATCTTGATAATAGTAAACTCCTTTTTAATTTGCAAAACCAGGAAGAAATTTTTTGGAAACAGAAGGCTTCTAACTCTTTTTTGTTGGAAGGTGATCGGAATACTTCTTTTTTCCATGCTTTAGTCAACAAGAACCGTATAAAAAGCTACATTCACAAGCTGCTGATGAACATGGTGTTGTTTATGATAATGTTTATACTATTGTTAACCCTGGAGTGGACTATTTCTATAATATTTTTAATGCCATCAAGCCTGTTTCTTCTATTGTTAACACTAATGTGATTCCTAATATTTTGGATGAAAATGATAATAGTTTCCTTACTCAATTACCCAATGAAGAAGAGATTTGGAATACTATCAAAGGTATGAATGTTGAGTCGGTTGCCGGTCCTGATGGTTATACTACTAAATTTTTTGTGAAAACTTGGGTTATCATTAAAGCTGATGTGGTGGATGCTGTTCATGAATTTTTCAAGGGTAAGCCTTATCCTAAAGCTTTTTCTTGCACTAATATTGTTCTCATCCCCAAGAAAGATAACATTACTTTCTGGAAGGATTTTAGACCTATTAGTCTTTGTACATTTTTTAACAAACTTGTGGCTAAAATTATTGCTTCTAGACTTTCTACTATTTTGCCTAGAATTATTTTCTATAATCAGACGGGGTTTGTTAAAGGGAGGAGTATTTTTGATAATATTCTGCTTGCTCAAGAACTGGTGCATGATATTAACATTAAAAGTATTGGTGGCAATATTCTTTTCAAGCTCGACATTACAAAGGCTTATAATAATTTAAATTGAGAGTTTCTGTATAAAACCCTGTCTTTGTTTGGCTTTAATCAGGTTTTTATTAATCTTGTTAAGCATAACATTGATAATTGTTTCTTTTATGTTATTATTAATGGGAGGAATCATGGCTTTTTTAAGTCTAAGAATGGTCTTCGTCAGGGGGATCCTTTATCTCCTTCCCTTTTTATCATTGCTATGGAATATCTGTCTAAGGGTTTGGATGATTTGTACAGTAGGTTTCCTAACATGAATTATCGTACTGGTGGTGGTTTTCCAATCTCTCATCTTAGTTTTGCTGATGATTTCATTATTTTTTCTAATGCCTCTATAAAAAATGTTAAATTGTTATTTAACTTTTTGAATGTCTTCCAGGATGCTAGTGGCCTTTATATAAACATAGATAAAAGTAATTTTATTCCGACTAATTCTGTGAACATTACTGAGTTAACAAGATTAATCGTTTATGTGGCTTTAGCTCTTCTTCTTTGCCTATCAAGTACCTTGGTATGCCCCTTACTAAAGGTAGGAAGAAGACCATGCTTTTTGATAATATTTTCACCATTTGTCAAAGAAAATTTTTGCACAGGTCGTCTAAATTTCTTTCCATTGGAGGTAGGTTAACTTTGATTAAAAGTGTTTTGAATTCCATTCCTAATTTTATTTTTCATACTTTAAACCCTCCGGTTAGTGTTCGCAACAGAATGGAAATTATGATAAAATTTTTAGGGATGCCTACCAATAGGAGTTTTAAAAGAAGTTTTATACAACCATAATGCATCATCTAACTTAACAGCCGAATCCTTCCTATTAGAACTTATAATTTTTTTTTTAC
This sequence comes from Dendrobium catenatum, assembly GCF_001605985.2. NCBI lineage: Eukaryota > Viridiplantae > Streptophyta > Magnoliopsida > Asparagales > Orchidaceae > Dendrobium > Dendrobium catenatum. The sequence continues at coordinate 2,108,738 of NW_021319800.1, forward strand.
AAAAATCAACTTAATCTCTATGTTACTAATCTCAGCCTCGCCACTAGGTTAAGGATGATAAGCAGTTTTTACCATGTGATAAAGTACATAGTTTTTTAAGATTGCTTCAATTCTTTTAATGCAGAAATAACTTTTACTATCACTGATTAAAACTCTTAGCATTCCAAATCTTGAAAATTTTATTTTTTTTAATTTAATTACATTATGAGCATTAATTTTTGCGGTTACTATCCCTTCAATCCATTTATAAACACAATCCATTGGAATCAGAAATATTAACTTCAATAGAATTGTATAAAAGGTCCCATAAAATTTATTCCCCCAAACATCAAATATCTCAAACTGCTACAAAATTATTGACCATAGCTAATCTTCCTAATAGAAATAGATGATTCATATGATACTATAGTTGATTTACTCTGGATATTAAATTCACTTTAGGAGAGAACATAGAGTGTCTCAACTTTTAAGAGGCAAAGATCAAAGCTTGACAATGTTTCTCTATAGAGCATGCGTTATTTTCACCTTCCTCATTTGGCTAATTTACTTTAGTTGAAAGTAAAGATCTACTCAAATAGAGCATGAATTATTTTCACCTTCCTCATTTGTTTGAGATAATAAGGAACCAAGAGATTCACTTAAAGCTGTAGCACATAAAATTAGTTGCTTCTCCGAAATAGGAGCAACTAATACTTGAGTTTTAATTAGATATCAATTTATCTCGTCAAATTCCTTCTAGCCATTTTTATCCCACTTGAAGTGAGCATATTTTTTGTATAGAGTTCTAAATTGTGGACATTTTCCTGAAAGATTTAATATAAATCTTCTAACTTACGCCAATCAACCTTAAAATGATCTTAATTGAGTAAGATTGTTAGGTAGAGGCATTTCTATGGTAAATTTGATTTTTCATGAATCAATTTTGATTCCTCAATATAGAATGATAAAACTTAGAAATTTTCTTTAAGTGACATGAATAGTACACTTTAATGGATTCATTTTTAGGCTATGTTGATGTAATCTTTGGAAAAATATTTTTAAGATTATATATATGATATTCTTTTTTAAAAATTTTAATGACCAGATCATCGAAATAAATTTCCACCTGATGGTGGAGATATTTGTTAAAAAACTTCATCGTTACTCTGTAGTAAGTTTCCCTAGTTTTTTTTACCCAAATTATTGACTTTATAATATTAAACTCCTATCAATGTTATGAAAGTTATATACATGTCTTCCTCAGGATCCATTTTATTTGATTATCTTGATGAGTCATCCATAAATGAATATATTACATTTAAAGATTCAATATCAACCATACGTTTTTGTGTGGGAAGATGAAGCTCATCGTTAGGACAAGCATTCATTAAATCTTGTTAATCAATTCAGACACATGTCTAGCATTCTTCTTCTTGACTTGAACAATACTAGCAAACCAGTTTTGATATTTCTCCTACCTGACAAAGCCAACATCAATTCGCTTTTAAACTTCTAATATTTTTTTGTTGATTAATGTCAAGTAATATAAATTGAGGGTCTTATTTGAATGGAACTTTTTTTTTTTTTTTTTAATTTCTAGCTTTTGAACTGCTATATCTGGAGATAATTCACCCATTTCTTCATAACTCCAAGCAAAGTAATTTTATATTATAATAAGAGTTTTATTATTTTGTAGGCCTCATCCTAATTTATTAAGGAGCTTATGAAGATGAGGTATGGAATTTTTTCACTACCTAAATTTATCTCTTTCTAATAATCAATCACAGATTTGATCTCCTCTTCATGTTTTGGAGGTGAAACACTAACTTGAGAGTAATCTAGATCATCTAAAGTTTCTAAAAAAATTTTATTAAGAATTTTAATGTTCACTTAAAAGAGGCTTATAGAATCAAGTGTTTTTTTGGGGGAAACCCATGGAGGGGCCTAAGCATTGATGAAATATAAAAGTACAAGGTCCTTTAAGGGACCTTAAGCTCACTAAAGCTCGAAAGAGCTACAATAAAAAAAAAAATCCTATGAGCTCAGGTTCCCTACTACCAGATACAAAACAACTTAAGGGAAATCTAGGTTAGTAATTAGCCATCACCCAAAAATAAAGGAAGAAATAAGGATACTCTTTAAGCTCGATTTCTTCACACAAAAATTCAGGAACAAGCAAAATTGCACCAAACGGTTCAAATAAAAGACTTGTAATAGAAACAAATAAAAAGAACAAGAACCCATCAAAGACATTACCATAGCTCTAATTATAATTCTGTGCACAAATAAGATATAAGATGCCAAATTTTATTATATTAAAGTAATTATAATCATTTATTGAGTAAAAAGAGCAACCATAAAAGTTTAATCAAGAAGAGAAGAGGCAGGTGGCAGTATTCTAGCCCTTAAAAATGAGTTACACATTAGCATTCCTACAAAAAACTGATTGAATCATACAATAATGTCTAAAATTAAGGCCATTTAAGCCAACAAAGTATAAAAACTAGCAGAGAATAGAACCAGAACTATTGAAAATTGAAGAATGGATATACCATCTTAAATAACCCCAAACAAAATAGGAAAAAGCATTTAAAACCATAAAGTTACCATAAGGATGATCAACAATAAAGATATTACATGGAAACTTACATAGAAATAAAAATTCCGCTAAGCAAAATCTATAACAAATCCAAATAATCCCCACCCAGAGAAAAGGCAACACTCCTCCATATAGAAAACACTCATGCAGGAGAAAAAATTTCTTAAACATCAAACCAGAATAATGACCCTGAAACTAAAGTAGAAGCATGGAGAGGTGAACATCCAATCGATCCCAAATACAATTGAACAAAAAATAGTACCTAGACAAAAGAACAAATATGCTAGCAAAGTCTAAACAGTACACCCCAGCAGAATGTGTGGAAAAAGAAAATTAAAATAAGATGTTATCTGAAATGGGGGTAATTAAGCAATAGTTAGTATTACAGAAATTCATGTTCCAAAAAGTAAGAAGCCCATAAGAAACAAAATCCTCATTCAGGTAAGTATAAATGAAAAAAAATATAAACCGAAGGAACAAAAGTTGCTCAATTAATGTCATCCTTAGTAAGAGAAGCCATCATGACATGCATGCTAACCTCTAAAATATGATAAATCCAATTAAGGCCTTTAATATAGGTTGACAAATCAACATAAGTAAAATTAGTACGAATTTTCAAATTGGGACCCATATTTGCAGACCAATTAGAATGAGAATTACTTCCCTAGGAATATGAGTAATATTCACATGAAACAAAAGCCAATACGCCAATTTAGAAACATCAATGTGGTCATTTTTTTTTTTTTGAACAAAAGATGCATATTGCATTAAAGCTAAAGAAAGAAAGGAAAGTACAACCTCCTAAAAAAAATAAACCTATTACAGTTCTTCCTAATCAAGTCGACAAAGTTTGACGAAAATTCAGTATCTAAAAAAGTTTCCCAATAAAAATCTCCTAATAACGCAAGATGGGAGCAAAAATCTGCCACCTTATTACAATCTCTTGGAACAAAATTAAAAATGATGTTGTTGAAAACTTCAAGAAAAGAACGGTTCGACCTATGAGATTTCTTCTTCTTTGAATTCCTCTTTATTGATAATTGGAGCTTATTAATGATATTTACATTGTCTCCTTCCATAATTAATCCTTTATATTCACTCATCCATCCTTGAATGTAGTTCTCGAAAGTAAATATTGACTTGAGCTCTAAAAAAGTAATGTCCAAATGTATTATTTTTTTCCCATAAGTACACATCATTCTCCCTTTGTTGTCTCTTAACACTCTTGCAATACTTGTCGCATTTGATGGTAAAAGTGCCGCGTCAACATTTTATTTGATCCAACCTTCGGGTGGGGGGCACCAAACTTTGGATAGCTTTTGCTAATTGGTGTCCCAATTCTTCTCAATTGAAGCTAACTATATAGAGCAAGCATTAGATAAAATTTCATCCGCTATATATATGCTATTGTTGGTACATTTTTTCCAAGTTTTGAGAAGTTACAAAACTTCCAGTTATAGTAAATTGCTGAGACATAAATTCTTGCCAGTCCATCATTCATTCTTCCTCTATTTGTAATTCATCTTCACACTAACAAATACTTTGAAACAATGGAACATTGATTCCCCATTATCTAATTTTTTACAATATTTCAATTAGCTTAGATAAACTAACAATAATATGATGTGTATCTTCTGGATTCAACATCCTCTAGGACATTCCTTATTGCTTGTCAATCTTCTATGGTGTAACCACTCATTGGTCGACAATTCTTCATTAAGTAATATCCACCAAAATAGAAATTCCCTTTTATTTACTTTAAGATTATTAGTCCATCTTATGTTTTTCACCTTGCGGCTTTGACTTTGGTTGATAGCTTCCTGAGATAGTGAGGTGATAGATCTCCCAGAATTAATGCAGATTAATTCAATCTTGTCTTCATAATCCTCCTTTTTAATTGAAATTTGTTACATCAGATTGCACATTTCTTCTGAGAAATAAGTGTTCAACTTCTCCTTATTCCAATTTCCATCATATTTGATTAATGAAGAAACCTTCTAATCGTTCAACTTGTTTACATTACAGGTGGCTGGCCAAGAATTAAGTCTTCTATCAAGTATCCAAGTGTTTCTTGTAATGTTGATTTTTTCTCCATTCCTTACTCTCCATCTTATTATTGGTTTTAGTTATTTTGCTTCTTCTTTCAAAATTCTCCACGTAGGAGATGTATTTCTTCTAACACCTTCATCCCAAATGATTTTACCAAACTTGAATTTTAATACTCTGTTTAAGAAAAAGTCTTGATCTTGTAAGAAATTCCAAGCTTGTCTTGCTCTCAGCGGGCCTTGTCTTTCTGATGCTCCAAGTATTCTAAAACCTTCTTCTTTAATAGATAGACATAATGTGTCCCAAGATATGTAATGCAGTCCTTATCTCCTCTCATCCTTATGCCATAAAATATTCTTGCTTAATTTATCAATTATCATCAAAATGCTTTTTGGTATTAATGAATGCACCGACTGATATGAGATCATGGAAGGAAAAGATGATTTAATTAATAGCAATCTTCCTACCATTGAAATCCATCGTGCTCCCCATGAATTCAATTTATCCATTTCTTTTTCAATTGTGTATTTTAAATCTTGTGCTTTTAATCTTCTTAACGCCATTTTTATTCCTAAATATTTGAATTCATTTATTCCCATAAATTTATTTAATTTACTTCTTCTCCTCTTTGCTACTTGCTTTCCATAGAGCACAAGGGACTTTTGGGAGTTATTTTTTTAACCTTTCTAGCCATAATACTTATTGAAGATTTGCTTCAAATTTTTGACATTCTTCGTTAAGCTTTAATAACTACTAACACATCATCACCAAACAGTAAATGCATTATTCTTTCCACTTTAGGAGTTAATCTTATGCCCAATAGCTCAATATTTTATTGAAAAGCTATAGACAATAATTCAGAGCACAAAATGAACAAACTTGTTGATAGTGGGCATCCCTGTTTGAAGCCGCATTGTGCTTTTATCCATCCCATCCTTCTACCATTTTTGTTCATTGCATGTTTTGGATTGCTAACACATTGCATAATTAGCTTTATCAACTTCTCTGGAAATCCCATTTTTATCATGACTTGAATTAGTGTTCCCCAACACATGTTATCGCAAGCTTGTTCCATACCAAGCTTTAGTAATATATATCAAGGTTTTGCAATTGAGAGCCTCATCTTGTTAACTATCTTTTGTGCTAGAAGGAAATTCTTTGAAATGCTTCTTCCTGGAATGAAGGCGCCTTGTTGCTTGGAAATTTCCATAGGGAGACACAATATGAGTTTGTCGAGGATCATTCCAGCTACCATTTGTTGAATGGTTTGTCATAGAAAATAGGTTTGTATTTAGAGCATTCATTAGCATTTATAACTTTATGAATTAATACCACTAATGTCTCTTTCCAGTACTCTGGCATTTCTTCTTACTTGAAAAGCTTTCAATTGCATTCCATATCTCTCCATTTACAATACTACGATATGATTTGAAGAAGCAAGCATTTACCCCATCTATTCCTGGTGATTTGTTATTTCCCTTTTTCATCTCCGTATTAAGCAGGTCCTCCTTGGTGTAATCTTCATTCAACAATTTTCTCATATTTTCTTTAAGATGTCTTTGTCGGTGAACTCTGGCCAATTAGCCATATCAGCATTGCGTCTACTACAATTTTTTAGAAAAGTAGTTCTCTATTATTGCATGGATAGATTCCAAATTTGTTTCCATTGTGCCATCTTCACCAGCAATCTGATTAATCTGATTACTCTTCTTTTTTGTCATGGCGTATGTATGGTAGAACCGAGTATTTTTTTCCCTATCTTCCATCCATTGGATTTTTTATCTTTTTCTCCACCAAGTTGCAAATCTAGCCAATGTGATGTTGAGTGCGTGCACTTTGGTTCTAAGAATCAATAGCGTTTCCTAGTTCAAGCCACCTTCCGTGGTCTCCAATTCTTTTAGATTCATAATATTCTTTTGTAGCTCTTACTTTTTAAACATAAATTCTTTCAATTTGTTCTTGATCCAATAGTATTGATTTTGGAGAGATCTTTTGATTTTTCTTCTCAGGATCTCCTCAGCATTTCCATTATACCATATCCTCTAAGCATTAGAAACGATCCACCTAGCCACCTCATAAGAGCACCACACATTCTCAAATCTAATTTTTCTTAGCTTAAAGATCTTTATAGTATGAAATTGAAGGAGTAGAGAATAATGATCTGATGCCACCTTAGGAAGGTGTTTGATGACTGCTAAAGGAAAATACATCATTGACTTTGAGTTTAGCCAAACTCTTTCAAGTCTCTCCCATATTCTAGCAAGTCCTTCTTTGTTATTACACCATGTAAATTTTGGACCAATAAAACCAAAGTCATGAAAGTCATTATTGGTCATGAACTCTTCCATCTCTTGAGGGCCACGTGAGAAAATGAACCTATTACCTCCCTTCTTTTCATGCTTATTCAATAAACAATTAAAATCTTCCCCTACAATACAAGACTCTTCACTATTCATGTTATTCTTAATCGTTCTCCATAGGCATCTTCTTTCATATAAATTTTTGTTTCCATATATTATGCATTCCTTCATTGAAATACCCCTAGAAGTGGTCAAGTTATCAATAATACCATGATTGGATGATTCTATAACTATGAACGAAGTGGTTCTATGTTTCCACATTGCTAAAACACCACCTAACATTCCATTAGCAGCCACTTGGTAGAACTTCCATTCATCTCCTACCAACTTTCTAACATGTTCATTCTCCAATATTTCATGTTTTGTTTCCACAAGACCAATAACAAAAAGTGTCATTCTCTCCTATTAAACTTCTCAAGTAGTGGGATGCTTCCTTTTTTTATCTCCCATGCAATTCCAGAACATTATGAAAGACATTTAATTTAGTTGTGGGGTTGAGGCCCAAAATTTTTCACCACCTCCTTCCCCATTTATCATTCTTTGATTGACCTTGATAGGTCCTAGCAATTTAATTTATTAGTTAGTTTGACTTTTTTACCTATTTACATCTTCACATTCCCCTCTTGCACCATAATTTCATCTCCAATGCCCTTGTCTTTATTAGCAGTCTCATCATTCTCTTCTGATTTATTGATTCTTTCCTCCGATTTCATATCATCTTATTTTCTAATCTGAACTAGAGCCACCTTCTTCCATAAGAATTCAACAGTATGAAATTACCTTTTAGCTTGACCACATTCTACTACCTTTGTAACTTAAATTGTCATCTTAGCTGGCTCTACTTCCATGCTTTGCTCATTCTCCATGATGATTTCTCCTTCTTCTGCCTTTGTATTGCTTAGTGTTTCATTCTCTACTACCACCTTCTCATTTGTTTCCTTCGCTTTATTTATAAATCCCTTTGCTTTAGATATTTCCACAATAGGAGAAATCTTTGGTATATTCTTCAAGAGTGACTTCTTAGTTGGTCTTCCATTAAAAACAAATCTAGACTTGTTTCTATTATAATTTACATTCACCCATGGTCTATAGTTATTATTCTCTACGCCTTCATAGATCGAGACTTTAATTAGCTTACTAACTCCATAAGCTTGCATTTTCTCCACCATGACTCCATTTCTACATTCACTCTTGACATGTCCGATCTTTTCACATTCAAAACAAAAATTTGAAATTCTCTCATATTTAAATTTTTGAAAGAATCTCCTACCTTCCACCCAAACCCCCAGTGGGAATGATGATCTAGCTTCACTCAAACACAAACTCTTGCAAACTCTCTTCATACCCAATGGTAGATATTACCATCCAACATTAATGGAACACCCACCATAGGAGAAATCCTTGCTACATTATTCTCATCCCAACATTCCAAGGGTAGTTGAGGCAGTCTAATCCAGATTTGGGAGGCAAGTCCTTCATAGATGTTGGTGAAAATTTCGTGACCACCAATCCATACCTATGATATGTCCATTCACAAACCAAGGTCCTCCAGAAAGGACCCCTTCAAAACCTTCAACTATTTTGAATGAACATAAAAACATTCCATTAAAAGAGTAGTAATGTGAAATTGGTCATATTGTGCCTATTGAGGCCATAGTTCCCAAGTAACAATATGAAAAGGTAATTCTTTCCCAAAGACCTTGTACACCAGGGACTTGTTAAGAGTGCTAGCACTTTTATTTCTGATTCCATAATCATTTTTACTACTTTCCTGTCTTCTATCATCACATCTTCTCATTCATTAAACTTTTTGTAAGGCTTCTTTATCCATGCATTTTTAGGATTTGAATTCTTAGCATTCTTCACAGTCATTTGATTATCAATTTGAGTTGCTATGTTGTCTTTTACCACAGGTACCTTCTCCTTCGAAGTATCATCATCCTTATTAGCATTAGGAATAATATTTATGTTCTCAGAACTAAGAAAATTCTCATTTATCACACTATTGCCAGGGATTGCATTTGAATTTTCAAATCTATGAATAAAAAAATTCATCCCTAAAGAAGACGCCTTATTTTCTACAAATTTTGAAGGAGACAATTATGGTTTTTTTAGAATATGAGGTTTTTTGATTTCAAAATCCAACGAAACTTTCTTACCCTTTCCTTCCACATGATTAATTATGTTAGAAAGGTTACCTCCATTTTCATTTATCATTAACGTACCTCTTGCTCTTCTTCTTCGTGCTTCCTCCACATCCATTGTTAAACTTCCTATCGGTGTTTCAGTTATGACATTGTTCATATTTGGAGATTCAAAAATCTCTCTAGCCTTCATTTTGGAGTCCACTTATGGCCGACGGCAATCCGCCACCATGTTCAGGTCGCCTGTAACTATTGTGGCTGAAAAATTGAGAGTGGTGAATTTGAAATATTCTCCTCTCTAGCATGAGTTTCGCTCTAGCAGGAATGGCGAATTTGAAAAATATGAAGTCCTATTTGGTCTTATTTGGTATTATTTGAAAAATATAATTCAAATCCTTTGGTTACAAAAATGTCAACTCATCAATGTGGTCATTAACAGGTAAAATAATAACACAATCCTTGACTATTAGAATTGAAATTATTTTATATATTTAAATAATGTTCATCGACATCTAATGATCATATAGTACTAAATTCAATTCCTTATCTTAATGTCTACTTATGATATTTTGTGTCCCGCTCGTATTCAAATTATTAAGCTTTAACTCTTGATGCTAATAATCCTTATCAAATTTATTTACACTATTTGAATAACTATCAAAAGGGAGTTCTATTATCTGATTAAGAAATTGATCAATAATGGTTAGATTTGTTTTAACAATTTTAGTAGTAGAGGTTATAAAGATATTGGCTTTGGTGTCAGGATTTAAAGAAACATAGGCTTTCACCTCTAACCATTTTACATCACTTTGGGAAAATGGATTAAGGATAATTTTTTGTACATACTTCTTTAATCTCTTCAAAGTAGATACATTTGAATTATCTTTCCAAATGATTCTAAACCTATCCTCATCATTATCAACTTCTATAAATATCTCAAACTTTGAGTGCTTTATATCATTCCTAAATTTTACTGATTGTGGCTTTATTTCAATTACACAAGATTCCTTCTCCGAGTTGGATTCATAATTGATATTTATTATCGGTGAATTTTTAGCATACTTTGATTTTCATTTAACACTTAATGTTTTCATCATCAACCTCATCCTCTAGTTTGTTTATTCATTCTACCACCTTTTTGTTACGGAGAAATAGGTGAATAATGAATAACATGTTCAAGATCGGAATGATTTGCTATTTTCCTTTTATTTTTCTTTGTCATTTATTTATTTTCTTTTTGTTTTACTTGAGGTAGTTTAAGCCTTCTAGAGAGGATAATTTATTTCTTAGTAATATATCATGAAGCACCTTCATATATACTATCTTTATGAATTGAAAATGATTGTATAGTGCCTTTAATAAAATTTCGGACTCCCTTAGGAGAGTACTTGATACTAATGAATGGTACAAGGCACAATTATATTCATAAATTTATGATCTACCAAATATAACATTAAAGGGTATTTTGACATTTATATGTAATTTTGCTTTAGCTTTTAGGTTTCCTATTTCTAAAAGCAATGTTATTGAATCCAAAGCCCTCTTACTCTTTTTATTAAATCCTCAAAATATCATCTTATCAAAATTGAGTTTTTTATAATCCACTTTCAAGTTTAAAGGAGTTCTAATAGTCATAATGTAGACCAATACACCTAGAAAAACAATAATATGAGATAATTTAAAATTATTATGAGATAATTTAAAATTATCTATGTTTACAAAAATATGTAACAGAAGATTAGGATCTATTGTTCACAAGAGAAAATCCCCATCTAAAAATGTGATCCTTGAGACTTTTTTAAAATACCAAACCTCTTCACACTATGTTGATGCTAATTGAGCCATACAAATTTTTTGATCGAGTAACTATTTTATTAAAGCCACCCTCACTTGTTTACAAAGAATAAAGGATCGTAAATTCTCAATTATACAAGAAATTTTCTGACATGAGCTAAAATATTATAATTTCATTTAGGAATATTTATTTTTGCTACATTTGAATCTTGTTAAACTAGTGTTGAGGTTTAGGATTCTCACCAACTTGCTTTTTATTGCTGGTTGTAGATGCACATTGTGGTAAAATGTTACCACAACTTAGATTTACTTAACTATCTCTTCTGAGGAAGAGATATTGAATTCTTTTAATTTTGTATATTCATTTACTTTTAAAGCCTGATCTAATTAATTAATATAAATATCCATCTCAATTTTTGTACAAATAGGTTCACCATGAATATTTAAGGATGATGAAAAACTATCAAAGAAAATTGAGGAACCTTTTAACTCAATTAAGTTTAATTAATGTTCTATAAATTTTTTTATTGCATCATTTATTTTATCATCACTATATTTAAACAATAGATACACTAAATCTATATTCATTTCTTTCTTTTTCCCTGGCGGGAAAAAACAGAAATCATATAATATAAGATGTACAACATCATTTCCTTTGGCATTCAATGAAACTAAAACTTTCATATTTACATTGGTATTTTTATTGTTAAATTTCCCTTTTTAATTTAGCTAAAGGATGACCAATTGATATCTTCATAGGTTTTTCCATAGGAACTTTATTATGCACTACACTACTTCAAGAAGTGCTAGATCAACCTGGACAAGTTGTGCACAACTTTAAATACTTGAGAAGATGAATGGTATTTTTTTTTTAGAATTTTTTTATAAGAACTGGAAAATGCTATATCCTAATTATCATCAAATTTTAAAGTTTAAAATTATTTGGAAAGCACAACAATTATGCATTTAATGAATCTCTAATTAGAATCAGCTAAATACTCCTTGGTTATCACAACTAATCCATCATTGATATTTCTTTCGAGCAACTCAAAAGTTATACAATGTTGTAACTTTAACTGATGATCTGGTGATATGGGCAATATCTAGCCTATCTACTTTAGCTAAGTCTTCTAGCTTTTTCAATATATGATATTTGAATTTTGAATTCATTAGAATATTTTTAAATATTTTCTTAGTAGCATCTCCTCTAACTTTATAACTCTTTTTCTTTAGAGCTTCAAGCCTCTATCTTTCTATTTAGGAGTATGATTAGAATGAAATTTAAATTATGAATTTCAATATCTATTATATAGCAGATTTTGTGAGAGATGGCCTAAAGTTTTTGTTTGAATTTCCTTCTACAGCTTCCTTTAATAAATTACTTATACAAAACAAGATTTCTTTTCTAACACTTTAATGATTTACTTTTCAAATTTTGATAGGAGATTGATCATTTTAAAAACTCAGTTGAGACATTTCCTCTTAAAGATTAGAGGATTTACTCATTAACTTCTAAAAAGTTTTGATTGTAAACACTTTAAAAAAGGAAGAAATTTGACCATGGATGTTCTTCAAAATATTTTTGATGGCTTGCTATTACTGGAGATGAGGCTCACACTTCGCACTAATATTACCCCATCTTAAGATGCAATAAACTAGACTTTCATTAAGTTTCTTATTCTTAACTTCCAAGTTTCCTATAGTAACATGGTTATATACTCCAGTAAAATCTTTTTATAAACATCTATTCTAATTATATAATGGTGTGCACTAACCTATTGTGTATCTTACCATACCATTCAAACGAAATAATAGATAAGCTTATTATCTAATTAGCTTAAATTATTGAGGAATGAATAGATAAAGCAGTTTCTTATATGGGTATTAGCTTCCAATTGAACAAAATTACACTATGATTGAGAAACATTATTTTTTCTTGATCTTTGTTTCTCATAAGTTAATCCATTTTATGTTATCTAAAAAAAAAATATCATATCTAGGGTAAATCAATTACAATCACCTATGATTCATCAAATATTATTAGGAAGATTACCTTAATGATCAATGATTCTATAATGGTTGAACATAACATTAATCTCCATGTGTGTTGTGATAGGACAAGCCTTAGCAGATTTTCTAGTAATGCACCCAATTTAAGATGATTATTCGATAACTTCTAAACCACTAGATAAACATATCATGAATTTATAAGATAATGTATGTACTACCAGGGAATTTTAGATGGTGTTGGATATTATAAAATAGAAGCATTGCATAACACATTTGTAGTGAATGTTAGAATCCACTTGTCATTCATTACCCTAGATTAATGCCTTATGTAATACTCCTACCACCTACCATAAACAAGTGCAAATATTAAAGCTAAGTATAAGTATGTAATTTTTTTTTAAAATTAGTCATTTTAAAAGAAATTTCAGAAATTAAATTTTTTTGATATTCATCGCTTGCCATCAATAAGACTGTATAAGTATATTAAGTTTTAATGGAATGTTTTTTTCTATATCACCAGAATACAGTGAAACTCCTAGAATAGATTTTGAATGTTACTCTATGTCGGATACCATGTGGAATAAATTCTATAGTGGATGGTTAAACAAAGCTTACTATGGAATTCATTTATTAAAATGAAGATTTTATTCCAATAAAGGTGTAAGGATAAAAGGTTTTATTACCCATATATTTCATAAATCAATAATAAACCCCTAATCAATGTAAAAAAATTTTATGCTATGGATGATGAAGTTTTCGAGTGGAATTAACTATTCATCCACTATTTTTCACATAGAAAGCACACTCAAGATAAATAAATTACTGACCATATTAAAAGAAGATCCTTGTCTTATTCCATAATTAACAATACCCTATATCAAAGATAATTCAACCAGATGTGCTTCTTTTTTTTAGAATAAATTAAAAGCTTAAACAATCATAGAAGTAGTGCAAGTTAGATTGTGCGCCACTCACCAATATCGACTTAATATTACGATGAATGGAATATTATCATACGTTAATGATAAATGATTTCTTAAATATGGCACATAATTTTCATTAGTTATGTCAAACACAAATATCTAAAAATTCTATAATAAATAACTACTTTTTGTCCCTTTAAAACTGAAGGTATAGATATTATTGATTTGATTGATTAGCTATCCACTAAAAGTCACATGTTCTTTTTGGCAACAATAGCTTACTTCTTAAAGTGGGTAGAAGATATTATATAGAGGTAAGTCAAAGCACATCACATTCAAAACTCTTTTAAAGACCATGTTATATATTGATTTGATGTTCTTGATTGAATTATATTTGATAATGGTCTATTATTAAAAAGTACAAAAATAAATAACTTTGTAGTATGTTGCAGCTTTAATAGGAAATACTCCACCATCTATTACCCATAGGCAAATGGATTGCCTAATTCCGTTAACAAAACTTTACTGCAAATCTTAAAAATATTCTTGTATAATATTAAGCATTATTGGCATGAAAATTTAGAAGAAGCTTTATGGGCATATCAAACCACATAAGGAACACTAACTCTATCTAAGAAATTTTCATTTGTCTTTGCGTTTGATGTTATTCTTATATTAGAAGTGTTTCTGCCTTCCATTAAATTATAATAAATTATGGTAAAACATAAGAATAAATTGTAAGACTTTGATAAGAACTACAAGAGGGTCTAAAAAAAAAGTGTTTGTAGGAACAATAAAACCTATATTAGTAAAAATAAATAATGATTCCAGCACATAATAAAGTGATTTGTCCAATAACTTTCAAAGTAGGTGACTTTTTATTTATTTTATAAAGACCCATTTTTATTGGTGGTAAACTTTGAGCCAAGTTTGAAAGGTTTGTACATAGAGGAGAAGGTAAACCATGGAGGATCATATCAACTAGTAGATTGTAAAAGAAATCATCTCATGTTGACAAATAATGGACAATATCTTAAAAGGTATTTTATTAATGATGTATTAAAGGTGTTTCTTAATAAATAGTAGAAATTTTAAATTTCAAATTACCTTTGCTAATGAGCTTTCATACTAATGTATGTCCAAATTATGAGATTGAGTCTATATAACTATATTAGAACTAACATATTTTAATTTTTCTAAAGCCATTTTTAAATTGGCTTCTTATTCTTAAGTATTGGTAGATGTTTTTGAAACCAATTCTTTTAACACTTAATTCTATTTCCTGACATTTTCTCTGATATTATCTTATTAAAGAATAATATATTTTCTAATTTGTATGTGATCTCTAGTTTGTGTATCAAATCTATGTTCTCATTTTTTAGCAACCTCCCATTGATTATCCAATAAAAATACTTATGAAAGAGCAACTCCAATTGGAGATAAATCTCCCATTTCAGTATCCAGTAAATTTGCTCAATTAAGAGAGACCACCCATTTGAGTATCCAGTAATCCAACTCTTTTGGATTTACCTCTTATTTAAGTATCTAATAAATCTACTTGTTTGTAAATGACCATCCATTAAAGTCTAAACCTTATGCTAATTATTTCAGTATGAAATCTTCCTCTTTCACCATTTTTATAAACTCGAGTTAATGATGGATTTCCCTTAATTTTCTTGCTTGCTAAAGTTGAATGGTAAGGTGAGTATTAAAACATGCAATCCCATTGTTTCTCTATACTCAGGCTAATGTTAGATCATTTAAGTATTTTTTCTTGTTGTTTTGAAATGGTTTGTTGGATATTAAATCTACTAAATCTTATGCTCTTAAATTTTATATAATCATGAGATAATTAAATTATCCTCCTTTTATATTTTGATACAATCAAACAAAGGCTAAATATTACTCTTTTCTAGTAAAAATATTCATTTAAAGTTGCTTATTCGGAATAGTTCTTCATTTAAAGTTATTCATCATGGTTTAATCAATTCAATCTATTTAATTTTCCTATTGGATATTGTCAAAATTTAATCTCCATACTAAGGATAAATCCCTTTTAGGTATTCATCAATTAAATGTCATTCGATTGAGTTGATTCCTCATTCATTGCGAGCATATGGGATTTAGTTCATAAGTTCATCACACTTTTTATGGGAACATTTATTGACCTTATTTTTAGATGATGTCATTCAAACCAAAATCTTTTAAGTTCCTTCTCAAGCCTAATACCATATTGCTATAATGTTATATTCCTTCATCTGGGAGTAACAATCCAGTCATAGGTTATTTAGCTTGTTTTATGAAACCTTTTCTTTCAGTAGACCTTGCCTTGGATCTGATGTATATTCCTTATCACCTAGACATATACATTAAACACCAAATTCCAAAAATTAAACTTATACACATATAAGTTACTCTAATTCCTAAATATTATCATTCCTTATCGCCAAGTCAAAAATCCCTTGTCCCACAATGGTCTTCCCATTCTCTCACTCCTCCTTTTGCTCTAGCATCTGAGGCAATTTTTTGGTGATTCTAGGGCTCCTTCTCGTGCACTAGTTTTTGGCCCTCCATGCTTGTTTTCTTTGCATTTTCCCATCGATCGCTTTGGCTTTCCTCATTTTTTTGTCTTTCTTTCGCTAATTTTGGGGTTTTGTTGTTTTATTGGTGCTGGGAGATGACGACTCTGTCTTCATCGAACCTGACTTCTACTTCTCTTTTTGAGGGAAATAACTTAATCCTTCAATTATTTTTTGGCCGGTACATCATGTAATTCTTCTAAATTGCATTTTGTTCATTCACTCTTCAAGGGCAATCCGGCCCTATTATTTAAGGATTCAGTTGTAGATCTGTTAGTTGTTCCTTATGCTTTGACTCTGGTGGGTAAATTTGTGTTGAGGCGACTGAATCTTGATGTTTTATGCAAATTTCTCCATAACCTAAAGCTTTTCGGATCGTTTCACATTGGCTTACTTGATCAAAGACATGCTGCTATTCAACTTTTTAATGGTCTTGATTATATCAATATATTTTCTAAGAGATCTTGTTATATCAAAGCATGTCAAATGCAGTTTCTTAAATGGACTCCATATTTTGATGTTAGGGAGGAATCTCCTATTGTGCCGATTTGGATTTCTTTCCCTAATTTCATACTTCACTTTTTTAATCATCAAATCCTCTTTAGTATGGCCTCTATCTTTAGGCAACCATTATAAACTGACCAAGCCACTGCCTCGTTATCGAGGCCATCTATTACTCAGGTGTTGGTTGAATTGGATGTCTCTAAAAAATATCTAAGAGAAATATGGATTGGGTCAGAAGTCAAGGGTTATTTCCAAAAAGTTGATTTTGAAAATTTACCTATCTTTTGTTCTTTTTGCAAGATGCACGGTCATGGTATTAATATTATTTTTGAAAGCATCCCATCTTCATAGAGAAAATGACTCATTGAAACAAATGGATGTGGTGGTTGGTCAGGAAGTTACTAATCCTATTACAATTCTTTTAAAGGGGAATACCTCAAATCCACCCCAAACTTTTGAGGAGTTGTTGGTTGTTACTATTGAGGACCCTCTTCCTACTATCACCAATGTTGTTTCCTTGAATCAGGATCAGTGAGTTATAGTTAAAATGTTTGCTATTTAATCTATTGATTTTGATAATACTGTGTCCCATACTTTACCTAATATTGAAGTCCAAAATTATGTTAATGCTACATTTACCCCTTCTTGCATTAATAATCAAATTTTTTTTTGATTTTATTGGTATTATGCTTTTCCATATTCCCTCTAATCCTTCAAATGTATAGGAAATTTTCCATTGGAGTTAATGTTGTTATTCAATTTCCTTTAAAAGAAGGTGTGACGATTGACATTCCATTAGAGGAAGGTAAATTTGTTTCTATGGATCATGTATTGAAGATCTTATTGTGAGGGCTAATGATAATTTGGAGGATGATGGTATGTTTATTGAGGATGAATGTCGACAATAGACTATTCAAAAGTACCATCATAATGATAGTAAGACTCCTTCAACCCATAATTATAATAGTGATTCATTTATTGATATTGTGGATATGCATATTGCTGCTAAATGTTTAGCCAGGGATGATAATGATACTAGTTTTATTAAAGTTCATAGTAAAAGAGGGTGGAAGCCAAAACTTATTTCATTGCAACCTCCTAAAAACACTCGCTCGCATACTTCCCATTAAGTGTTTCTTTATTTTTAATGCTATAATTTGGAATGTAAGTGACATTTGTTGTCCTTCTTCTAGAATTCGTGTTAAAATATTATGTCGTGTTCATAATATTTCTATTCTTGTGTTGCTTGAGCCTCTTATTTCCTCTTCTAGGTTGTTAAGCTCCTCTCAATTTCTGGGTTTTAATTATGCTATTTTGAACGTGGCAAACCAAATTTTGGTTTTGTGGAAACACCTTAAATTTATGTTATTGGTGATTTTACTTAGGTTATGCACTATAAAGTGGAGGTTCTTAATTTTCATTATTGTGCTTCTTTTGTGTATGCAGCCTCATCTTATTACATTACAAAAC
This sequence comes from Dendrobium catenatum, assembly GCF_001605985.2. Lineage (NCBI taxonomy): Eukaryota > Viridiplantae > Streptophyta > Magnoliopsida > Asparagales > Orchidaceae > Dendrobium > Dendrobium catenatum. The sequence goes on from NW_021319800.1 coordinate 2,127,146, forward strand.
TGCTTTGTGTTCAGCTTATTAATTTACATTGTATTTATAATTTGCATTGGCTTATTGGTGGTGATTTTAATGTTATCACTAACCCCTCTAAAAGGATAAGTGGTTCCTATCCTTCTTATCACTCTATGAAGGATTTTAATAATATAATTTTTGTTTGCAATTTAATTGATATTGTTTTTTTTATAATATCTTTTCTTGGAATAGGATCACTTATGGAAAAGGATGGATCATGTTCTTTTTAATTACTCTTCGTTGAATTCTCTTAACACCACCAATGTGTAGAATTTTAGTAGAACTTTGTCTGATCATTCTCATTTGCTTCTTAGCCTTAATTTTAGACAAGTTAATGCATATTCTCAATTCAAATTCAAAAACATGTGGCTACTTCATGACTCTTTTTTAGGTGTTGTTCAAAATAATTGACAGGCTCCTTTACACTCGGATAATTCTAGTTTTGGCGTGAGGAGAATTTGGTTTAAGCTGAAAAAGGTTGAAGTACGTTTTAAATTAGTGGGATCATAATGTTTTTTGAAATATTTTTTCTAACATTTTGCAAGATGAACAACTTGTTAATTCTATTAAGCTTTCTTATTAAGATGACCCTACTGATACTACTTTTGCTCTTTTAAAAAAGTCTAAAGAGGAACTTTTTAAGATGACCCTACTGTTACTAAGCACTTGGTTTAAGGTGATAACAATACTAAATATTTGCAAGCATTGGTTAAGAGGAAAAGGGTTAAAAATAGTATCAATAAAATCCAAAGGGAGGATAGTTCTTTTTTTGAGAATATTATAGAGATTGCTAATTTAGTTGTTCAACATTTTTAAACAAATTTCACTAAAGTTTTTAATCCTATTCAGATTATGGATCATTCTTTTATTCCCAACCTTATATCCCAAGAGGATAATGACACTCTCTCTAGGCCTCCATCTTTTGAGGAGGTGAAAGAGACTCTGTTGGGTATGAATAGTGATTTTATGGTTAGGCCCAATGGGTTTATCACTCTTTTTTGTCAAAAAATGTAGCACATTATTAATAATGATATTTTTACTGCTATTTTGGATTTCTTTGCTGGTAACCCTTTTCCTAAGTTCTTTACTTCTACTTATATTGTGCTTATTCCCAAGAGCAACTCTATTAACACTTGGAATGATTTTAGACATATTAGTCTTTGTACCTTTTTGAATAAGTTGATTTCTAAAATCATTATGAATCATCTTACTTCTATTTTACCTAGAATTATTTCTTCTTCTCATATGGGTTTTATGAAAGGTAGGTTCATTATGGATAACATTTTGTTGGCTCAAGAATTTTGTCAAGACTTGGATACTAGGGTGAGAGGGGGTAATTTAATTCTAAAGCATGATATTGCCAAGGTGTATGATAATATTGTTTGGAACTTTATTTACTTTACATTAGAGTTTTTTGGCTTTGATTCTGTCTTTATTAAGCTTATTAAGAATTATATTGAAGATGTCTATTTCTCTATAATTATTAATGGTTCTAATAATGGTTTTTTCAAATCTTCACATGGCTTAAGGCAAGGGGATCCTATTTCTCCTGCTATGTTTATTATTGCTGCTGAATTTCTATATAAGGGTCTTACCAATTTATTTGATAATAATCCTGGTATTTATTTTAGAAATTTGGGAGGTTTTCCATATCTAAATTGTGCTTTGCAGATGACTTTATTGTTTTTACTAATGTGGCTATTAATAGAATTCATAAACTTATGGATTTTTTTATCAATTTGAGATGGTTAGTGGATTATCCTTTAGCAACAATAAAAGTTGTTTTATTCCTTCTAAGAGGATTTCTAATGATTGTATTTTAGCTATTAAATATTTAACTAGTTTTTCCCATGTTCACTTGCCCATAAAATATCTTGGTGTCCCTCTTTTTAAAGGTAGGAGGAAATCATTTTTGTTTGATGATCTTATTGCGTCTATCCATAAAAATCTTTTATCTTGGGATCCCAATTTCCTTAGCTTTGGTGGTAGAGTACTCTTTTAAAAAGTTTTCTATGTGCTTTATCGGTTTGTAGTTTCCAAACTAGTTTTCTAACTCAAGCTGCTTGTAATAGGGTCCACAAGCTTATTAACAAATTCTTTTGGAAAGGCACTTCTACTAGTTCTAAAATTACTTAGGCCACTTGGGAGAAGTGTTGTGGTGTTTTGGCTGAAGTTGGTCTTGGTTGCAAGACTTTAATTGATCTTTCTAAGGCTTTTTCTTTTAAAGTTTCATATAATTTGTGCACTAAAGGTAATCTTTGTTTGAATAGTTGCTATTTGAATGAGTTATAT
>NW_021319800.1:2129549-2189904 GCF_001605985.2 Dendrobium catenatum
TCTCGTGTTCTCTGTGTGTGCTAGTTATACGTATAACGCTAAGACGTAGAATGAAATCTCTATCGCCGCGTAATTTCTAGCCCGCAACAATTATAATGCTAGAAAACCCTAAGCTAATTTTCATAAGATCCTTATTGAATGATGATTAGGAAAAGAAAATGGAGTTATTTATATAACTCAAAGACTATTTAGCTTGGAGTTCTATAGAAATGCCAAATTATCTGCAAACATAATAATTCTTAAACTAGAAATCTAACAAGAAATAATTTTTATTAAACAAGAACCTTTAAGTATGTCGAACAAATTCATATTTCAAGTTAGAAAGTTATTCAATGTAGTATTTATTACGGAGGAGAAAATTCCAACCTTGTTACCTAGCATAATTCTAGTTAAGAATAAAAATCATCAAAGTCATGTCAACGTTAATATTAAAGATCAGAAAAATCCTTATCCTAAAGATGTGTTTTAACTTCCTATACTAGAACTTATGGTTAAAATTGCTTCTTCGTATGTAATATTTTTCATTATGGATGGCTAGTCTGGATACTACCAAATAAAAATTTTTCATGAGGTTGAATGTTATACAACTTTTGGAACACTAATAAGGGTATGCTCTTATAAAGTTATACCATTTAGATTAAAGAATGTTGGGGAAAAGTACTAGAAAATGATTATGAGGACTTGTTATGAATGAATTCACCATAAAGTGGAAACTAATGATGATGATCCAGTCATTAAATGTTTCAAAAGAGATGATCGTTTATGTAATCTAAGAGTCATTTTCCAACAATTACATCAGCATAACTTTAAAATTAATCAATTGAAGTGTGCTTTTGGTGTCCCTCAAGAATGTTTTTTAAGGTTTTGTTATCCGTTATTGAGGGATTAAAAAAAATGAAAAAAAAAAAGCTATATTTGAAATGCCACCGCAAAAAATTATTATTCAGTTAAGGTCCTTCCATTGTCGATTGGCATACCATAGAAATAATATATAATAACTTTTAGATATATGTCGGCCATTTATAGCTTTATGTATGGAAAATGCATCTTATTAGTGCGATGAAATTTTTAAAAAAGCAGTTGACTATATGCAACAAAATTTGTCAATATCTCTAATATTAGTTGCTCCCATTTAAGGGGAGCCGTTAATTTTATATGCCACACCTTCAAGTGAATCTCCTGGCATATTATTTTTTAGGCTAATAAGGAAGGAAATGATAATGCACTTTAATATTTTAATCGATGTTTACTTCTAATAGAAGTAAATTATCCTCCGATAGAGAAATACGGCTTAGCATTTTTTTTTTCACCACTCAGAAATTAAGGCATTATATGCTATCTGATAAAGTGAATAAAATTTCCTGAGTAAATCCATTACAATATCTAATGACTCATCAAACACTATCAGCAAGATTAACAAGATGATTAATGATTATTTCATAATTTGAAATCATCTTTTCTAGCAGGTTATCCTGTAACGGATGATTGCACAATTATTGATGAGCTACCAGATAAATAAATAAAAAAATCTATAGGTAAATGAAAAGACCATTTGGGATATTTGTTTTGATGGTGCTGCTTCGTGTCAATAAGAAATATCTATTCATATTTCCCTAAGAAATGTTGAAATCAATAAAGATTCATTATCCTAGAAAAGAGTGAAATGTAGTGCTCTTGCCATTTGTCAGAATGTTGTATGAACAACAAAGATGAGTAAGATGAAAGTTTGATATAGGATGTTAACTCTAAGTGAACTGTCCTTAAGCATACACAGAGTATGTGCACTACTAAATTTTTTAAAAAAAATTTACTACTTTCTTAAAAAATAAAACTGATAGTTTTTAATTTTTTTTAGTAATTTAAAAACAAACAACTATTATTACATAATGCGAAATCATTTAATGTTAAAAAAATTGAAATACAAATGATGATATTCTAATTAATAGAGCAAATAATTTATCACTAATTTCAACAAATTAATTTTAACATAAAATGAAATTCAGAAAAGTAGAATGCAAAAAATAAAACCTCAGAATAAACACACTAGAGATTTATAGTCGTCAATTAAATAATGACATATGTCCACTCCCTAGAGTTCTCCAATCCAAATATTTCACTATCACTATAGTGCCTCTCCTTCCTCCCCCACAACAAACTGGAGAAGCCTTACTAAAACACTTATAGAAAACAAGGCAAGACACTTTCTTGGAGAAACTGAGTGAACCCTTGAAACTATTTTTTCATCACACATAAGCTCACCCTTTGTTCTTCCCAAAGCTCTACTATACTCTTTCTCCAAGATCCCTCTCAAGAATACTTAGCAGCCAAAAGACATTACATAGGTATATTGAGAGATATTAAATATAGGGCTTCACAAAAAAATCCTAGAGTTCAATTTTGTCGACACTGATCGTACAAAATAATACAAGATCATACAATACGATTAGTTCAAATTACCCCTGTTAGTTTTATAAAAATTATGAAGTGAAGTAGGATTAGTTCAATAGATTTTGTTGATCGTTTAATATGAAGAGTAGTCTAGTGTGATTAGTTGAAATGACTTGGATTTTTATCCTGTACTACTCGTGATGATAAATTAACATCCCTGCAGGGATCTTGTTAAATAGTTTGATTTGCTCCAATCATCCAGTACTTTTCAATTAGAAAAATTAACCAAAATCATTCATAATTATAGGATTAATTTAAGCAGGATTTAATTATATTATATTGTAGGATACCTATCGTATAATATAATTAGTTCAAATTTTAAATTTCAAAATATTACCTCAATTATGATAGGTGGTTGGGATCTTAATTATAACTGGTCATCCTATACGATATGTGTCATATAATATGATTAGTTAAATTGCTTTAAAAAATACAATTTGCTACTTTATTGATTTTCTAATTAACAAATTGTACTGTAAGATATATACTATTCCATATGATTATTTCAAAAGATTTAACTTTTAATTTTGTAATTATCTCACTCCCTTGAGTGTTTGTATGCTTGTTTAGCAAGATTATCATCGACCAAATACATAAATTTTTAACTCACAAAATGTAGAAGTAAGAAAAAGTAAAAATACAGACTTTTCTAGACACATTAACTCTATTTTACTCACTCTTGAGTTGAATAATTTTGCATGTTGTACAGTGGACATGGAATTTTAGTGCATATAAAAAATATATATGCAATACTAATAATTAACATGAGATATCATAGTAAAGAATCCAATAATGTATGTTATCACCAAAATCAATAGACTTTTATCCATATTTGTAACAATATTCCCCTTATTAAGGATGGGAAATACTGTTGGTTTTGATTACAAGTAAGAATTTTTCTATGTCGTAAGCTCCACCATACTAATTGAATTTTTTGAAATAAGGGAGCGTTTTTTTTTGTATCAGGAATAAGAGAAACATTAAAAAATGAGCTAAAAAAATAAAAACAAAATAATGAACTAATCATAATATAATAGGAAGTATAAACAAAAAATAATATTCTACTCACCCTTTTGACATCACAAAAAGGAGTAACAACTAAAAATAATAATAATATAAATATAAGACTAAAAATAAAAAATAAAGCTACTTACCTAACCAAAACACACAAATTAAAACAAAATACTATCATATTAAAATGGTTAATTTCAAATGATAGATTTAATTTTATTTCATCCTTAATAAAGAATGAAAGTCGACAACACCTAGTCTAGTCCTCAAGATGCTAAAAATTTAAAAGGCTAGGAGTTTTGTAAAGTTATCTACCAGTTAAATTTTAGTAGCAACATAATGTAGCTCTATTTCTCTCTTGCTTGTACGATCTCGAATGAATTGATGTCCAATGTCTATGTGTTTGGTTATGGAGTGTTGAATTGGAATCTTCTTTGAAATATGGATGGAACTTGTGTTATCAGACATGATTAAAATATAGTTGATAGGTATTCCAAGGTGTAGAATTTCTTATTTCAGCCATAGAACTTGTCCAACATAGCGCCCTACAAAGATGTATTTTTCCTTAATAGTAGATAGGGCAACAGAGTTCATTTTTTTTACTTGACCAGGAGAATAAAGATTTTCCTATAAATTGATAAGTTTCATATGCACTTTTCCTATCAACTCTAGAACCCACAATGTTTGAATTAGAATATTCATTTGATTATAAAAATGGTACTATGTCAAGGATACCATATTCCTATGTTTTAGGTTTCTATAAGATATTTAAGAATCTTCTTAACAACACTCATATGAGATTTTTTAGGATCAGCATGAAATATAGCACAATGATAAAAACTAAACTTTAAATCAACTCTATTGGCAATCAAGTGAATAAGTGATATAACTATTCCTCTATACTTCTTCTGATCTACTCATTTTCCACATGGATCATTATCTAATTGAATAGTGGAGCTCATGGGAGTGTTAATTTCCTTAGCATTATCCATCTCATATTTTTAAGAATATCTTTAATAAGCTTTGATTGTCTAAGGAATGTATCATCATCCTTTTTCTCTACATTATTGTCCTTCTGGGTTGTTTTTTTATGTTTCATGCCTGTGTGTCATAATCTCCTATACCATAACTAGGATTGATCTGTAATTATTTTAAAAAAAAATAATTAGTATATTCAGTATAGTTCAAATCAAACACGTAAAAGTTATTAATTTTGTTTCCTTCTAAAATTGTATTTCCATTAAAACTAATCACACAACTAGTAAAGAAAATATTAATGCTAAGACTTTTATCACACAGTTGGCTAATACTAAGAAGATTATGTTTCAAGCTATCAACTAATTAAATATTTTCATTTTAAAGTTACCAATCATACCTATGTATACCACTTTTCTAGTGGTATTATCTCCAATTATTTCCTAGCCTTCTATCCTTATCTCTAGGGAGATGAACTACTTCAAATCTCTAGTCTTGTGCCTTGAGCTTCTGTTGCCCAGTTCTCACATGCTCTCACAATATTTTTTATGAAAGTACACTTATAAAGTCAATCAAGTAATAGTTTTGGAAACCCAAGTGAGTTTGAGTTCCACCTTATGCATTGATGAATGAGATGTTTGCATTCTATGCTGTGATGCAATTAGTTTTGGCCTCCACATTAGATGTGTGATATGGTGGATTGTCTAGTACGACATGAAGTGTCGTCCAATAAAATTAGTTCAAAGGACTTAGTTTTTTGTCATGTACATTTTGCAATAATAAATTATCATCCCATGTAGTGATAAGGTCATACAATACAACTAGCCTTAATTATCCAGTACAATCTGATTGAAGAAGTTAAATAAAATTAGTAACCAAATTATAGGATTAATTTAGGCATGATTTTATTACATCATATAATACTTTAGTATGAATTTTAAATTTAAAAATATTTCATTATTTGTGATTAGCGGTAGGGATCTTGATTTCAATTGATCATTTGGTACGATACGTATCGTATAATATAATTAGTTTAAATATATTTAATTATTATAATTATCCATTTTAATTATTTTTTTATTAGCTGATTGTATGGTATGATATGTATTGTATAATATGAATATTTTAGAAAGTTGAACTTCTAATTTTATCACTATCCCCCTCGCTTAAGGGTGTGTGTGCATGGTCACCAAGTTTATTATCAACCATGTAAATAATTTTGACACAAGAAACGTAGAAATAAGAACAAACTAAAATACAAACTCTTTTAGACACTTTAACTCTATTCTACCCACTCTTAAGCAGAACAATTTTGCACAGTGTATGTTGGACATAGACTGTTAGTGCACAAAAAAATAGATATGTAGGGATAATAATTAATAGGAAATATCATAGTGAGGTATACAATAATGTTTCTTGTCATCAAAATCATACGAGTAATGTATAGATTTGTAAGATCTGAGGCACTATATGATGATCCTGAATGAAAATTATGAGCTCAAAATTTATGGTAATTCAGAATAAGTGATAAATCAAATAGCTAAAATTTTTTGTGTACTAAAAGAAGATCTGGTTCCTTATCATTGATACACGATGCATCTACTTGAAGAAAACTTGAATTTAACTATTTACAGGATTTCTTTTGTGCATAAGTCATAGAATATGCCTTAGAAAAATTAGATAAAGCTAAGGCATATCTTGTAGGAGATGCAATTTTAGTATAAGTATGAGATCGCCATGTTTTCTAGCATATAGATCTTGAATATGTAAAGATAAAATCACTCGCTAAGGTGAAAATTATTTTAGTAGTTGATTATGAATTGGTGTATTTGAGAAAGATCTTTTATTGAGTACATATAAGAAAATAAGGTCCCTCGTCATAAATCAAAAGTTGATCAAATGAAAAGAAGATCTTTATCTTAATCATCGATCAACAACACCTTATTTAAAAGTTATTTTTACCAGATGTGGATAAGGTGTTTGAGTAAATCAGAAGAATTAAAGATTTTTATAGAAGTATATGTAAGATTATATGGTTCACATCAATTGGGTGTAAAAATGAAAATAAAAATAATGGGTTATTATTGGCCATCCAAGTTTTGAAGGTTGCATGAAAGTTGTATATTATTGTAATAAATGTCTAGTGCATATAGTGATTCTATATTAACCACCAAATGCATTACAACCAGTAGTTTCTTCATAGCTTTTTTAAAGAAGGGTATGGGTATAGAATTTATTAGAACAATTAATCTACCATCCTCTAGAGTTGATATGTTCATCTAAGAAGCTACATTTTCCTTCTCAAAATATGCAGCAGTAGTTTTTTTGAGAGAAGTAAGAGCTTATCATGTTCAAAACATTTTTGAAAGGCAATGTCCTATAATGGTTTAGTATTTCTTATCGTATCTTGTCCAATAATGCTCTATCATTCAGGAGCACTAAGATAAATTATTTTGCTAAATACCATAACCTTTATTTGACATACTCAATAATCTATTACCCTATTACAAAGCAATAATCTAGGGCCTTCAATAAAAAATTGGATCAAAATCTGAATATAATACTTAATAATTAGAAGCATAAATGTAATTAAAAGTTGTGAGAGAGTTTATAAGAATATATAACCATTTATAGGAGTCCTACAATATTTATGCCAATTGCTTTGCCATTTGGAGTACAGGCTTTCTCCCTTTGGAGGCATAACTACCTTCAGTATGTCTTTCTAATATTTATAAGATCACTAAAGATTAGAAAGAAAAACTTGGACTAGAAGAACTCAAAGGTTTAGAAGAGGAGAGTCTAGAAGCTAGATAGAACCTAAATTTATATAAAGCACTGATAATTAAATAAAATGACAAGATGGTTCATCCATGAATTTTTTAGTGGGAGATTTTGTTTTAATCCTTTGAAGGCCTATTTTAGCCCATTAAATAATAGGTAGTAAGTTTGAGCTAATATGGCAAGGACCTTTTATCAAAGAGAAAGCATATCAAGGGGAATCATGTTATTGTCTTGATTGCAAATGAGATCATCCAATGTTACCTATAAATAGATATTCTCTCAAGGGCTCTTATAGAGGATAATGTTAAAGGAGAAATTTTATAACAAGTGAAATTAAGTTTCCACTACTTTTGTTTATTTCATAAATGTATAAGAATTTTCAAAAGAAATTAGGTCTAGAGGATAAGGTTGAACTTGAAGTACATATAAAAGTTTATAAGTTTTGAATTCTCAAGGAATCTTAAAACTATAAAATCCATTGTGTTATTCTAGAAACATCATTCTACAATCAATTTTATCTACTTGAGAGTTCATATATCATTCAAATTTCAATCTTTCTAATTTAGGAAACCCTATCGTATTCAAGTATAAATCACATTGACATGACAACCACTATATCATTTAGATTTTAATATTTCTTATCGAGGAGATGCTATTTAAGTCAAACATAAATCTTATATATTTGAGAATTGTTATTTTATTTTGATCTCATTCTTTCTTACTAAAGAGATGATATCGGAGTACAATCACGTATTAATCTCATCTACTTTAGAGCTACTATCTTTTTCAAATTCCAATCTTTCTTTTCTAAGAGATGTTATCCTAGTAAAGAAAATCCAATCTAATTGATTGGCCCTATCTCATTTAGATTTTATTTCTTTTTATGAGGAGATTATATCCTTGCCCTATATAAATACCATCTACTTTAGAGCCTCTATCTAGTTCATATATCATTCTTTCTTATCTAGGAGATGTTATCTTAGTTAAGCATAAGTCCCATCTTCGTGAGAGCTATAATACCTTTTAGGTTTTTCTCTTTCTTATAAAGAAGATACAATCCTTGTCAAGTGAAAATCAGATATGCTTGAGAGCCTCCATCGAATTTTGATTAAAATTTTCTTATATAGGAGATACTTTTTAAAGTCTTAAATTGACACTCCACAGTAATATTTAGTTAATCACCTATTCAATCAATGGTGATCATTAATGATTGTCAATGATCTATGCATTACAAACCCCAAATCCTTCTAAATTATTATTTTTTAAAAAAAAATCTAAATCCAATTCAGTGACTAAACATTTTGAAAGTTTATAAAAGTAAAAAATCTAGTGTGAAAGCCAAATCAAAAACCCCTTGGATCTTGATGGAATTCACTCGTGGATGAGAAGCCATATGGGGTTGAAAATGAAATTGTGGCAATTAGTTTTAGGTTGTGGTTGTGATTATATCCCACAGTTTTGATCCACTTTAATTCTATACCATCCAATTTTGGATTGGGCAATTATAATGAAATGCATTATACATTTAGTTTGTTAATCATTAGAGTATTTTTAGCATTTTATTTCCTAAATTATATTAATAAGCATATAAATGTGTATCTACTCATCTACTTCTACAAATTAGGAAATCTTAGGCTCTATAGATTTAGTGTAAGGAGTATTATCAATCCCCTCTAGTTGTAGGTCATGATTATTAATATGTTAAACATAATTCTAGAAATACCATCTAAGGTTTTTCATGATTAATTTTTAAAATATTTATCTACATGGGATAAATTTGAGGAGAATAATTTGTGGGCATGATTTGCACAAACCAAAAAACTTTCAACTTAGTTTGAATTCATTAAGAGTTTGAAATGAATTTTCCAAACTCATAGGTAATTATTTCACCTATGAATTTGATATTCAAAAATCAAGAATTCATAGGGAATTTGTTGTTCAATTATGCTATGTTTAATAAGTTTTGTTAAAGGGTTATTATGCTATTGATTTTGCCGAAATCTATTTTTTTTTTCTTTTAAAATAAATTATAAAAGTTTTATATACTTTTTGCATTGATAATTAAATTTGTTTGAAACTTTTTGAGGCTTTGATGTTCCAAAAATATAATAGTTTTGAAACTCATGTATTCATATACCTATGTTTCAAATTTTTTAACATTTATGGGTCCTTTGGTCTATCATTTACTGAACCCAAAATTCATGTATATGATTGACCTAGAATCTTTAAAAAATCACAATAAATTCTTTTTAAATTTAAAATTAATGTTTAATATATCAAAAATTTTAGAATTAAAAGCTTAGAGAAAAAAAAAGCCCCTTAAAACTCACTTAAAATAAAAATTAATTTAATAAATAAGAAAATCTAAGAATTAATTAAAATAAATAATTTAAAATTTAAAAAATTACTAAAGTAATAAAAACACTTGAAATTATCCCTTGGAGTCATTTATGACATTTGTGGAAATTGTTAAATCGTGTGGAGCTCATTTAGTTAAAAAAATAAGAAAAGCACAGAAAATAAAATATTACATAATTTCATTAAATCACCAAACATGCAAAATTCATAACTAATTACAACAAGTTCTAAATTAAGCAAACTGAAATGCATTAGACTCATGTATGGGTCAACTGTTAATGAAAAATTTGAAATCTCATGAAATCAAAGTAAATCAAAAAGTCAACTATTTGATCAAACTCAATTCACGTAAAAAAACACTGAACTTGTGAAATCCATAACTAATTATAAGAAATCCAAATAGAGTAAACTCAAAGGTTTTAAACTCATAATTGAATTTAATATGTACAAAAATATAAAATTTCTTGAAACCATTACAAATTAAAAAGTCTAGAAATGGACACCATATTAGATGCATTAAAATATTTATTAAAATATAAAAATTTGAGGAAACCATCAAAATTTTAGTAAATTTGTAACATAATGAATTTAATTAGATAATGTAGGGAAACAAATAACCAACAATCTGTCATGATTTTCTTTTGGTCGGACTACCTCAGGCTGTGGGCTTAGTTATCTTTAGGAGACCTTGGTCCTTGTGCCCATTGTTGTAACATCACGAATAAATTTGATAGAATGTAAATATTAAAATTATAAATTTGATAAATCAATAATAAATCAAACAAAATTAACTTAAAAGTTAATAAAAAAAATTAATACTTTACAACTTCTATACCCTTGTTTTATATACTTTTTAGGAGGGCAAAAGTGCATTGGATTGAGAAGCTTGAAGTACCAAAATACTTAGTTAAAATGAAGAACACTATGATATCCAACTATCAAATATTGGATGACTGGTTGCATTAAAAATATGAGCATAGGACTTTCTAATCAATAGCTTCTAGCACATAGAAGTTGTTTAACACTATGTTCAATAAAATTAAAATTAATAATTGCAACAATTAAAAGCCTTTTTAAAATTAGATTTTAAACATTTAAATAATTAAATACTTAAATTAAAATCATACCTTAAAGACATTAGAAAAACTAAATAAATTATAGATAATTTTTATATAATAAAACCTATGACCCATCAAAGCCACGTAGCCTTTCACACACACTTTGATGGTTTGCAAGGATAACTAACTATAGCCTAGGCTAGGTCACTGAATATATTTTGTTTGGTTGGAGTGTCGTTTTGAGATGGTACTCAAATTTGTATATTTATTTTATGTACTGTGATGTAACATTTACTTTTTATCAGTGCACAAGAGATCAGAGCAAAAATTTAAAGCAATGCAATTTTATTTTAATTTAAATTTTTGATAGATGCAATGAAAAGATTAGAAAGAAATTTGAAAGTAATATAAAGATTTTTTAATAATATGAATATAAGATAGATTACTGTAGCGAGATAGAAGAGATCTCAATCACAAAGTCGAATTGTTAATATGAGATACACTTTTGTTTAGAAAAGAAAATTACACCACTAAAGGAGGTTAGAGGAAGTGAAACAATCAACGGTGTTTCTCCATTTAACTGATTTAGGGATGTAAAATATTGACTACAATTTTTCAAAAAAAAAAGGGCAAAAAATATTATTTTAGCTTTGATCACAAAGAAAAGAAGAAAAACTAAAATAATAGAAATAAAAACAAAAAATAAAAATAAAAATAAGTAAAAAGTAAAACAAACAAAATGAAATAAATAAAAGTGTAAAAAAACAAGCAAAATAGAAAATTTAGAATTCAATAAATATCAAGTTCATGCATTTAAGTCAATCATGCCCAATATGGTCCTTAAGATTCTAAAAGTGTCAAAAGCTAATGATTTAGTAAAAATGTCAGCAATTTGATTCTCAGTTGTCACATGATATAACTCAATGTCTCTTTTGGTCACATGGTCTCTAATAAAGTGACGCCTTATGTCAATATGTTTAGTACTTGAATGTTGGATATGATTCTTAGAGATACATATGGTACTAGTGTTGTCACAAAGGATTGAAATGCTGCCTAAAGGTAAACCTAAATCTAGAATTTATTGGTTCAACCAAAAGACATGGGCCACACAATTCCCTAAGGCAATGTACTTAGCTTTAGCAGTGGAAAGTGCAGTGGAGTTTTATTTTCTACTAGACCAGGATACTAAAGACTGTCCTATGAATTTACAAGTCCCATAAGTGCTCTTTTTATCCACACTACATCCTGTAAAATTAGAATCAGAATATCAAATAATCTTAAAAGATGTGTTGTGCCTAGGATACCAAATTCCTAAGGTTTTGGTCTCCAAAAGATATCTAAGAATATCTTAATTATAGTAAGGTGGAATTCTTTAATATCAACTTGAAATCTAGCACAAAGATAAACAATAAACATTATATCAGGTCCGCTAGTAGTCGGGGAGAGTAAAGATCCAATCATCCCTATATACTTCTTTTCATCAATAGATTTTCTAATTGAGTTCTTATCTATCTTAATATTAGAATACATGGGAGTATTTATTGGCTTGGCTTTATCCATTTCATATTTCTTCAAGATGTCTTTGATGTACTTTAATTGATTTATAAAGGTTCCATCATCAAATTGTCTTATGCTAAACCCCAAAAAGTTAGACAACTCTCCCATCATACTCATCTCAAATTTCTTACTCATTATTTTAGAAAAATCATCACATAGCGTTTTATCAGAAGATCCAAAAAGTATATTATCAACATAGATCTGAATAATGAGTAACTCATCTCCTATTTTCCTTAGAAAAAGGGTGGTGTCTACGCTCCCCTTGACAAATTCCCTCTTTAGTAAAAATGTTCTAAGCCTCTCATACCAAGCTCTTGGTGCTTGTTTTAATCCATATAAGGCCTTTTTTAATTTAAAAACATGATGTGGAAATTAGGAACTCTCAAAACCTAGGGGTTGCTCTACAAACACATCCTCTTTTATTACCCATTTAAAAAGGTACTCTTAACGTCCATTTGGTAAAGCTTAAAACTCTTATAACAAGCAAAGGCTAGTAGTACTCAAATGGCATCCAATCTAGCTAAATGGGTAAAGGTCTCCTCGTAATTAATCCCTTCTATTTGGTTGTATCCCTTAACAACTAATATCGCCTTATTCCAAATCACTACACCATAATCATTAATTTTATTCTTAAAGACCCATTTGGTTCAAACTGCACTTTATCCCTTTGGTCTTTCTACAAGCTCCGGAACATCTTTCCTAACAAATTTATTTAATTCCTCTTGCATGGCTAAGATCCAAAACTCATCAGACAAGGCTTGATTAATGTTGGTGGGTTAGTCATTAAGATAAAGGAAGAGTGGTTCACATCCTTCCTAAGTCCATGCCTAGTTCTAACACCTTCAAAAAGGTCTCTTAAGATCAGTTTATTAGGATAACTCAAAGAATATCTCCGATCTCTAGGATGTAGGTTTTACCCTTTCCTCCAGAGTTTCATTTTCTACTCGGGCAATATCACCTACTCTTCCTATGTTTTGGGGCTCTACCCTTTTCTCCAAATATTCAATCCTTTGCAAATATCTCCATAACCATCTTCATCCTCAACTCTGTACTCCTTAGGATCAAATTCATCATACACTATATGAGTAGTCTCCTCCACCACCAATGTCCTCTTATTAAACACCCTAAAAAATTTCCCCACACTTGAATATCCTAAGAACACTCCATTAGATTTTGGGTCAACTTTTCCTAAGTGTGACTTTCTATTGTTAAGAATTAAATTCTTACAGCCAAAGACATGAAGGTGGGAAAGGTTGGGTGTCCCCTAAAAGATTTCATAGGGTGTCATATCAAGTTTCACTCAAATATTTATCCTATTCAACACATAATAAGCTGTATTTACTGCCTCAGCCCAAAATTATTTTAGAAGTGAATGCTCAGTAAGCATGGCTCTAGCTGCTTCTACTAAGGTTACGTTTTTCCTTTCAGTTATCCCATTCTACTGAGGGTCCTAGGAGCTGAGAAGTTATGGATAATCCCCTTATCCTCACAAAAATCTACAAATCTCTCATTTTCAAACTCTCCTCCATGATCACTATGGATGCTCAAAATCTCACAACCTAACTTGTTTTTAATCCAAGTGTAGAAGGATCTAAACTCATCAAAAACTCACTCTTATGTGACAAAAAATTAATCCAAGTGAACCTCCAGTAGTTTTCGATAATCATAAATTTATAGATTTTTCCCCCTAAGCTGGCATTGCTAATGGGTCCAAACAAATCCATGTGAAGGACTTCTAATGGTCTAGAGGTGCTAATGTCCTTAATGGAATGGAAAGAGGAATGGACTTGCTTCCCTAGTTGACAGGCATCACATCGGTGGTCTTTAGAAAACTTAAGCTTGGGGACACCTCTAACTAGGTCTTTTTGGGTCACTGTCCTAAGGGTTTTCATACTGGCAAGACATAACCTCCTGTGCCACAACAAAGAATAATCAATAATACTTTTTAAACAAAATGAACCAGCACAGTAAATATTTTTTAAATCAAGCATGTAAACATTGTTAATCATTTTTCCCTACAAAATAGTATTGTTATTCAAGCTAATAATGCATGTATTTTCCAAAACAATTATGATGAAGCCCTTATCACATAGCTGACTGATGCTTAGCAAGTTCTATTTCAGTCCATCTACAAGCAAAACATTTTCAATCTAAAGGCTCTTGGAGTTTTTGATTATACATGCGCCCACCACTTTCCCGGTGGTGTTTTCTCCAGGAGTGACCTTGCCTCCAGCCCTAGCCTCCAACGTAACGTATTGATCGACATCTTCGGTCATGTGTCATGAGCATCTATTGTCAAGGTACCGCATGCTCTCATGAGGTCTTTAGTGAGAGCACACCTATAAAATCATCAAATGTTAGATTTAGGAATCCAAATAGGTTTTGGTCACTTCTTATGAAAGAAGAGTGCAATACATATGTGTTATGCTGTGTATCATTTAATTTGATTCTCCACACCCAATATGTACTATGGAGAATAATGCATGTGTGTGAAATGTGCTTTAGCATGCCACATAAAATATATCTAACACCAAGAAAAGGATTTACTATTCTGTTCTGGTTATAGTATCTCTTTCAAGGTTTTAAACCTTTATGTTTTGGATATTGATTGAAAAATTGTTCAGGTGTGGGACTATTCCTATTTTTTCTCAGGTGCATTCAATTCATCTTTAATCCTTGAGTTAACACTTTCTAAAATAATATTATCAACATTAAAATAGTGCTCCCTATGCTCAAATTCTTCAATATATATTTTAAAATTAGTTTCAAGTGAAGTGTAAAATGCTTTCAATGAATCACGCTCAACAACCAACTAAGAATACTTTTTATTCAATTCATCAAACTCATCAAGTAATGACATTTGATTGCTATCAATTTGAGTGTGATCTTTACTTAAAATTTTATGCTATTTTTGCAAATTTGAAAACTCCAATTTCAAACTAGCATGGGATTTCTTAAGTTTCCTATATGATGCACGAATGTTCTCACAAACATCAAGTAATTGATCATAGGTTGGTTTTCATATCTCTTCTTGGTCAGACCGACCAAGATAATCACCCATAGGGCACAAGTTTGTTGTCTCCTCCTTAGCTTAAGCCTCAGAGAATTCAAATGTAGAATCTGCCCAAAGTGCCTTTTAGAACTACTTGTTGTCCTTCTTATACTTGTGTTTACCATCACCCTTCTCCCTATTTGGGTAATCCTTAAGTGTAGGACATTCAGCTTTGACATATCTAGGCTTTCCGCATTCAAAGCAAACAACATTAGAAGAATATATATAATATTTTCTACCCTTACCTTTGTTCCATTTTTTGATGGTGCTTGTGATTCTTCCTTAGAAAGATTTTGAAAAATCTAGTGATTAAAGAAACATCATTGCTTTTAGACCTAGAATAATCAGTGTCCGCGTTGTTGGCCTTTAGTGTCACACATTTCTCCATCTTTCGCTCACCTGCATCAAATTGTCTTTGGTTCACTCCTTATTCATAAGCAATGAGTGATCCAAGTAAGTTATCAACATAATAAGTATTCAAATCCTTAGATTTAGTAATTGCAGTGATCTTAGCATCAAAGGAAGAAGACAAGCATCTTAAAATTTTATTCACTCATTCATAGTTTGTTAGCTCTCTTCCTATGGCTTATAATGAGGTAACAATTTGATTAAACCCAGTATACATGTCATAAATCAATTCAGTAGGTTTCATACAAAAATTTTATAGTCATGTAATAAAATATTCAACCTAGATTGTTTAACTTCATTAGTTCCTTCATAAGTAATACACAATCTAACTCAAATTTCTTTACCAGTTGTACAAGTTGAAACATGCATATCATCTTCCGATTTCAATACATAGAAAAAATAGTTCAAGCATTTTGCATCCAGTTGAGCTAACTATATCCTTAAGAGTCCATTCAGTGAAAGAAAGTACATTAGTAATGCCACTAGTTTTATGAGACGGAGGTGAATAATCATCCTTAACAAGCATCTATATGTGATAGTCAATTTATTGTAAAAATGTAGACATGCAAGTTTTCCAAAAATCAAAAGAAGTATTGTAAAACAAAGGTGGTCGGGTAATGGAATACTCTTCCACAGTATTACAATTACCAAAGTTAGCCATTGATAAAAATTCAATAGTTTTCAAAAACTCAATTTTATGAATCACGCTCTGATACCACTTGAAACTTCGACAGGGATGTTATACTTTTATGAACTAGTACCAAGGCTAACCAAGAGGGGGGGGGGATGAATCGCTATTTAAAAATTTTTTCAAATAAGATCACAAACACAACCAAAGAATCACAAAATAAATTAAAGTACATAAATTTAATGCGGAAGCACAATAAGAAAGAATATACCATATTTTATAGTGGTTTGGTTAACTTGACCTACGTCCACTCCCCAGAGCCTCTCCTCCAGGTATTACACTAAACTCAGTGTCTCTCCTTTTACCCCAACAAAAAGGCAGAGAAGTCCATATAACAACTCCTTCCCTTTGACCCGAGTGAGGAAAATAACTCAACTCCTTTTTCTTCCTCCAGAAGCAGAGAGAGAACCAAACTTATTTTGCTTGCTCTAGAAGTAGGCAGAGAACCTTAATTAGTTACTAAAGAAGACCTCTTTCGAACCTCCAAGGACTCTAGGCTGATGACCTGAGAAGACGACTTGGATCCTTGCTTCGAGCAACCTTTATGAAATCCCTCACAAGCACCCCCTTACAAGATCCTCTTGAAAGTTTGTTAGGGATGTTAGGACCCTTATGAACTAGCCCAAGGCTAATAAAGAGATAGAGAGGTGAACCAATATTTAAAACAAACAAAATCTTAAATCCAAAAATAAGATTCACCACAATCAAAACTAACGATGCAGAAATTAAATGCGGAAGCAATAATAAGAAAAGAACACACCAGATTTATAATGGTACGGTCAAACCTTGACCTATGTCCACTCTTTGGAGGCACCCTCCAAGTATTGCACTAAATATGTGTCTCTCCTTTAGTACCCACAGCTAGGCGGAGAAGCCATTACAAAATCACTTCCACCTTCCCCGGTACGGCGGAGTCGCCGGGCTCTTTGACACCAAAGAGATCTTCTTCTTTGGTGAACTTCCCTCAAGATAAGCCTTGAATCCGACGGTATTCAGGTGCGAGCTTGCCGGAGCAACCGTGTGGATCCCCCTCCACACCCGTGTGCCCCCCCCCCCCCCCACACACACTCCCTTGAGTCCCCCCTCACAAGATCTTCTCCCTCTCTCAAACTCCACCCTTTCTTCACTCCCTTTCAAGCTCTCTCTTTAAGTTTCCCCTAAAAGAACGAAACTATAATGGCTGCCAAAGACACTTAACAAGTGCCTTGATAAAGCTTAAATAGGAGCTCTCAAAACGAGCTCATTAATGCAAGTTGCCGACATTATCATCCAGGACGATAGGCATATCGTCCTATACAATCAGTTCAAATTTAGCTCATCAGCCCGAGATGATTTGGGATGATCACAAGAAAATTGGTTACATCATCCTGGCTGATCTCATGATCATCCCGGATGATTAGTTTAAAATCGATTTCAATCATCATTATCATCACCCTGAATAGATTCTGGCCGATGGAAATCATCCAGGCAATCATCCTGGCCGATCCTATGATCGTCCCGGATGATGTGATCATATCAATCAGCCATTAATGCTTTCCAAAGATACCATATAAATTTAGGCATAATTGAGTTAGATCGTCCTAGATGATCTATATATCGTCCTGGCCAATTTCCTAAAATAATGAATACCTAATCTGATCATGGGGGCTGATTCTTTTTGAATTGAGCTTATTGTCCTGGATGATACAAGTATGGTCCAGGCCGATTAACATATGACGTCTACCTTAATGGGGATGATCTAATTAGAATTTCTATTTTTGGACAGATCATCCAGGACGATATAAATATCATCCCCCACGATGTTACCAAAAATAAAAATCTTTAGGGAACAATCATAAGTATTCCAAGTTACAAAGCATTATGAGCCACCCAAATATAATAGACTCAAGAAAAGAAAAAGTGTACAAACTGACTCAGACCTAGTCTACCCAATCTTGAGCTAGTTCCAAATTGTAGTCTGATCGTGTAGACCTGAAATGTCAGTACAAAAGGCAATCATAGAGAAATAAGAATGTTTGCTATCAACTAAATCATAAACCATAGATCCGCAACACCTCTCTTTCTCTCTATTGCTCTCCCTCTCCTCTTAGCTCTCTTAGGTCAGGATAACAGCAAAAAATCTTTTCTTGAGAAAATAAGAAAAATTTTAAACAAGGGCTCAAAACCCTAATTAGCATTTAATCATCAAATATTATCTAGGATGATTATTTATAATTCTATAAGATTAGTTCAACTCGACAAATATCATCCAGACTATTACCCTGGATGATTTCCAGATGATGGAGAAATAATTTGATTATCCAGGCTGATCTTACGATCATCCTGAATGATTAGTTCAATTTAGTATATATCGTCTAGAGCATAGCCCTAAATAGAGCCAGGCTAATTTTTGATCAGCCATAAAGAACTAAGGTTTATGAATTGATCATCCCGGATGATCTTGCGATCCTCTAGGCCAATATAATCGAGAAATTAAACCTTAATTGCATTCCTTAATTACTAGATTAATTTAGGCATAATTACATTGCATCATCCAAGATGATATCCTAGACGATGTCCAAAAATAAAAGATGCCTAAATAGATATGGCTATTGATTCTTTTTTATTTGAACCTACCATCCTATCTGATGCTAATATCATCTAGGATGATTCTCTTAATTGCAGGTGCCTTAACCAAGATACCCTAATTAGGTTTCTATTTTAATTGATTATCCATGCCAATTTGTGGATCATCACGAATGATGTGATAAAAAATAGATAACTCTAAAATAGTCAAAAAAATCCCAAGTGTGTGTGTCCAAGATTACTTAGCATCAGGACTAATAAAAATATAATTGAGTCAAGAAAAGGTAAAAGACATTTTTTGTACATTACAAACTGACTTAGTCCTTATCTGCCCCGTTCTTGAGCTGGTTCCATTTGCGGTTTGATCATGTAGACCTAAAATGTTAGTAGGAAAGGAAATCGTAGAAAAATAGAAGTATTTGCTATCATCAAAATTATATTCCTTGAAATTAGATTTGCAACAATTATATGTAGGATTATAAGATGATAGCTCACTATAGGGAAGTGTAAGAATATTTTGTATACACTCCCTAAGTCTCTACTTGTTAACTCTTTCAAAATCCTAAATCTAAAATGCAAATCTAAATTTCATATTCAATTATTTCATTTAAAACTAAAGCTAGTGCATAAAAAAATTACTAGCCCACCCATTTTTGTAAATCTATATATATTTGAAAGCTTTAGTGTTTAGTTTAATTGAGAATATTCTCTTAGGGTATATAATTAATTATAAGGGCTTGTTCGAAGAGGATGTGTATAATTCAATAATAAAAGAGACCCTACTTTACACCATTTCAATAGAAGGGGAAGAATCTATTTTAAACATTAATTTAATTTCATTTTTGAAATGAGAAATAATATTCTTTTTATCTTTTAGAATGAAATGAATATTACTTGTATTATTGTGAATTTAGCATCACCCACCTCCAAATTGGATAAAATTAAATGTTGATGCTTCGCTGCTAAGCTCAAACTGTGCTAGAATTGAGGTATTATTAGAGATTTTAAAGGGAGATTTTTATTGGCTTTTAACAAAAAATTATATCATTGGGATGTTGCTCAATTGAAATTCATTGCAATTGTTTCTTTAATGGATATTATACAAGAATGGATGATTGAAGCGGATGGCATATGGATTGAAGGCAATAAAAATAAAGTTATTAAGCTTTTACATAAATCTTTGATTTCTCAATGTAATCATAATGTAAATTAATCTTCATTAGGTTTATCTTGCTTATACAATTTTAAACTTATTGCTTTTCATTGTATATCTAGAGAGGAGAATAAGATTGTAGACTTTTGTGCAACCCATGCTTTGGGTGGTAGCTTCTTTTGGGTCTTTTTTCATAATAATCTTCCTTCTTTATTTATCTCTTTGATAAAGGAGGAGAGTAATAGATTAGCTACCATTTAGCTTTTCTTTTCCTTTTTTAAATAAATTTTTTCTATTAGCATTGTTTTTAAAATAAATAAATAAATATATTTATTGATTTAATTTCTCAATCGAAATGATAAGTGATTATTCTTTTATCGGTTGAAATGAATTTAATATTTCTTATGCTGCTTTTGATTACTAACATAAATTAAATTTCTCATTTTAAATTAATAGTGAAAAATTAGTCTTATGAAGCATTTGTATAATGTTGATCTATGAATATTTGTCAAAAGAAAATTTTTAAGCTATCCTTATGTGACATGTCAAGGAAAATTTATTAACAGATTTTTCTAGTGACTCTATTTGGGTTTGACTTCTCTATCCATTTTTAGTGGATACTAAACTTTTAAAATAATTATATATTTGATTAATTTATTTGGATATTAAATATCATCTATATATATATTTACTTAAATTTTAGTCATGTACATTCAAATCTAGGCTAGACATGTGTGTTCATGCATTGTATAGTCTTGTAAATTTTGGTATATCTTATTATATCTACCCAGTTCAGCCTGTCTATGCATGCTTTATTTAATCTTTCATCCTCATATATTTATTTATATTTGAGTATTTTGTTACGTAAGTGATGGGGGTGTAACAGTATGGTGTAGTGTAATTTTGAATTTTCATAATAAATGATCAAGGCTTTGTCTCTCCAATATAACACTTAGGTTTTCTATTATATAAATTAATAAACCCAAGCTAATGAAAACAATTATACAGGCCAAATTAAGCAATTAAGTGATAGAATAAATTATCAAGCCAACGTAAAAGTATTATTTTTAGCATTTAACTACTATTATTTATAGTAATTGTAAAATTATCCTACTTAAATAAAAATGTTTATTATGGAGAGTCAATCACTAAATAATATAGTTAAATAATAGATACAATATTAAAAACAAATTTGTTTGATGAATAAAAATTGAATATCTTTCATAATGAAATTCTTAATTGTGATGTAATTTAGACCACATGGATCCCTAGATCTCTATTGAATTTATTGGGGGGTTGAAAAAATATCTGTTAAGCTCTTACAGTTATATCATCTTCTTAAGAACCTAACATATTTTACATGCTATGTCTAGGTTGCAAATATACTTTTTTAATATTCATGGTTATTCATGTATTTCTTCATCGAGGCTATACATCACACTAGGTTTAACCTATATATATAGCCACACTATGCATTAAATAAAGAAAGGGATAATATTGAAAACATCTTTAACTTTAGAGCATAAGAATTTGTATTAGGATTGTTACAAATCTGGACCCAAGACGTGTGATTTTGATGATAACAAATATTATTGTATTTTTTACTATGGTGTTCTATTTACTGCATATCTATCTTTCACTGCTCACTAGCATTTCAGGTTCACCAATAACTTGCAACTTTAATCAACACAAGATTGGGTAGACTATGGTTGAGTCAATTTAAAAGTTCAATTTCATTATACTCTTGCCTTTTTTAAGTTAAGTCATAGATATGGTGGATACTAAAATATGTAACATTGCACACACACACTCAAGGGAATGAGTTAGTAAGTTAGAAAAAATTTCTATTTTTGAACTAATCGTACAATATGATTTATATCATCCTAGATAATCCATTAGAATAGAAAACCATGATTAGGGCACCTCAGTTAATTAAAAGTCATTAAATGTATTGTACTGCATGATTGAGATTTAGATCAAATAGGACGATCTATTATAATTAGAAAAATAGCTGCCAACCATAATATAGGTTTTGAAAACTAAGACAAATGATTTAAATTCTACTTTGGCTCAGCTTTGTGCTGGTGGAGGCAGCGAGCAAAGGTTAAATGGCTTAAGGAAGGTGATGCTAACTCAAGGTTTTCTCATTATTATGCAAGTGCTACAAAAAATTCAAATTTTATTCATCAAGTCAAACAAGTTAACGACTTAATTGTGGAAGAGAAGGAACAAATAGAAGATGTTCTTTTTAGTTACTTTAAAGAAAAATGGAAAAGGGAAGTGAAGAGTGAAGAGAGAGAAGGTCCACAAAAATAGGAGGGATTTTGGAGGATTTTGGCTGCATTTGTTGAAGATTGTAGATGGTGGCTGGTCATCCTTGGATGACCAGAACACCTTATCCTTATTATCTACCGTGAGTTCTATTTCGTTGGATTCAAAAGGTAGATTTTCATTCAAATGTAGCATCTCCCACATTCGTGCCTTTTGAATTCTCCTTTTGTGATTAGAGAGGGAGATTTAGCTTCAAAGCAAATGAGTAAGCCAGATTCTGGCAAAGGAAAATAAGTTTTTCCTTATTTGAATAGTAAGTCAATTTCTTCTAAGCTGATTTTTATTCCTCTCAATAATGATTTGGAGGCTTCTTCTTCTAATCCTCCTTCAGAATTGGTTATCTCTAATGTGTGGATTAAAAAACCACATATTAAAATTAATTTGAATGAAATTCATGTTGATAATGAAGATCCAAATGTTGTCAAGCTTGATTTAGAAAAAGAAAATGCCAATGTTCATATTTTGAAAAATTCATTAGTGGGGCAAATATTATGTAAAGACTTGGCTTTTTCAAAATATTCGATCGAGTTGAGGAAGAAATGGAGAAAATTTTGAAGTATTCATATAACCTCCCTTAGGTTAGATTGGCTTCTGTGTTCTTTTCAGTCGTATGAAGCATTGGAAGAAGTTCTTAATGAAGGTCCTTGGTTTGTTGGGGGATTTGTCATTGGTGTTGACAAATGGTCACCTAATTTCAATCCTATTTCAATGGATGGGATTTCTTCTCCCATTTTGGTTCATTTACCTCATTTGCCTTTGCATTGCTGGGATGAAACCAATATCTCTAGAATTGTATCTAGAATTGGAACCCCATTATTATTGGATGGCAATATGTTTAGATGGGGAAGGAGGGAATTTTCAAGAGCTTTCATTCGAATTAAGTTGAATTCTAAACTCCCTTGTGGTATTTTGATTGAAGGTCTTAATGGTAGATTCAATAAAAATTTTGAAAATGAAAATATATTATCCCTTTGTTTCAAATGTGGAATAATTGGACAAAAAGATTTTGTTTGTCCAAATTCTAATAATACTAATTTGGTTAATAAAATAGTTCCTACAAGTTCATCCCATCATGATGAGAACTCCTTTGGGCCTTGGATGCATGTGAAGTTCAAGACCAAAAAAAGTAAAAAGATATTTTCTAATAAATCGGCTTTCAAAGAATATCCAGCTAATAGGAATTTGGGTAGAAATCCTAGGATATAGCACGTTTCGGATCATGGTTTTTCTAATAATCTCAAACTTTTATCTCCTGATAAAAGTGATTACACGGTAACTGAATTAGTCAAGGATGCTGATTGTCATATTGATCAGCAAGTTTTTAATCTGATTTGTCAAATTTATTCAGATAGATCTATTTTAGACCAGCCCTTTCAGAATTTGAATTATGAATACCCCTGCTTGGTTGCTGATCCATTGGGAACTGCTTGTAATGTACCTATTTTGGATGCTGGTCTAAAAGGAGCTCATGAATCAGGAAATGGATTAAATTTAAATTTAAATTCTAAATTCAAAAATGCTGAAATTGTGGATCAAGATAAGGTAGCTGTTTGTAATAAAGCTGATACATTGGAAACAGTTTCTACCAAACCTAATATTGTTGCTGATCTGTTGGGAGCTCTTAAATCTTATTTTGAATTCAAAAATTTGGATGTTCATGAGAAAGAAAAGGATGCTACTAATATTGAAACTGAATTTATTAGTGTTCCTACTCTAAATGTCTTAGTGGCTGAGTCTCCATCTACTAATTTAGCAAAATTCTCTAAAATGGTAGATAGTATTGATAGAATAAGAGATATCTATCCTCCTCCTGAGATCAGTTTGAATTTTTAAAAAAACTATTTTTAAGAAGGGAAAAAGTTTTTCTGCTAAGATAAGTGGACCTTCCGGCTCTAAACACATATTGTTCAAAGAACTTCAAACCTTAGGACCGGTGAAAGATCTACCTAGAAGAAGGTTGGCTGAACTCAAAATGAAGAACGATATTAGAGGTCTTCTCTTTTATCTCGTTAATATACAAGCTGGTTTTCTCTTTGTTATCAACAAAGTGAAAAGATACTTAAAGATGGAGCAATTTATCAAAGTGTTCGACATAATACTAGCTTTGGATTACGACTTTGGAAGTTAGAAATTGCATTTGGAAACTCTATCAATGATATTCTTAGATGGTTTTTAGATGTCATTGATATATTGTATTTTCCTTTTTAGCTTTTATTACTTCTTTTTTCTTTTAGTTTGTTATTTTTTTTAAAACTTATTCTAATAGCTTATGGGATTGATACTAAGTCCTATTCTTTAACCGGTTAGGAACTCTGGGATACTAACCAACCTTTGGGTTGTTTAATACTTTGGTATCCCCTGCATCTCAAGTGTTTTAAAATAGGAAATAGTGGGTTTCATTTCAATTATAATAAGTTTACTTTAACAAATATGCTTTCAATAAGGTTCCTTTTTCTTGTTGATAAAGGAACCATTAGTTTCTTCTTTATAGTTTGAAATAGGTTGTTTTTTTTTCATTTTAATGCAATTTTTGCATTCCTTAAAAAAAAAGGAAAAGGAGGGATTACTTTATGTCCGGATGGCCAAATCTGTGGATCACTTTGAATGGAGACAACTTTCTTATGTTGGATAGAGATTTTTCTATGGGAGAAATGGAGATAGTATTCAAAGATCTTGGAGGGAACATTGCTCCAAAACATGATGGGATCTCATATTCATTTTTGAAATCATATTGGTCTATAATCAAGGTTGATTTATGGAAGGCTTTGGATCACTTCTTCAAATCTGGTAAGATGTGTAATGAGTGGAAAAAATCAATTATAGTGCTGATTCCGAAGGTAAAAAATCCTTTTTCTCCTTCTAATTTAAGACCAATAAGCTTGTGTAACTCAGTTTACAAGATAGAGACAAAGATGATTTTAAATAGACTTTTACTTGTTATTCCTAAATTAGTTTAGGATGAACAAGTAGCTTTTTTGAAAGGAAGATCTCTTTCGGATCATGTGTTAGTGTCTCATGAAGTCTTCCACAAGTTTAGATATTAAAAATCCTCTAATTGTTAGTTTCCTTCAAGTTAGACATTGAGCAAGCTTACGATTCAATGGGGTGGCCAACTTTATCCAAGGCTTTAGAGGATTGTGGGTTTCCATATAAATTTGCTAATCTCATTTTGGATTGTGTTGATTGTCCTTGGTTTTCTTTATCTTCTTTTTTTTTTTTTTGAAGAAGTGCAATTTGCATTAAGAAGAAAAAGAACTAATTATAATTGTCAAAAGAATGACATTCCTCCTTGATTAAATTTAACAACAAGGAAGGAATGTCATCAAAGGAAAAACTATCAAAGAAAAAACTACTATCTAATGCCAAAGTAGCGCACAAATTAGCTACCTTATTACAATTTCTATAGGCATGTAAAAAAACAACTTTATTAAAGTCATTTAAGAAGAATGAATCTCTTACCGAACTGATATCCACAAGCCACTTATTCTTCTTTAAAGAATTATGGAGGCAAGTAATAACATTGATGTAATCACTCTCCACAATCACCCCTTTGTATTCAAGCATCCAGCTTCTAACATAATCCATCACCGAGAGAATAGCCTCCAACTCAAGCTGAGCAATGTCCCAATGTACCTTGTTCTTCCCAAATGCAAGAATGAATTTACCTCTGTGATCCCTGAAGACTCCACCGATTCCAGCAATGCCCTTGGTTTTCTTTATCAATCAATGGAAATTTGTCTAATTGGATAGAAGCAAAATGTGGTTTTCGTCAGGGATGCCCGTTATCTCCATTTTCATTTATTATTTATGGACAACTTCTATCTATTGTTTTTTTCACAAAAGAAGGATTCGATAGATATTCATATATCTCCTATTGGGCATAAGATCACTCACCTTCTATATGTCCATGACATTATCATTTTCTCATAAGCAAGGTTGAAGATGATTAAGGAGATCAAAGCATCATTTCATATTTCTTTGGTTGGACAGGTCAAAGGGTGAACACTAGAAAATCTAGAATCTTATTTGGAAAGTCAATAAAGAAAAGGAAAAGGAAAGCTATTGCTAGACTTATGGGTTTTAAGGAGATCAAAGAATTTTCCTATTTGGGAATCAAGATTTCTTTGAGAAGAATTGTGAAATCTAATTTTCAATTCTTATTAGACAAAGCAATGAATATGCTGGCTGTATGGGGTGGAAAATTTATATCATTGGTCGATAGAATTACTTTGGTCAAGTCGGTGTTGTTATCATTTCCCACTTTTCAATCTACTCTTTACTTGGTTCCTAAAAGTGTTTTGAATGAAATAGATAAATTGATCATAAGTTGTATTTGGAGCAAGAAAGATGGAAGGGCTGCTCTACACTATGTTAATTGGGATTCTATTTGTAAACCGAAGGAGTTGGGTGACCATGGTATAGTTCTATGCTCTAAGAAAGCTGGTCCTCTTACAGCTAAATTGGCATAGAGATATTGCCAAGACAAAGACTCCTTGATGCATAAAGTGTTGTTTCCTAAATATGGTTCAATGCTTGTGGATCATTTTCTAGACAGAGCATGCTCTTCTGCTTGGAAACTTTTATGCATTGGAGTGGAATGTCTCAAAATAATTATCAAATGGAGAATATCTAATGGAAAATCTATAAATATTTTCAAAGATATATGGTTATTGGATAAAAGAATTGACAAATGGCCAACCTTTGTTTAAACAAATGAGTGCAATGATCTCATGGTGGATAATTTTATAAGCAACAGCAGCTCGAATATAAGGAAGTTGGGAGAGTTCTTTGGTACAGAACTTGTGAATTTGATTTTTGGTGTTCAAATTTTCTCAGGGAATGCAAGAGTGGAAGAATCAATTTTATCTTTGGCTACCGAAACACTAAATAAAGACAGTGTTGTTTTTGTTGAATGGAATTGAATGAAAAATGTTAACTTGAATGCAAGAGTTTAGAATTTTTGGTGGCGAGTTTTAAACATTGCAATTCATACATATCAGTTCTTATGTTATAGAAGATTATAAAGTAAAAAATGTTTGTCCAAGGGGATGCGATATGGTTGAAGACATTGAGCACATTGCCTCCAAATGTAGATTTTTAAAAGAAGTCATTCAACATCTAAACATTTGGGGTTTTGGCATTCCTAGTTTCGGCTCTATTGATTCATGTTTTAAATGATTGAAGAGCCAAAATCAGTGACTGGTTAATATTTTTTGTAACACGATATACTTATCTTGAAATGCTAGGAATGAATTTTTGAAAGTTCGTTAGGGATGTTAGGCCCTATGAACTAGTCCCGAGGCTAACCAAGAGGGGGGTGAATTGGTATTTTAAAAATTCTTTAAAACCAAGAACAAATATCACAAACCAAAATCACCACAAAAAAGTAAGTACATAAAATTAAAGTGCGGAAGCAGTAAAAAGAACACAAGAGTTTATAGTGGTTCGATCAACGTGACCTACGTTCACTCCCTGGAAGCGCCCTCTGAGTATTACACTACCAACGTGACTCTCCTTTAGCCCCCACAGCTAGGCGGAGAAGCCCTTACAAAACACCTCCTTTTTGCCACACCCGGCAAGGCGGAGAACCCAACTCCTTTTGCTTCCTCCTAAAGCAGGCGAAAAACCTCGATCGATTACTGAAGCTTACCTCTCCCAACCCTTCCAAGGATAAGATACTCTAGGGAAGAAGAAGTGGAACAATGCTTGGAGCAGCCCTTTTGAACTCCCACACAAGCTCCCCCTCACAAGATCTTCTCTCTCTATCTCTCCCTTAGGTTTTCTCAGGTTAAGAAAACAACCAAAAATCTTCTAAAATAACGTTGAACAAGAGCTCTTAAATAGAAGAGCTTCAAAGGAGCTCAATAATTACAAGTTACCGACTTTATCGTCCAAGACGATGATAATATCATCCTATACGATAAGTTCAAAACACAGACGATCAGCCAGAACATTGCCTTGAAGATGCTCTGTATGATTGAAAATTGGCTTGATCGTCCAGGCCAATCTCACGATCGTCCCGGACGATTAGTTCATATCAGAGGAAAATCTTCTAGAGCATCGCCCTACATTTGAGCTGGCTGATAGTTATCTTCTAAGAGTAACTAAGGGTTTTTTGAATATATCATCCTGGCCGATCCTACGATCGTCCAGAACGATGTGATCGTATCAATCATACTTAATTGCTTCCTTAATTATCGGATCAATTTAGGCATAATTATGTCATATCGTCCAGGCCGGTCTCACGATCGTCTTGGCCAATTTCTAAAAATACATAATACCTAAATTGATTATGGCAGCAATTTCTTTTAGTTTTGAGCATATCGTCCTGGACGATATAAGTATCATTCAGGCCGATAAGTTAATTACAACTACCTTAACTAAGAAATCCTGATTAGAGATTCTGTTTTTAAATTGATCGTCTAGGACGATAAAAACAACGTTCGGGACGATGTTAGTAAAAATAGAAATTCTAAATCTCTCAAGTGTGTGTGTATAGGGTTACTTAACATCAGTAACTTCAAATATTTACAATTGACTAAAGAAAGGGAAAAAGAAAAATACAGACTGACTCAGACCTAGTCTTCCCAATCTTGAGCTGTTTCCAATTTCCGTCCGATCTTCGAGTCCTGAAAGGTCAGAAGAGAAAAGGAAGTCATATTGTTTGCTATCATCAAAACCATAATTCATGAAACCAAATCTACAACAATCTCCCCCTTTTGATGATGGAAAACACTCCGACGATTATTTCAAAAATAATAGTGTAAAATAAAAATTCAGAATACAAGTTTAAACATACAACCAAATTTAGAATAAAAGTTCAAACATACAACCCTACTAACATGCAACCCTACTACTCCCCCTTTTAATATCTCAAAAAGGAGGAGGAAACTAAAAAGCAACTAAAGAAGAAAAAAATAAAAAAGAAGGAAAAGCAAAATATAAGCAACTACAAGAAATAAAATCTAAGACTAGAAAAATGAGGGTCTCTGATCATCAGACGAAGGTGGTGGTGGTGGTGGCTGCTGAAAGTAACTAGTCAAGGCAATAAACTATGTGCCAAACCAGGCCATGTCCTGGTCATGCTACTTCTGCTGGTGAACAACAAGAGTATTAAAATGGGCTATAACCTCATCGTGCTGCTGCTGGTGGTGAGCTACAAAAGTGTCGAATCGGGTCTCTAATTGATCAAACCTCTCTACTAACTTATCAAACTGTGAGTGCTGGCGAAGAGGAGCAGGTTCAAGAATGGGATTGGGAGCCTCCTCCTCCTCAGCCCCTCGTGGTTCCCCATCCCTTGGGTGGAGACGAGTACTATGAAGGGTGTTGAAAGAACTATTTGAGTAGCAGGGAAGCTGAAGGTCGTAACGAGCAGGATATTAAAGATTGTATTTGGTTTCAAGAATATAGGCTATGAGATGTCCTAAAGAAAGGTTGGGTTTCCTCATATGGCATGGATTGCGAATAGTTGTTAAATGATCCATGTAACAAAAAATTAGGTCTGTAGCATTGAAATCTCTATGGGCCATGATGTAAAAAGTAGTCAAAGAAAGTAAAGGAGTGATGTGGACACGATCCCCGGCCTTTGGAATTATGGAAGTGCGAAGGACATGTTGGATTATCCTAGCATCTTTGATTAAAGAGCTAGTCTCCCTAACATGAAAGGGTACATTGCTCTGGCGAAGGAAATGATTTGCCGAGGTTCAATTAAAATCAGGATCATAAAATAGTGGTATGCAGCTTATCCCTGATGGTGTATAGGTGCAACAGTTCAGTATAGTCCAGATATATGATCTCGACCGAGCGTTGATTCACATAGGAGGTTAGGGCTGTAAAAGCAGAATTTATACAAAGATTTGTATAAAATTCTAACAGAAGTTCAAAGAAAAAAGGGACATCGAGGGTAAGAATGAAACAGAGAGATATGTGAGCAAAGAGATCCATACCGGATACGAAAGGTGGACAGGATTGATGGTTCAGAGCGGCCCTCGAGGAACTTCTAGAAGCCTGTTAGACTCGCTTTCCACCAGCCAAAGTAAGAAATCAGCAAGTAAAATGAGATAAGAAGAAGTTTTGAGGTGAAAACAATAGCTGGAATGGCCTGTATTTAAGGAAACGACCACATCGTCCAGGATGATCATAGAATCATCCAAGACTATATAGTTCAATTATTGCGTACAAGCCGATTGGTCGAAAAGTCGGTCCAATCTGTCGGGCCGATTAGATATCGGCCAGGACGTTTAGACACAGGCGATCATCCCGAGGAGTCAAGCCGGACGACCATTGAAAAAGCAGATCAGCCGGGCCAATTAGGTGTATCGTCCAAGACGATATGCAATAATTGATCGTACCAGTCAAAATTAAAACATTTTAAATTTGTGCCACGTGTATCGTCCAGGACGAACAGTGGATCGGCCAGGACTATTGTCCAATAATGGATCGTCCGTGGCCGATTTTAAGGATTTAAACGTACTAACACGTGGATCATCTAGGACGATCTAGTGTATCAGCCAGGATGATGACCATAAATGCATCAGCAATGACGAAAATTGTATTGGCCAAGACAATCAAGATGATTGTAATAGAGTTCGATCATAACGTCCAGGACGATAAAGTATCGTCCGGTACGATGCGTTACAGAAAGCTCAGAAAAGTTCAGTAGATGGAATTTTGAAGAGAAATTATCATATCATCCAGGATGATAGAGGTATCGACTAGGACGATGTGATAAGAATTTGAAAACTAAAAAAAGATGGAGATGATCAGAGAAAGCCCCAAACAAATAAAATAAAAAGTTAACAAATATAATAAAAAGTTAACAAACAACAACAAAAAAACTAAAAAAAATAAAGGAAAGATTTTTTTTTAAATAAAGCATCCATATAACAAATTTCTCAAATAATTAAATTTTAGAGATTTAAAAGATCAAAGAGTTTACATGTCATAATCTGAAAATGGTAGAATATCCGATTCTGTTAACCCTAGCTCGGATGTCTTTTAGGGTAAAAATTGTCTTTTGAAAACAAAAGGCTAAACTAAGAATAACTTAATTGGGTAAAAAGAAGATCCGTTCAAAACTTGGTTAGAAGGAAAATAACTCATAAATAATGTACCAAAGTAATTTGTCTCAATCATGGAATTTGAAATCAAGACTTTGAAAATATCAAATAACCCATGAGTTCTTCTATGTTTTAAAAGTTTTGAAAAGAGAGGATAGCTTATATTTTGTGGGCTCATTTTTTGCCTCTTGATACTTTGATTGGCTCTTTGAGCATCTTTTGTTTTTTGATACACTTTTGTGTATACTCTTTTTATTTCAATTTGGCGTCTTTTCCATTTTTTTTTGCAAGCTAAATTATATTTTACAAAATCTTAAAATTGATTCTTAGTTGTGAGTATATCTTCTAGATATTAGAGAATAGGAGCTCTCTCTCTAACTTAGGAAAGAATCAAGTCACAAATCTCAATCAAATGATATGTGCAATGACAAGATTTCAATTAACTTGAAAGATATATAAAAATTTGGACATTATATATTAGGATAGATCATTGTAGCAAGATAAAAAAGATCTTATTTTTCAAAAACCATTTGTTAAAAAGAGATAGACTTTTGTTTGGAGAAGAGAATTATACCTACTAAAAGGAACAATTATTACGTCCTCTGACCGGACGTAGAGCTACGTTCGGCCGCCAATAACATGTCGCCACGTGCTCTTACTCTTTACCGCGCGTCCCGATGACTTGACCCGGAGCGAAACTCGGGAATGCTATGTTCGCGATTTTCTAGATAATGCTCGGTATTTGCTCAGTATTTGCTAGGTATTGCTTTACAAAAATGAGAAATACAGCTCTGTGAAGACCAATACCATGCAAATACCGAATTGTATAGAGTTTTTTTACAACTCGGTACAACTCGATACAACTTGGTACAATTCGGTACAACTCAATATTTGCTCAGGATTTGCTCGGTATTGCAAGGGATTTGCTCGGTATTGCTAGGTATTTGCTCGGTATTGCTAGAAAAAACTCGGTACAACTCAGTATTTGCTCAGGATTTGCTCGGTATTGCTAGAAAAAACTCGGTACAACTCGGTACAACTTAGTATTTGCTCAAGATTTGCTCGGTATTGCTAGGGATTTGCTCGATATTGCTAGGTATTTGCTTGGTATTGCTAGAAAAAACTAGGTACAATTCAGTATTTGCTCGGTATTGCAAGGTATTTGAAATATATCCAAAAGGTGATGGGATGTTGTTCGGCTCGTCAATGATTTAAAAAAATGCACGTGCGAGAACTCGAAAAATAGCAGGTCGGGTCGGCGATTTTTCTTCATGCTACGTGGCGCTAAAACATTGGTGGCCGAACATAGAGGAGCGTACGTTCACCGGACGTAAGAAAAGTTCTACTAAGAGAGGTTAGAAAGAGGAAAAACATCAATGGTGTTTCTCCCTTTAACTGATTTAGAGATGCTAAGCATTGACATTAAATCTCCAAAATATAAAAGCTTGAAAGATCATCATATAAAAAACCAAAATTAAAATAAAATAAGATCAAATAACTAAAATGACAAAATGCAAGTACAAAAAACAAAAACAACATTAAACAATAAATGCATTTCAAGAATTTATGAAGCAGCATGTTTAAGCAATTTATGATTTGCGAGCCTCCGTTTTTCTAAGTACCCTATGCTCTCACGAGGCCTTTGGTGAGAGCATTCCTGCAAGAATAAACAACTGTTAGATTTAGAAACCCAAATAGGTTTGGTTTACTTCTCATGAAAAGTAGAATATAATGCATGAGTGCTATACTGTGAATTATGCAATTTTGGTCTCCAAACCTAATGTGTACTATGGTGAAAAGTGCAAGTGTGTGAGATGTGTTCTAGCATGACACATGAAAAGCATCTAAGATCAGGAAAAAGATTTCTTAAATGGTTTGGATTGAAATGCCTCTTCCTAGGTCTTGGCTTTAGATCAAAAGTAGGTGTCATCCAAATTCTCTTAATTGAGTCCAATTCATCTTTAAGCCTCAAGTTAGTATTTTCTTAAGCATTATTATCAATCCTGAAGTTGCGCTCTATCTCTTTAGATTTCTTGAAATCAAATTTGAGTGAGGTGTGTGAAACTTTTAAAGCATCATGCTCATCAATTAATTCCGAATGCTTTTTATTTAAATCATCAAATTCATCAAGTTGAGCCATGTGATTTGAATCAATCGTAGAATGTTCTTTGAGAATAATTTCATGTTCTTTTTGAAAATTTAAAAGTTCCAACTTCAATCTAGCATGAGTTTTCTTAAGTTTTTTGTATGATGAATGAATTTTCTAACAATTTTGAACAATTGATCATAAGTTGGTTTACATACCTCTTCTTCATCACTTTGATCAAGATGATCTTCTGCCATTAAGCACAAGTTTGTTATTTCATCTTCAGGTTCAGTATATGATGAATCAGTTGCAGAATCCGCCCAAAATGTCTTTTAATGTCTCTTTTTGTCCTTCATGAACTTGGGTTTTTCCTTACCCTTTTCTTTACTTGTGTGATCTTGAAGTGTAGGGCAATCCGCTCTAACATGTCCATGCTTCCTGCATTCAAAGAAAACAACATCAGAAGATCTTTTAGAATATTTATTATCCTTACCTTTTCTCCAATTTTGATGATGCTAGTGTTTCTTCCTTAGAAAGTTTTAGAAATGCCTTGTGATTAAAGTAATGTCATCGCTTTCAGACCCGGAAGAGTCAGAATCCAATTTGTGCACTTTCAGTGCCACTATTTTCTCTTTATTTTTCTCACCTGCATCAAGATTTCTTTGATTCACCCCTTGCTCATAAGCAATGAGTGAGCCAAGTAAGTTATCAATCGAATAGGTGTTTAAATCCTTAGACTCAGTTATAGTAGTGATTTTAGCATCAAAAGAGGAAGGCAAGCATCTTAAGATTTTGTTTACTTTTTCATAGTTTGAAAGTTCTCTTCCTAAGGCATGCAAAGAAGTTACAATTTGAGTAAACCATGTATACATATCAAAAATTGATTCATAAGGTTTCATATGAAAAAGTTCGTAGTCATGCAAGAGATTATTCAAACGAGATAGTTTCACTTTATTGGTTCCTTCATAAGTAATGCACAACTTATCCCAAATCTCTTTTCCAGTAGAGCAAGTAGAAACACGCATGTAATCCTCAGACTTTAAAGGACAGAAAAAATAGTTCAAACACTTCGCATTCAATTGAGCTAAATCTCTTTCATCGGTAGTCCATTCAATTGAGGTAAATCTCTTTCAACTGACTTCGCATTCAACTTTAGTTTTAATTCTATTAATTTCATGAGAAGGTGAAGAATATCCTTCTTTAATAAGCATCCACATGCGATAGTCAGTTGATTGCAAAAAAGTAGACATGTGAGTTTTTCAAAAATCAAAAGGAAGGTTGTCAAATAAGAGAGGTCGTGTAATAGAATATACTTCAGTTGTAATACGATTCCCAAATTTAGCCATGGATCAAAATTCAAAATATTTTCAAACTTTGTTTTTATGAATCCCGCTCTGATACCACTTGAAAGTTCGTTAGGGATGTTAGGCCCTATGAACTAGTCCCGAGGCTAACCAAGAGGGTTCTTGAAAACCAAGAATAAATATCACAAACAAAAATCACCACGGAAACATTAAAACCAAGAACAAATATCACAAACCAAAATCACCATGAAAAAATAAGTGCGAAAAATTAAAGTGCGAAAGCAGAAAAAAGAACACAATGGTTTATAGTGGTTAAGTCAACTTGACCTACGTCCATTCTCCAGAGGCGCCCTCCGAGTATTGCACTACCAACGTGACTCTCCTTTAGCCCCCACAGCTAGGTGGAGAAGCTCTTACAAAACACCTCCTTTTTGCCACACCCGGTAAGGCAGAGAACCCAACTCCTTTTGCTTCCTCCTGAAGCAGGAAGATAACCTCCATCGATTACTGAAGCTTACCTCTCCCAACCCTTCCAAGGATAAGAGACTCTAGGGAAGAAGAAGTGGAATAATGATTGGATCAACCCTTGTGAACTCCCTCACAATCTCCCCCTCACAAGATCCTCTCTATCTCTCTCTCTCACTCCTTTATGTTTTCTCAGGTTAAGACATCAGCCAAAGGTCTTCTAAAAAAACATTGAACAAGAGCTCTTAAATAGAAGAGCTTCAAAGGAGCTCAATAATTGTAAGTTGCCGACTTTATCATCCAGGACAATGATAATATCGTCCTATATGAGCTGTTGAAAATACAGACGATCGGCCAGAACATCGCCCTGAAGATAATCTGAATGATTTAAAATTGGCTTGATCGTTAAGGCTGATCTCACGATCGTCCCGTACGATTAGTTCAAATCAAAGAAAAATCATCTAGAGCATCGTCCAAAATTCGAGCTGGCCGATAGTTATCATCCAGGAGTAACTAAGGGTTTTCTTTTAAATATTGTCCTGGCTGATCCTGAGATCGTCCAGGATGATGTGATCGTATAAATCATCCTTAATTGCTTCCTTAATTGCCAGATCAGTTTAGGCATAATTGTGACATATCGTTTAGGCCGATCTCACGATCGTCCCGGCCGATTTCCAAAAATATAGAATACCTAAATTGATTATAGCGGCTATTTCTTTCTATTTTTAGCATATCGTCCTGGCTAATACAAGTACCATCCAGGCCGATAAGTTAATTACGGCTTCCTTAACTAAGAAATCCTGATTATAGCTTCTATTTTGAAATCGATCGTCCAGGACGATAATAAGATCGTCCGGGATGATGTGAGCAAAAACAGAAATTCTAAATCTCTCAAGTGTGTGTGTGTAGGGTTACTTAACATCAGTCACTTCAAATATTTACAATTGACTCAAGAAAGGGAAAAAGAAAAATACAGACTAACTCAGACCTAGTTTACCCAATCTTGAGCTGGTTCTAATTTCTGTCTAATCTTTGAGTCCTGAAAAGTCAGTAGAGAAAAGGCTGTCATATTATTTCCTATCAACAAAAAACATAATTCATGAAACCAAATCTGCAACAATTTGTTCACAATGGATCTACAACCAGCCTGTTGGTGATTGCCACTAACACTGTAAGTTATTCTGCTATTCTGAAGCCTTTATTTTGTTTTAACTCAGGAATTCAGAATGTCATTCAACTGGATAGGTTGTTGAATATTTCTTGGCATCCTTCTCCACCCGATTGGATAAAAGTAAATATAGATGCTTCCCGTATTCCTTCCTATAAGGTTGAAATTGCTGGTGCGTTTCATGATCATAAGGGAAGATTCTTGATGGCTTTTGGTCAAAAGTGGATTTATTGGGATTGTGCTTCATTGGAGCTTCATGCTATTTTATCAATTAAGGATGTCGTTAAAGAATGGATTTTTGATTACAAACTCTTAATCATTAAAGGTGACAACAAAAATGTAATCAATTTCATTCAAGAAATAGTGAGAAAAGACAGTAATGAGGTGGGAGGTCTTTCTTTTATCAAAATATTCAATTTTGTTATCT
The DNA here is from genome assembly GCF_001605985.2 of Dendrobium catenatum. Taxonomy (NCBI): domain Eukaryota; kingdom Viridiplantae; phylum Streptophyta; class Magnoliopsida; order Asparagales; family Orchidaceae; genus Dendrobium; species Dendrobium catenatum. The sequence goes on from NW_021319800.1 coordinate 2,166,444, forward strand.
TTAATTTTGTTAGAAGGGAATGCAATAAGTTAGCGGATCTTTGTGCTAACTATGCTATTTTATGTTTTTTCATTTGGGATGATTTTGTCATGAATAAGATTCCTCCTTTTATCAATTTGTTAAAGGAGGAATCAAATCCCATTAGAATGTAATCTTTTTCCTAATTGTTAATGAAGATTTTTATGCTTTCTTTAAAAAAACAACACAATATAGGTAATATTTTAACATTCATAATCTGTGCCTAATCATACAGGATGATAGACATCATACTGTATGATCTATAATAATCATTCAAAAAATCATCCTGTGATTAGGTGTTTAATTATAATAAAATTATTTAATTAGATCATATTGGATGATCAGAGATGATCATAATGTATGGCCCAATTCATGCACGGGATAATAATTATTCATTTCCCATCATCTAAAATGAAATATGATAGTTTTTTAAGTAATCGTATAAGATGATCCCCCAACATGTTTTTCATTTGATGATAATGTATCACAGTAGTCAAACTGGATAATCGGTACATACACAAAACCACGTAGTTTATATTATCTGAAGTGATATTTTATACTAATTATACAAGAGGTCGATCGTAAGATTGTACTGAATGATATTAGATGACTGATTAAAAATTAAAGCTTCTTTAGAGGCTTTCTATTTAATCCTTTATATTGACTTATGAATGATCTTTTGTTATTATCTTATCTTGAGAGAGAACATAAAAGAAGAGAAGGAGCGATTTGAGAGAGAAGAAAGGATGAGATTCTTAATAGGGGAGTTGTGAGGGTTTCAGAAAGGTTACTCCAAGTAAGATTTAGATTTAGGTTGTCTTCTTCAAGCTGCTATCATAATTACTTGGTGGCTTTGGGGAGACATTCTTCAGCATTAGATTAAAGTTCTTTGCATACTCCAAGAGGGAGTACAAGGATTAAGGTTTTCTTCATATTGTAGGAGATAGTAAAAGTCTTAAGGTTCTCTACCTTCAACATGAGGATGAAAAATATTTAAGATTCACTGCCTCACTAGGATGGTGAAAGAAATTTTTGTAAGGGCTTCTTCACCTTGCTAGGGGGCTAAAGAAGAGACACTAAAAGGTTTAGTGCAATACTCCAAGAAGGCCTCTATGTAGTGGACATAGGTTAGACTAAAACAACTGTAAAATATAGTATTTTTATTCTTTTACTTTTCTATATTATAATTTTGGCACTTGTTCGTGATTTAGTGTTGTTCAAATTAATGATTATTCGAAACTAAATCTACTTCCACATTGTTAGATAAACTTATTTATTTTAAATAATTTAAAAAAAAATAAAAATACTTTCCTTTTTTGCTTTAAGTAAATTTTTAAATAACCAATTAACAATTTTTAATAAACCTCCAAGCCCCCCCCCCCCCCCCCCAAGTTAGCCTCGGCTTATTCTTAAAGGTTTAACAACATTCATGAACTTTTAAGTGCTATTAGAGCCAGATTCAAAAATTAAGTTTTAAATAACATTTAAAAAATGATAAATGGATAACTTTTGAAATTATAATATCGTGGAAGGATATTCAATCATGGGACCACTATTATTTGTTAATATTTCTTTTGACTTTTGGAAAATTTACTTTTCAACTTTTTTATATTCTATAGATTATCACATGTGGATGTTTGTTCAGAAAGGATATTATGCACCTTAACCTTTAGATAATTGCATAAACAATTGAAATTCATTTTTCTTATTACAGTATTGAAGATAGAGAATTATCCCAATCAAATTCTATATAGTTAAACTTCTTTTTTATGCTTTAAATTCTAAAAATTACATACATGTATCTATTTGCACAACTGGAAATGAAAATTTTGAAAAATTTTGCAAAACCTATGAAGGAACAAATGAAGTCAAATAATCTAGGTTAAATATTATGCTTGATGATTATGAACTCTTTCACATTAAACCTAATGAATCAAAATCTGAAATGTATACTATATTCACTTAGACTGTTACTTCTTTGCATGCTTTAGTGGGTGAATTTACCAACTATAACAAAGCTAGCAAAATTTTACATTACTTGCTAGCTTCTTATGATGTACAAATTACCATTACTGAATCTAAAGATCTAAATGTTTACTCAATTGATAACTTGGATCACTCTGACTACGTTCAAGAAGTGACTCAAAGATAACTTGATACATGTGAAAAGAGAAAAGTGAAAAATGTAGCCTTAAAGGCTAATGATTCTAATAGAGAATTCTACACCTAAGGATGATGATTACGTAGCGCTGATCATGTGATAATTTAGGAGCTTGTTAAAGAAAAGGTAAAGACATCATCAGCAATGGAATAAAGTTAAATGCATTAAAATTTTTTAAAACTTCTTTTGTTGTCATCTTCTTTGAATGCAAGAATCCAATGCATATGAAGTTTAAGTATTCAAATTTCAAAACTCACTCAACCAATGAGAAATGTGAAAAAAACCTAAGTTCAAGAAGGGTAACGAAAGGACTCAAAAGGCCTTCTCGACATACTCCACTTTTGACTCATCTAAGAAACAAACTAAAAAAGAGGTAACCAACCATTGCTTATTTGAAGATAACAATATTGATCATTCTAATCAACAAGAGGAAAGTTAGCATTCCTATAATGAACTATTTAAAGTTTTTGAAAAAAAATATAATGCATATAAGAAGCTCAATAAAATGTATGTTGTTATGAATCTGATTTTAAGAAATATAATTTTTATGATAGCAAACACTTCTATTTCTCTATGACTTCCTTACCGACTAATATTTCAGGTCCATATAATCAAACTATAATTTGAACCATCTCAAGATTGGGTAGACTAAGTCTGAATCAGTTCGTAATGTTTTCCTTTCTTGAGTCAATTGTAAACGTTGTAGTTACTGATGTTAAGTAACCTTGCACACACACACACTTGGGGGAAATTTCAAACTTTTTTTAGAGTTTACTATTTTTGGTCACTTCATCTAAGATAATCTATATATCAGCCTGGATGATTAGTTAAAAAATTTAAACCTAATTAGGACATCCTGGTTAAGGTAGCCGTCATTAAATGCATTATCCTGGACAATATTCCATCGGCCGGGTTGATAGGCTAAAATCAGAAAGAATCAGCCGCCAAATCTTTTTAGGTAATATTTATTTTTGGACATCATCCAGGACATCATCAAGGATGATGCAGTGAAATTATGCCTAAACTAATCCAATAATTAAGGAAAGAAATTAAGGTTTGATTGCTCGATCATATCATCCTGGAAGATCATAGGAATGGCCGAGCCGATCAGTTCAAAAACCTTAGTTATTCCTGGATGATCAAACATTAGTCAGCTTCTATTCAGGCTGATGCTTTGGACAATATGCACGTATTTAAACTAATCATCCAAATTGTGAGATCGACCTGGATGATCAATCTATTTTTCTATCGTCCAGATATCCATTCAGTGCGATGGTCATGACAATATTCAATGAATTGAACTAAATGTACAAGATGATATAATATCATCCTGGACGATATGTACAAAAACCTTCTGATCATCCAAAATTGTCCAGTCTGATTGAGCAAAATTTGCACTGATTGTATAGGATGATATTCATATCCTCCTAGACGATAAAGTCAGTTTGTAGCAATTAAGAGCTATTCCAAAGCTCTTCTATATAAGATCTCTTGCTTCACCCAAGAAGGCATCTTTTGCTGCTGTCTTGACCTGAGAGAGCCTTGAGAGGAAGATGATCTTATGAGGGGGAGTTTGTGGGGTTTCACAAAGGTTGCTCTAAGTAAGGATTCAAGTCATCTTCTCCAATTTTCTTCCCTTTTCCTTCGATGTTGGAGAGAGATCTACTTTAACAATCGATCAAGGTTCTCTGCTTGCTTCAAGTGGAAGCAAAACGAGTCAGGTTCCCTACCTCACCGGTGTCGGTGGAAAGAAAGTTTTTAAGGGCTTCTCTGCCTTTCTATAAGAGCAAAAGAAGAGTCACTGAGTTTAGTGCAACACATAGAGGGCACCTCTGGGGAGTGGACGTAGGTCGAGTTGACCAAACCACTATAAATATTTGTGTTCTTTATTACCGCTTTTTTTGCATTTAATTTATGCACTTCATTTCTCTTTGTCGTGAACTTTGGTTTGAGTTTTAGTTTTGATTGAGAAGTTTTTTTAATATAAATTCACCCCACTCTTGGTTAGCCTGAGGATAGTTTATAACGGCTTAACATCCATAACAAACTCTCAAGTAGTATTAGAGCGGGATTCATAAAAACTAAGTTTGAAAACTTTTTGAATTTTGATTAAAGGATAACTTTGGTAATTATAATATTACGGAAGATTATTTTATTACATGACCACCATTGTTTGACAATATTCCTTTTGACTTTTGGAAAAATTGCATGTTTACATTTTTACAATCGATTGACTATCGTATGTGGATGCTTGTTAAAGAAGGTTATTCACCTCCATTTGGTAAAGTTAATGGCATTATTACTCCACTTCCTTTCTCTGAATGGACTCTTGATGATAGACATTTAGCACAGCATAATGAAAAATGTTTGAACTATTTTTTCTGTGCTTTAAAATTGGAAGATTATATGCATGTTTCAACTTGTACTACTAGCAAAGAAATTTGGGATAAATTGTGTATCACTTATAAAGGAACCAAAGAAGTTAAACAGTCTAAGATAAAAATTCTATTGCATGACTATGAACTTTTTCGTATGATATCTAATGAATCAATTTCTTACATGTATACTAGATTTACTCAAATTGTCACCTCAATGCATGCTTTAGAAAGAGAACTCACTAATTATGAAAAGGTTAATAAAATTTTGAGATGTTTTCCTTCTTCCTTTGATACTAAGATTACTATAATTTCTAAATCTAAAGATGTGAATACCTAATTAATTGATAACTTTTTTGGATCACTCATTGCTTATGAGCAAGGGGTGAATCAAAGAAACCTTGATGTAAGTGAGAAGAAGAATGAGAAAATTGTGGCGTTTAAGGCCAATGATGTGGACACTAACTCTTCTAGGTTTAAAAGCGATGATGTTTGCTTAATCACAAGGCAATTCAAAAGCTTTCAAAGGAAGAAGCATAAGAACAATCAGAAGTGGAATAAAGTTAAGGGTAACAAAAATTTTAAGAATTCAAATGATATGATCTTTTTTGAATGCAAGAAGCAGGGATACATTAAAGCTGATTGTCCTACACTTAAAGCTCACTCATGTAAGGATAATGGTGAGGAGAAACCCAAGTTCAAAAAGGATAAAAAGAGATTCTAAAAGTGTTTCTGTGTAGATTACGTATCAAATTCTTGTACGACTGAAGCTGAAGAGGAGACAACAAACTTGTGCTTGATGACAGATGATCATCTTGATCAAAGTGACCAAGAAGAGGTATGTGAACTAAACTACAAGCAACTACTTGAAGTTTTTGAACAAATTCATTAATCATATAGGAAAATTAAGAAATCACATGCTAATTTGAAATTGGAGTTTTTAAATTTGTAAAAAGAGCATAGAATTTACTTAAAGATCACTCTCCAAATTGATAGCAATCACATGTCACTACTTGATGAGTTTATTGCATTAAACAAAAAGCATATTGAATTATCTGATTCACATGATTCCTTGAATTCATCTCATGTTGAGTTAGAAAGAGAGTTTAAGAAATTAGAGAATCTCAAAGCTTTTGAAAATAATAAAGCAACATTGCATGAATCACAAACTTTAAAAGGAAGCACCACCACCTGAGTAGATTATTAAACCCTTTTACTGGTGTTAGATGTTTTTAATGTGTCATGTTATGACACATCTCACACACTTGCACTGTTCACCATAGTACACATTAGGTGTGGAGACCCAAATTACATGATTCACATCATAACATATATGCATTGTATTCTTCTTTCCATCAGAAGGGACCAAAATATGTTTGGATTCCTAAATCTGACGTTTGATGATTTTGTAGGCTTTCTCTCATAAAAGGCCTCATGAGAGCATATGGTACATGGATAGTGGATGCTCATGGCATATGGCTGGAGATGCTAACCAATTTATTTTGCTGGAGACTAGGGCTAGAGGCAAGGTTACACTTGGAGACAACACTACAAGGAAAGTTGTGGGCAGAGGTATAATTAAAAACTCCAAGAACCTTTTGATTGAAAATGTTTTGCTTATAGATGGATTGAAATGCAACTTGCTCAGTATCAGCCACCTTTGTGATTAGGGCTTCATCAAAAAATTCTTAGCAAATACTTGCATTATATGCTCAAATAATAACACTATTTTGTAGGGAAAGCGGATCTATAATGTTTACATGCTTGACTTAAATAATATTGAATGTGTTTCTTCATTTTGCTTAAAAACTGCTACTGATGATTCATGGTTATGGAACAAGAGATTATTTCATACTAGTATGAAAACCCTTAGGAGAGTGACCCAAAAAGACCTAGTTAGAGGTGTCCCCAAGATTAAATTCTTTTAAAACCACCTTTGTGATGTCTGCAAACTAGGGAAGTAAGATCAATTCTCTTTTCACTCCATTAAGAACATTAGCATCTCTAGACCTTCAGAAGTCATTCACATGGATTTGTTTGGACCCATTAGCACTGTCAGCTTAGGGGGGAAAGTCCATGGATTTGTGATAGTCGAAGACTACTCGAGGTTTACTTGGATTAGATTTTTGTCACATAAGAATGAGTATTTTGATGAGTTTAGATCCTTCTTCACTTGGATTCAGAAAAAGCTAGGTTGTGAGATTTTGAACATCCATAGTGACCATGGGGAAGAGTTTGAAAATGAGAAATTTGGAGACTTCTCTTTCGATAATGTGATTAGTCATAACTTCTCAGCTCCTAGGACCCCTCAGTAAAATGGGGTAGTTGAAAGGAAGAACCTGACCATAGTTGAAGCCACTAGAGCCATGCTTGCTGAGTACTCAGTTCTAAAGTACTTTTAGGCTAAAGCGGTAAATACAACTTGTTATCTACTAAATTGGGTGAATGTTAAAGCCAAACTTAATAAGACACCCTATGAGATCTTTAAGGATAGGACACCCAACCCTTCCCACCTCACTGTAAACTAAGAAGGATCTCTATAAAAATATGCAGTGGAAACACTTGGCTCAATACTAACCTATGATGGACCCTATTCTGGAAATTGTATAGAACCTTGTGAAGGTGACTGCGTAGGACCTTATACAACACTAGAGGGTGTCACTAGTGACTGAGTAGGTGGAGATTTACAAATCTTTTGAGGCACATAGTACTCGGCATCATCGTAAATAGAAACCTCATGCACGAAAAAAGGCTGGGTATCTCTAGGAATGGTATACTTGGTATCATTCCTCATAAACTTCATACATTGGTGTAGAGTGGAGGGCACCATTCTATACTCATCGATCTAAGGCCTACCTAACAGAGCCCTATATGAAGTATCAGCCTCGATTACATGAAACTTTACCTCAATTAGGAAATTTCCAAACTTTAAAGGCAGGGTAATAGACCCTACAGCTTGCTGGCCTTGGTCATTGAAGCCTTTCAGCATAATCTTGTTGGAAGTGAGCTTCAAATGACCTAGCGAGAGACTCTTCAAAGTTTCATATGTTAGGATATTTACTGAAGCCCCTTTGTCAATGAGGATGTTGTTCAACTCATAACCATTGACTTCAGCAGTGACAAACAAGGGATGATTGTGCTCGGAAGTCCCTAAAAGAAGATCACGACTCAAAAAGGTAATGCATGGCATCTCTTTCAAATTACATGCATCCCCAACAGACTCTAAATCCAAGAATGCTTGATAGGACTCTGGTTCAAGCAAGGCTTTCACCAGTGTCTCTCTCAAGTCAGGGGACATCATTAGAGCGTCATAGATGCTAAGGAGAGAAGGAATTTTCCTTAGATGAGCCAACACATTATAGTCAACATCCGACTGAGGGACTTTTCCTTTCTTCTTAGACTTCTCTTGGGAGAAAGGGATAGGATCATCCTGTTGGGTGACTATATTTTTATCTTTTATATTCTTTGCCAACCGAGGTGGAAGGACCTTCCCTAAAAGCAAATGAACTTCCTATATTGAGCCATCCTCAATAAGAGATTCCTCTAGTTCAATGGTGGTGGCTTGTGCTAGTTCTGAGGAAAGTGCCTAGAGTGGGTTCTCGGATTCATCTTCTGAATCCATGTAACATCCATCCTCTGGAATTACAAAGACTAGTTCATCTTCATATTCAGACTAAGACACTTTACCTGAATTATTCACTTTGTAAGAGACATGTAAAGCAGTAAAAAAGGGAGTGCTAGAAGAAGTATAAATAGAAGCCGAAGTAAAAGGCTTAGAAGATCAAAAGTAGTCAGAATTATCTTATTCTATTATTTCTTCATTAAATGAAGGGAGAATAAATTCCTTCAGTGTAAGTGCTGAAAGAACCCTGTCTTCTCCTCTGAGGTTACAACATACTTTTCTCTTTCATGCATTTTCTTATTATATGTAAAAGCAGAAAAAGTAGAAGAAGAAATATGCTCATCTGGAACTATAAAAGAAGAAGAAGAAGAGGAAGTGCTGGCGTAGTAACTGTCGACTTGGCCTGGGGTGGACTCCTCTCAACTGCATTTGAACTCTAAACTGCACGATCTATCATCTTTTTGGTCTTCTTGGAGAGTGCTAAATGTCACTCTCCCTCAGAACTATGGGGTGATCTGCCACTACTGCCTTGACTGTAACTCTGACTATCACTTTAGCTAGAATTATGGCTGGGACTAGAGACCATATGAAATATCTAAGTGGTCTTTCCCTTGGGCTGCACCAAATCACTATCTTGGAGGTGTATCTATTCGGTGGCCATCAACCTCTTAGCTCTATTCTTGAACAAATAGCAATCCTCTAACACATGCCTAATATGTCTGTGGTAAGGACAATATAGTGGGTGATCTGTCTGTCCCTCCTCCTCCACTCTATTATTGTTGGGGAATGTCAAAATGTTCTTCTTAGAAAGGAATTTGAATATTTTTTTGACAATTTCCCTTTTCAAGGGATATTAATTACTAAGCTTCTCCTATAGGTAATGCTGACTTTCTAGAGTCCTACGGGAGGACTTGGGCTGTACTGCTGGCTGACTAGAGGAGTGTGATTACTGCTGCTGTGGTACTGAACTGACTAAGGGTCTCTTACCCTTATTTGATGGTCCATAGGTATTATGTACCTCCCCTCTCCTTGGTGAATGCTAACTCTCAACCTTAGTAGGGATTGCATCGGGTATGCTGTCTTACAAACTAGTGACCTTGATCAACAACTTTTAAAAGGTTTGAATGTTGAAACCCTTCAGATATGGAGTGATGGGACCATCAATGTACTTTAGTAAAATCTCAACTACGTGCTGCTCCTTTAACTGTGGCTCACACTGTAAACTGAGGTTTCTCTATGTAACTATGTAATATGGTGTTGCAACATATGAACACGAGTTTAAGAATTTGATGATGATAAATAATATCATCTGAATTATCTATTCATTTAATATTATTTTGTTTGCTATTGTCCGTGAGTACTAACATTTCAGGAAGATCACAAGCTACTCAGGACGACAGGAAGACTCAAGAATGGGTAGATTAGGAGTATGAGTCTGAATGTATTTTATTATTAATTTTTTTTATTTTCTTGAGTATGGACGCAAAATGCATAAAATCCTGAGCAACCAAGCACACACATAGGGGGAGAGGGTTTTTAAAAGAAAAATTTGGAGATTTTCTTTCTCTATAGATCGTATTGTACGACGTTATTTCGTACCCTACGATCTGAGCTTGTAGGGCGATTCTGTGAATAGATCGTACCGTACGAATAAACATCGTACTGTATGATATGTTCAAATACAAAACCCTAGCCATCAAATTAACTTAAGTAAGTTTTTTCTCCGTCGTTCGTACTATACAAAGTATTTCGTACTGTATGATTTATTTTAAATACTTAAATTAACCCATGATTAGTGGAATAATCCAGGGCTTAATTTCAATTTGAATATCGTACTGTATGAACCTGTTCGTATAATATGATGAACAGAGATGAGTTCTGATCATCCCAGAGATCGTCCTGGACGATACATTATTTTTTTTCTAGTCATATAGTATGATGTAGATCGTACTATACGATGAACAGAGACGACTCTTGATCGTCTCAGAATTCTTCCTGGACGATGCCTTGATTTTAACCCTTCGTACTGTATGATATGAATCATACATTATGATGAAAAATGATGACATTTGATTGTCCCGACTATCGTTCTGTATGATAAGTAATGTTGAGGATCGTACCATACGATTCATTATCGTACTGGACGATTGATTTTGTACTATTCATACATCTTCGTACCAGGATGAAGCTTGGTATACATATCATACTATATGATTCTAAATCGTACTGTATGATAGTAACGGCTACTTTGAAATTTTAGGGATTTTGGTGCCCGTTTTTAGGTGTCAAAATAGTTATGTTTCCTGTGTGTGAATTAGAGAGGTGAATGTGGTTAGAGAGGGATTCAGAGGGAGAGAGCTCTTGAGAAGTTCTTTAGGGTTTGAGAGAGAGAAAGGAGAAGGTGAACGGTGTGAGGGAGAAGAGGTGTGAGGGAGATCACACTGTTGCTCCGATCTTTCTGCATCTTGTTCCTCCTGTGGCCCTAGAAGAATTTGTGAGAGGATCTCCAAGGGGAAGGCTCTTCTACATCCATGACCTCGAGGTACTCTACCTTCTTTAGGAGGGAGAAAAACGAGAAGGTTCTCTGCCATCGTCAGGATGGTGAAAATAGAGTTTGGCACTCCGCCACGTCGGGTTGGTGAAAGGGAGTATTGTAAGGGCTTCTCCGCCTTACCAAGGGGGCAAAAGGAGAGCTATCACTTGTATTGAAATTCTCAGAGCGGAGGACTCCGGGGAGTGGACGTAGGTCATGGTTTGACCGAACCACGATAAAAATCTGGTGTGCTTTTTCCTTATCATATTATTCTTGCGTGTATTTTTCATTTACAGTATATTTGTTCAGTGAAATATTGTGATTGAACAGGATTCCATTGTTGCACTTTATTTTCATGTTAAAGTCTTAAAAATATAAAAAATATTAGAACTCCTATTTAGGTTTTATTTATTGCTATAAATCTTTCACAGTTCACCCTCCTCTTGCCTATCTAGTAATTTCAATTGATATCAGAGCCTGTTTTCAAAAATAGTGTTTTAGAAAATCTTGAAAAAAATGATCATGTCGCATTTTGGTAATCGAAACACTGCGGAGGGTTTTTCAATAACCCGTCCACCACTTTTTGATAACATTCCATTTAATTTCTAGAAAATTAGAATGTCTACATTTTTACAGTCTATTAATTACCTCATGTGGATGTTAGTGAATGATGGATATGTTGCACCTTTTAAAATTGTCAATGGATTGAAAACTCCTGTACATTTTAATGAATGGAGCAATGAGGATAGGGATTTAGCCCAACTGAATGCTAAGTGTTTAAATTGCTTTTTTTGTGCATTAAAGTTTGAGAATTATATGAGAGTTTCTACCTATGCCATAGGTAAGGAGATTTGGGATAGACTGTGCATTACATATGAAGGAACAAGTGAAGTAAAATAGTCTAAGCTTAACATTTTATTACGTGATTATGAATTCTTCCGTATGAAACCTAGCGAAAAAATATCTGACATGTACACTAGGTTCACCCAAATCATGACATCCTTGCATGCATTAGGTAGAGAGATTTCAAATTCTGAGAAAGTTAATAAAATTCTTAGATGCTTACCTAGTTCCTATGACGCAAAGATAACTGCTATCACTGAATCTAAAGACCTTAACATTTATTCTATTGATAATCTCCTTGGGTCACTTATTACATACGAGCAAGGAGTGAGTTAGAGACAAAGTGATGCAGGTGAAAAGAAAAAGGAGCAAACAATGGCATTAAAAGCAAACAACTCAGAAAGTGAAAGCTCTACAGGGGAGGAAGAGGATGAGATAATACTAATGACCCGACAGTTCAAGAACATCTTAAAGAGAAAATAAAAGCATCATCAGAATGACTGGAATAAAGGTAAAAGCTCGAAGTCTAATAAAGTTTAATCTGCAATCTGTTTTGAGTGTAGGAAGCCAGGTCACCTTCAAGCCGATTGCCCCAATCTAAAGAGCCAATTAGCTAAGGAAAAAGGCAAGGAAAAAGCCAAGTACAAGAAAGGAAAGATGAAGACACAAAAAGCTTTTTGGGCCGATTCTGCCTCAGAATCATTAGAAGAAGTAGTAGAGGAGGAGATAACAAATTTGTGTCTTATGGCTAATGATAACCTTGATCAAATAGATCAAGATGAGGTATGTCAACTTTCATATGAAGAATTGTTATTTATTTCTGAGAATATCTATGACTCGTATAGAAAGTTGAAAAAGATGCATGTCAAGCTTAATATTGAATTTAGTTGTTTACAAACCGAGCATGCTAACTTGTTTAAAGAAAATTCTTATTTAGATAGAGATCATATGCTACTTCTTGATGAGTATGATGCATTAAATAAGAAGCATATTGAACTAAATGAAACACGTGAAACCTTGAAAACCGCTCATGTTGAACTAGAAGAGGCTTTCCATAAATTAGACAAACTTGCATTAGAAGTAGATCACAGTGAGCATTTGTTAAAAATAGAAATTCATGGATTGACATATCTAAACAACTCTTTTCAAGAAAGAATCAAAGAATTAGAAAAAGAAATTGCATCACTCATATTAGCCCAACCTAATCAACCCCCAATACAGCATGCATCACATAACTTTAGGAAGAGGCACCACCACCCACATAGGTTAGTAAACCCATTTCTTGGTGTTAGATGCTTCTCTTGTGGCATGCTAGGTCAAATAGCCCGCACATGCACAATTCACCATAGGGCACACTTAGTATGGAGAAATAAACTGCATCTATCACAGTATAACATGGATACATCTCATTCATGCAAGCATAAGGAGGAACCCAAACTCACTTCGGTTCTCAAATCTAATCTTTGAATGAAATTATAGGGATGCTCTCACAAAAGACCTAGTGAGAGCATGTGGTACCTTGATAGTGGCTGCTCGTGACACATGACTGGAGATATGAAGAAGTTCATCCTACATGAGACCAGAACTGGAGGCAAAGTAACATTGGGAGACAACACTACAAGGAAAGTGATATGCTCAGGTACTATTGGTAATGCTAAGAATTTTTTAATTGGAATTATTTTATTAGTTGATGGTTTGAAGCATAACTTACTTTGCATTAGTTAATTGTGTGACAAAGGTTTTGATATAAAATTTTTGTCTAATAAATGCTTGAGTAGTTTAAATGATAAACTAGTTTTTGAAGGAAAATGAATGAATAATATTTACATGTTAGACCTTGATTGCATTGATAGTTCAAATTCCTTTTATTAGAAAATGATTGTTGATGACTCGTGGCTATGGCATAGCAGACTCTGCCATGCTAGTATGAAAACTCTTAGAAACATCACTCAAAAAACCTAGTTAGAGGCGTACCAAAGTTAGATTTCACATAGGACTATTTATGTGATGCTTGCCAACTAGGAAAACAAGTCAAATCATCCTTTCATTCAATTAGAAATGTGATCACCTCCAGACCATTAGAAATCTTACACATGGACCTATTTGGACCCGTTAGTACAGCCAGCCTAGGTGGAAAAAATTATGGATTTGTGATTGTAGATGACTTCACTAGATTCATTTGGGTAAGATTCCTAGCACATAAGAATGAGTCTTTTGAGGAATTTAAGGAATTCTCTATGTGGATTCAATAAAAATTAGATTGTGAGATCTCGACAATCCATAATGATCATGGTGGAGAGTTTCAAAATGATAGATTTGAATCATTCTGCCAAGAGATAGGAATAGAACATAATTTCTTAGCCCTTAGAACACCTCAACAAAATGGTATAGAAGAAAGGAAGAATAGATCTTTGGTAGAAGCCGCTAGAGCAATATTAGCGGAGTACACCCTTCCTAGATACTTTTGGGTAGAATCAGTCAACACAGCGTACTATATTTTAAATAGGGTGAACATTAGATCAAAGCTGAACAAAACTCCATATAAATTCCTTAATGGTAGGACACCAAACCATTCACACTTACATGTCTTTGGGTGCAAGTGCTTCATCTTGAATAATGGCAAACATCCCTTAGAAAAATTCGATCCCAAGTCTGATAAGGGTGTCTTCTTAGGTTATTCATCTCCAGGTAAGGCCTATAGAATCTTTAATAAGAGAACCCTAGTAGTAGGAGAGTCCACCCATGTAGTATTTAATGAATCAGATAAGCCCTCTGAATATAAAATTGAAGATAATGAAATAGAGGTAATTCAAGGAGTAGAGACTATGACCTTAGGAGAAAGGGTATAACCTAAGGAAGATCTGCCTAGAGAATAGAGATATTCTTCTAGTCATCCAAAAGATTTAATTTTAGGAGACCCTTTAGAAGGTTTAAGAACTAGGCATGGACTTAGCAGGAGGTTAGTCATTCAGCATTCATCTCTATGATGGAACCTACAAGTATAGATCAAGCCTTAGGAGATGAATTTTGGATTATAGCAATGCAAGAAGAGCTGAACCAATTCAGCAAGAATGATGTTTGGGAGTTAGTCAAGAGACCTAAAAAATAAAGTGTTGTTGGAAGAAAATGGGTCTTCAAGAATAAGGTGAATGATTCAGGAACAATAATAAGGAATAAAGCCAGATTAGTAGCTAAATGGTACAACCAAATTGATGGAATAGATTTTGAAGAAACCTTTGCCCCTGTTGCTAGACTAGAAGCAATAAGAGTGCCCTTAGCTTTTTCATGCTTCAAGAACTTCAAACTATATCAAATGGATGTAAAGAGTGCATTTCTGAACGGGGTAATTAAGGAAGATGTCTATGTTGAGCAACCCCTGGATTTGAAAGTTCACAATTTTAAAATCACGTATTCAAATTAAAAAATGCACTTTATGGATTAAAGCAAGAACCTAGAGCATGGTATGGTAGACTTAGCTCATTTCTATTGGATAAAAGATTTGAAAAGAGTAGTGTAGATATTACACTCTTTCTATAAAAAATTAAAGAATAGATTCTCATTGTTCAATGTGGATGACATTATGTTTGGATCTTCGGATAAAAACTTATGTGATGAATTTTTAAAAATAATTAGTAATGAGTTTGAAATGAGCATGATGGGAGAACTAAATTACTTTCTTGGATTTAGTGTAAAACAAATGGATAACAGAACATTTCTTAGCCAAACAAAGTACATTAAGGATATTTTGAAAAAATATGAAATGGATATTGCTAAACCCATGAACGCTCTAATGAGCTCAACAATTCAATTAGACAAAGATCCTAGTGGAAAATCAGTGGATAAAAAAAGTATAGAGGAATGATTGGATCCCTTCTTTACCTATGCCAATAGACCGAACATAATATTTAGTGTGTGCCTCTGTGCTTGTTTTCAAGCCAATCCTAAAGAGTCTCACTTAACATGCTAGGCCGTTCTTTTCACTCACACCTTCCTCACTCACTCCTTCACCTAATCTTCTTTCCCTCTTGACAATGTCTGGTTCTAGCAAGCAAGGTCGGTTGGTTGTTCGAAGCTCATCCTCTTCGAGTCGTCCACGTGGTCATTTTCTAAACACTGAAAAAGAAGAAGCTTACCACAGGTATAAGACCTGCAAAATTACACCTTTTAAAATGCTTAATCAGGCTGCCCTGAACTTCGAGGTATTGAGCCTCTTCTTTTCTACCACCTTCCAATTCCTCCTCAACCTGGCCTTTCCCTACAACTCTAAACTTCTTTTAGAATTTCTTGCAAATCTTACATACACTGTCGACAATACCACTTTTCACTCCTTTGTTTGTGTTCAAAACATCAAGATCACTAGAGGCGACATTGCTCAATATATTGGGCTATCCACTGAAGGTCATAGGGTTCGCTCTTTTCTTACAAATGAATTCGATTGGAGTGATGTTAATAGATTCCATAGGAATGATGTATTCCATTAACATCAACCTCTCGTTCAATCACTAACTCAAAATGCGTGAATAATTCAACATGTCCTTCGAACCTCTATGGTACCCAAAGGGGGCGACCGTATCAACATGACCCCGAACTTATCTGTCGCTACCTATCTTGTCATAACCAACACAAAATAAGATGAGGTCGATTTAATTATTGTCTACATTCGCCATATGACTTTCGTTCACCTCCCTACTATTCGACGAAAACAAAATCTAGCTATTGGTCACCTTGTAGGATATATCCTCCAAAATAAATATCAATTGACCTATCCTGGTGAACCCGACAATCTTCCTATCTTTTATATGGATTCCTCTTTTCGTATTCTTTTCCATCGGGGACACAAGCCTGAAGAACCTGTCTTTGACGAAGAAGAAGGAGAAGATGCCCCAGCCGCATCTCAAGTACGACCACGACAATATGTACCACCTCGAGCACCTGCACTAGCACAACCTCATGATAATTTGGTCGAATGCTTCGACCAACTTCAGACTCGTCTCGATACTCACATTCAAAAGCAACATCAGCAACATGAGGCTGACATGCAATGGTTTGGGGAACGCTTCTCCGCTATTGATCACCGATTTGACGCTCTCCTTCAGTATTTCCAACCAAACCCACCTCCACTACCAACTGATCAAGATCCTCAGTTTTAAATTATCTTTGTATTGTAGTTTTTTTCCTCTTTCTTAGTGTATGCTCCTCTTTTTTGTGCTATCAAAAGCGGGAGAAAGTTGTTGTAGTCTGTTCTATGGTTAAATGCATTTAATTTTATCTTTTACTATATTTTCCTTTTTATTGCACTTCTATTTCAAAAAAAAATAAAAAAAGAGGTTCTTCAAACTTGCCAACAACAAACATTATTTAACATCATCAAAAAGGTGGAGATTGTTGCAATCCATGACCCCAAGTTTTAAGATTTTGATGATGACAAATAATGCCGTCCCTCATTGAATATTATTTTGTTTGCTATTATTCATGAGTATTAACATTTTAGGAAGATCACAAGCTACTCAGGACGATAGAAAGACTCAAGAATGGGTAGATTAGGAGTATAAGTCTGATAATGTATTTTATTATTTATTTTATTTTTATTTTTTTGAGTCTGGCCACAAAATGCATAAAAGCCTGAGCAACCATGCACACATACAGGGGGAGAGGGTTTTTAAAAGAAAAATTTGGAAATTTTCTTTCTCTATAGATCGTACTGTACGACATTATTTTGTACCGTACGATCTAAACTGGTAGGATGATTATATGAATAGATCGTACCTTATGAATAAACATCGTACTATAGGATATGTTCAAATCAAAAACCCTAGCCATCAAATTAACTTAAGTAAGTTTTTTCTCCACCATTCGTGCTGTACAAAATATTTCATATTGTATAGTTTATTTCAAATACTTACTTAAAATTAACCTGTGATTAGTGGAATAATTCAGGGCTTAATTTCATTTTGAATATCATATTATACAAACCTGTTCGTACAATACGATGAATAGAGATGAATTCTGATCGGCCTAGAGATCGTCCTGGACGATCCATTATTTTTGCCTCATCGTACAGTACGATGTAGATCATATTATATGATGAATAGAGATGACTCTTGATTGTCTCGGAATTCTTCCTGGACGATGCCTTGATTTTGACCATTTGTACTGTATGATGTGTATCGTACATTACGATGAACAGAGACTACATTTGATTGTCCCGGCTATCATCCTGTACGATCAGTAATGTTGAGGATCGTACCGTACGATTCATTATCATACTGGATGATTGATTTTAAACTATTCATACATCTTCGTACCAGGAAGAAGCTTGGTATACATATCATACTATACAATTATAATTCGTATTGTACGATAATAACGGTTACTTTGAAATTTCATAGATTTTGGAGCCCATTTTTAGGTGTCAAAATAGTTATGTTTTTTGTGTGTGAATTGGAGAGGTGAACATGGTTAGAGAGGGATTTCAAGGGAGAGAGATCTTAAGAAGTTCTTTAGGGTTTGAGAGAGAGGAAGGATAAGGTGAGCGGTGTGAGGGAGAAGAGGTGTGAGGGAGATCACACAGCTGCTCCAAACTTGCTGCATCTTATTCCACTTTTGGCCCTAGAAGAATTTGTGAGAGGATCTCCAAGGGAATAGGTCTTTTACATCCGCGACCTCGAGGTACTCTTCCTTCTCCAGGAGGGAGAAAAATGAGAAGGTTCTCTGCTGTCGCCAGGATGGTGAAAATAGAGTTTGGCACTCCGCCACGCCGGGTTGGTGAAAGGGAGTATTGTAAGAACTTCTCTGCCTTATCAAGGGGGGAAAAAGGAGAGCTATTGCTTGTAGTGAAATTCTCAGAGTGGAGGACTCCAGGGAGTGGACGTAGGTTATGGTTTGACCGAACCTCTATAAAAATCCGGTGTACTTTTTCCTTATCATTTTATTCTTGCGTGCGTTTTTCATTTTCAGTATATTTGATTGGTGAAATATTGTGATTGAATAGGATTCCACTATTACACTTTATTTTCATGTTAAAATCTTAAAAATATCAAAAATATTAGAAATCCTATTTAGGTATTATTTATTGCTATAAATCTTTCACAATTCACCCCTCTTGTCCATCTAGTAATTTCATTTGGGAGAGTCTCTATAGGGTGCTTTCTAGCCTATACTCTACACTAACAAATCTCTATAAGAACAACTATTCTAATTCTGTAAAGTTCCGGACCGAGTCATTGGGGAGGTCAGCGTACCAAGCAAATGCCACCCCCACCAAATTACTGACAAACAATCTCAACATCAAAGCATCATTCCCTCCTATATTACAACTTATGGCCCGGTACTGAGCCATATGCTTCCTCGGGTTCCCAAGCTCTTCAAACACTCTAAACCTAGGAGGGATGAAACCAGGGGATAGGGCTTCTGCTCATACTTTACTGAGTAAGGACACCCACTACTAACTGCCTCTTTAGCCTTCCTGAAGGAAATCGCCTGCCATACCTTCTGGGCAATTAGATCTTGAAGCTGTCCTACTGACAATTGAGCTAGTTGACTCTAGATGAAAGTAGTGTAAGTAGGCACTAGGGGTGGTGCTGGGACTACCCTCTTGACCCTGTCCACTCTTACGGGTTCTAGTGCAATAGGTGGTACAACTAACTGATCTCTAGATGTACTGGTAGCGGCTACACCCATCATTTGGGGCATCACCCTCAATGTTATCAACTATGCAGTCATAGCCGTCATGACTCTAGCCATCTCTTCCAACTATTTTTGAAGGTTCAGAACTGTAGCATCTATATCCACTGACCTCAGAGATCCATAAACCTTGGGTTCTCCCTGCTCATTCTTGTCCTCGGGCTCTCTCTGCTCATCCGAGTGACCTCGATGAGTGATCACATAGACTCGGTGCATTGGTACATCCTCATTAGACTCATCAACTAGTATATCATCATCCTCTAAGAAAGATCATCGAAGTGCCTCTATGTAGGGACTCATAGGAGAGCAGTTCCTATGAGGGCTGGGAGCTGGCTCTATCTTATCCCTCTTTGGTGATCCATCAGGGGTAGGTACTAAATCATCTTCACAAGCCATCGAGACCTCCTCGGACCTAGAAGGAGCTTTAACGTCCATATTATCAACTGTGTCCACTGGCTGCTCAGTCTCTGCCCACGGTGCTGTATCATCTGGCTAAACTTGGTCGACAGGGGTGCCCGCCTGCCGATGTCTCCAAACTTACCTCCTATGGTGGGGCTCCGTACTGGTAACCAGCTGGTGAGGGGCTATCAATGCTGATCTGATCTAGGGCTGAGCGGGTTCCGGCTGTTGTCTCTGTCCTCGGTGATGTGGGCGTCATCCTATAATAGGAGTAACTATCGGCGGTTCAATAACTAGAACTATCTCGGCCGACTGCTGAGGTGTATGTGCTCTCTGCCAACTGTACAATCTCCTTGCAGTCTATCTCTGCAACTGAAAAGTGGCCTGAGAGATCTATCAGAGTAACCTCTCCCGACTGACAGGTCCTCTACCAAAATCTAGGCAGACGATATTTCTAATCCTCTGAGTGAAGGTTCGAACACTAGCGTTCCATGGAATCCTAGCCCGGGGTAAAGTAGTAGTGACAGGATGAGCTGCCACAAAATGAGTAACGTCCTCCTCATCCCCACTGTGTGTCAGTAGAGAGAAGCGTCCTCTCTGGATCGCCTCTATTTCAGGAGCTACTATGACATCCGGGGTGGGCATAACTATAACTCGTCGTGGTCTACGCTTCCTGGGAGCCACTATCCTCTAAACTAGTTCCTAGTGAGCTACCACATATATCATATGCTGCCTCTCTGCCTCTGATGCAGCTAAATGAAGTCTCTTATTCCTATTCCTCCTAGCCCTTCTCCCAAGGCTGGAGGTAGAAGAGGAGAGGACATCTGAACCGAATACCTAGGTGGTAGGGGGAACAGGAACAACGGGAAGAGTCGGGGTTTTCCTTGTAGTATTGAGGTGAGAGAGCCGAGTGAAAATAGAAACCTGACTAGAAGACGGCGAAGGCACCTCAGTCTGGGCACCCCTCGTCCTAGTGGATCTTGGAGGGGGAACCCAAACTTGAGGTACTTCCACTAGAACAGCGGGAGTAAAAATAATAACAGGCTGCCAGCGCTAAGGGGCCGGAGCAACCTGTGCAACAGGAGCGATAGGCGCTGGTCGCCTAACCGCAGGAAGAATAAGGGGAACTAGAAGTGTCCTAAGGACTGGTCTCCTAGCCGCAGGGTGCATTTGCTGCACAGGTATAGGAACAAGACGAGCAGAAACCCAGGCTATCCTCCGAGTAGCTGGAAGTCTAAAATGACGCATGGCTGCACATCCTCTCCTCTGGGGAGGAAAGAATACAGCAACCGCAGCCGAGGTCGGCCCGCCAAGAGTGATGAAGGCCGAGTCTATGAAGGAACCAAAAGTGATCGCTCTAGCTAGTGGACTAGCGAGCAAGTACTCAGGAAGTGTCACTTACAAGTCTGAGCTGAAACAAAAAGTAATTAAAGATACAAAAGGAGCCATGGCACTGCTACCATGAAAGGAAGGTGAAAAGGTCAGAAATCAGAATTGAAAACAAGATAGAATGAAGGATGGAATAGCCTGCAAGACTGGAAAGAGGTAGAGTAGGGAGAAATCATTGCTAAGGGGAAGCAACCCTAACTAAGGAAAGACCCTAACTAAGAGTGGGATAGACCTAATCTAAGGAGTACCAATCCTGGAGTACACACAAGAAAGAATAATATAGAATCCAAAGATGGAGAGAGAAATTGGTCCCACTGTGGTAGCCAGAAACCTGTGGACCACCGAAAGAGCACCACTCTTGGGGTCCAAATGTAAAGGGTACGGCCGCACTATCCCATGGGACAAAATGATCGCAGGCCTTTACACTCAACATGAACAGGTCAATGGAAGGGCGAATTGGATCATGCATTCGACTAAACATTGAGGATAGCGGCTCTCGCTAGCGCACACCTATGGGTAGCAGTATACACGACCTGATCACAGTCATAGGTTTCCCCCACCTGATACAATAGCTCTAGTGGGGTTTAGTAGATGTGGGGGCTAAGTTTCCCACAAGTGCAAGCCGACGTGGTTAATTACATCCCAGGCCAGAGCTCGAGAAAACTCTCGATTAAGGATCATACATTATCCTTTCCATAATGGGTTTAGCACGAGGGTGTAGACTAGGAAGTCCTATCCAAATGAGAAGAAGGGCCCAAAGGGGCTAAATCTACATGCAGGGTTCACACTAGTATTTAGAGGATCTAGGGTACTAAAGAGAAACTAGAGAAAAGAAATCAAGCACTTAATAACATGCGTGAGAGAAGAATGGAAGTGGCGTCATCCATCTGACACAGATAAATAGGATTTAAATTCCCTGAGGAAGGGGCCTTACCTAGTATTTAGACATATTATGAAATTGAATATAGTAGCCTCGAATCCAAGATCTTGGTTGGGTTTGGTGTTCTATACACACTAAAACCCGCATCCTAACTAATGCAGTGCAAAACCTGGACTTACCCTATCCTGGATTGGGGAGCTACCTAACCACCTAATCGCTTTAAAATCATGTAGTCTAGTCATTTATGAGATATGGCTGGATGGTACAGTTCTTTGGAAATAGGACCAAAATCTAAAGAGTTTTCTAATTGGCCCTAGACTTATGTTAGTAGATGCTCCTAACTAATGCAATTAAATCTTAATTAAATTAGTTTCTAATGCAATGCATGTTGGTTAAGGAGTCAAATCATGAATTCTATAGATTTTAAAAATAAGCTTAATATAAAAATAATTTTTTGAAAAGATTGGGCCTCCCTAGGTCCAACACTTTATCCTCATAGGCCAGATAATCTAGACTCTACCCGCAGGCAGGGAGGTGTCTTATAGCAAGATAAAGAGGAATGCATTAATGTGCATGCCACTCCGGACGATTCCGACAATTCCCTAGATTAGTTAAGTTTATAAATTATTTAAATCCAAAAATTTTAAATGTTAGTTATGAGTAAAAAAAGTTTTGATGGTCCTTAGAGAGCATAACGAATATCCAGGATAAAACAAAATCGACATGCAAGAAAGAAATCTAGAAAAATCAGGCAATTTCTACTGCACAAGCAAAGTAAACACATTAATATAAATAAATAAATAAACTAAATTGTTATAGGCTAAGTGGTTGGGCACCACTGCCAACTACCTAGTTTTTTATGCCTATGATAGACGCAAATGACTTTGAGTGTGATATTGGTCATCAAGTCTTTAGTCTTCTTTGGATTTGTTCTTCATGGACTCCTTGGATCTCTCCTCTTTGGACTCCTTGGATCTCTCCTCTTCGGATCAATCGTGGCTTGAATATCCAAATCAAGAGATAATTCTCCTTTGGTATGGGGCATTGCCTTTTCCTTTTGGATATCTAAAGCCATCCAACTCAATCTTCCAAATGGAAGAAGACTCTCCCCTATAAGGATGACTTCTTCTTTTGGAACTCGAGTTGGATAAGAATATCCCACTAAAAATTCATTTTCACAACTCTTAACAAATATTACAAATAAATTTACATTAATGAAAAAAGAAATTCTAGACACTCCTATAAGGTTATCCTAATAAAAATTGCAAGCAGTTTATAATCATTTCCAACAAGATTATATGAAAAATAAAGACAATACATTGAAGCTATGCTTGGCCATGCTCTTAATCATGAGGCCTAAGAAGCTCTGGAGCATTAGTAGCAGTTATTATTAAATGAATTAGCCCTCATTTATTTGGGGCGGCTGAGCAAACACCTGGACAAAATAGTATTAGAAATCATGACAGTTGCCCCCCCCCCCCCCTTTTAGCATAGCATGAGCTTGACCACATGCAATAAAAGCAATATATATATATATATATATATATATATATATATA
>NW_021319800.1:2192654-2246535 GCF_001605985.2 Dendrobium catenatum
GAAATTAAAACAACAGAAAAATAATTTAAGATATTAATTACTATAAATAACTATGATTAAAATATTATTATTATTATTAAAAATATAATAATAATATAATGTTTAAAAGAAGTGTTTTACTATTTTTTAAATAAAATAAAATATATTAATGTTTAAAAAAAGTGTTTTACTATTTTTTAAATAAAATAAAATATATTAAATATTTTTGATTAAGGATAATTTTAAATCATAGAGGATTCAAATACGAGCAATTTGATGTGCACAAAAAATGGATCAAAAATGAATTTATTATAAATTAAATAAGAAATCTTGTTAAAAAAATTAAAAAAATCAATTTTAAATAAAAGACGGTGGCGGGACCCTCGGCTTACCACGTGACACGCTCCAGCTGGCTCTCACGGTCCCGGGGGTGGCGGTTAGACACGTGGCTAACTTAACAACATTAGCACGGCGTGGGAGCCATGGATCCACGCAGTTTGAACCAGCGCTCAGGATCTTGCCACGTGGCACGCGGAGAAGTGGGATCGATCCCGTCGTTAACACTAATTGCTGAATAGTTAGATCTCATCCATCGATCAGATGATCAACGACGGAGATCTAGTAACCCCATGCTAGGGTAAAACCGAAGTCTTAAGGCATTTTTTGTCCTGTTCTCATGATCGCGATGATGAAATCGCATGAAATTTTAGATTTAGACTCCATACATGAAGATCAATGTTGAGGAAGTATTATTTTTATCTGAAAGGTACTGTGCAAATAGTTATTTAACTCTAAGTGATCTAACTAGGGTTAGGGTTTTACCTCAATTCACACAGTGGATTCACGGGATCTTGGGCTTGTGGAGGTTGGGGATCATCCACAAAAAAATCTCCTCTTAAAACCACGATCGATCAAGCTCCCGATTAGATGGATTGAAGCCTTGAATGTTCTAGGTCTCGTGTTCGCTTGGATCTCATCGCAGACAGCTTGACCTCATCGGGTTTGAGTTTTGGAAGGTGGGGGGAGGTCTCTCAAGCTCTCACACGAGAAATCTCAGGTTATGGGGGCTTGGAGAGAGAGAGATTGCAAAAAAAGATCTCTAAAACCTATATTTTCCCCTATTTAAATGCCGTAGCCCTTGATCGAGGACTAGGATAGAATATCAAGTAAATTAGGAGGGAATTAGGCTCTAGACAACAAAAATTTGAATGAGGGTAATAGGGCCTTAAATGCCATGAATGAGCCTTAATTTGATTTAAAAGGCTTTGATTTAACCACAAATGGTCTGGTTTAACCAAGTCAAGGTTTAATTTGGTCAAACCAGTCAATTAGGCAGAGAGGAGGTGAGTATTAGCCAAGCAAGAGTTTGTATTTGATATTTATTTATAATAACCCATTAAGGCTAATTTTGTCAACCTGGGTTAACCTGGTCAATTAGGTTGACCCAGGCATGGGTCTAAGCTCAAAGGACTTGGCCTGACCCATGGGACCCAGGGGACGGGAGGGGTCGAGCCTAGAAGCCATAGAATGCATTCAAAATCAAGAGAGAGGGTATTGGGTCAATTTGGGTCAACCCAGGTTTACCTGGTCAACCAGGTTGGCCCAGGACCTGGGTCTGGGCTGAACAAACTCAGATTGACCCCCTGAACTGGATAGGAGAAACCTTGGGTTTTGGTTTGCTTAAATTGAGCAAGTCAACCCCTTGTCCAAGGGTTTTGGCCAAAATCAAGGTCAACAGAGGTAAATTATGTTGGGCCAAAATTTACCTGGTGTAACAACCAATCGGGCAAATGCTTTGTGAACTCTTGGGCCATTAATTCTACTCAAGGTTTAGATGTAAAACATCTTCCCAGAATAGCTTCAGACCACTGCCCCATTATGTTAAATATTTTTGGACTTCAAAATTCGGCTAAAAGAACTATTAAATATAAATATGTTTTTTGTTCATATTCAGCTTCGGCTACAGTGGTAAAGAAGGCTTGGAACATAAAAACTAGAGGGAGCTCAGCTCAAGTTTTCAATCAAAAAATGAATAGGGCCTTGAAGTCTCTATTCTTTTGGAGTAGAGAAAAGTTGAAGGACATGAATCAAGAAAAAGAAAGGTTAAAGCAAGAAACTTTACAATTGTAATTAAAAGAAGCAAAGGCTAGTTTTTTATCAACTGAAGACATTTTGTGTTTAAAGAACAAAATCAGTGAGCTCAATTGATTATTACTTCGCCTCAACACTTGGTGAAGGCAGCGTTCAAAAGTGAATTGGACATCTGAAGGTGATTGCAATTCCACATTTTTCCAATCATTTGCTAGTGCTAGAAGGAACTCAAATTTTATCTATAGCATTAAAGAAGAGCATGGAGGCATTGTGGAGGATCAACATTGGATTTAGAACATTTTCCTAAGATTATTCAATGGAAAATGGTGAGAAAAATCATTTTCCTTGGACGGGTGGCCTAAATTGAAAAGAATGTTGAATGAGGAGGACAAAGCGTTCTTAAGCAAAAACTTCTTTGTTGATGAAGTGGAAAAAGTGATAAAAGAATCAGTGGGATTCTTTGCTCCGGCAAGTGATGGCATAACATACTACTTTTTAGAAAATTATTGGTCTATTATAAAAGAAGATGTTAGGAATGTCTTGAACCAATTCTTCACATCATCCAATATGTGTGAGAGTTGAAAAGAAACTACCATTGTGTTGATCCCTAAAGTAAGTAATACTTCAACTCCATCCAATTATAGACCTATAAGTTAGTGCAAAATAATTTACAAGATAACGTTAAAAGTTTTGTTGAATAGAATGTCTTGCATGAACCAAAAATTAATCTCTAATAAGCAAGTGGCCTTCTTAATAGGGAGATCAATTTCAGATAATATTCTTATAGCTCAAGAAATTTATCATAAGTTTAGAACTTCTAAATCTTCAAATGGGTTTGTTTCATTCAAAATAGACATGGAGAAAGCATATGACTCCATGGGTATGCCAACTCTAAACAAATCTTTAGAGTGCTTTTGATTTCCTAGTTTTTTCTCTAAACTTATCATGGATTGTGTTATAAATCCATCTTTTGCACTTATGATTAATGGAAATCTAACTAATGGGATAAAGGCCAAGTGTTGTTTTCATCAAGGATGTCCATTGTCATCGTTCCTATTCATTATTTGCTCTGATCTATTGTCTAATGCTCTTTTGGAAGAGGAGTCAATTGGCATAAAAATTAGTTCCAATGGCCCAAAGATCTCCCATTTGATTTATACGAATGACATAGTAATCTTTTTAAATGCAAAGGTAACAAGTGTCATGAAGACCAAAGGAATTTTGAAGGAATTATGCGGTAGAACTGGTTAGAAAATCAATGAAAGCAAATCAGTTATTTTATTTGGCAAACTGGTGAGAAGGAGGAAAATGAAGGCTATTTCACACATCATGGGACTCAAATCAACCAAAGAATTTTTTTATCTTAGAGTTAAGGTGGCTTTGAGAAGACTAAGGAAGATGGATTCACAGTTTGTAATTGACAAAGTATTAAAAATGTTAAATACTTGGGATACCAAGTTCATCTCTTTTGCAGTAAAAAACACACTTGTTAAGTCGGTATTACCCTCAATCCCATCATTCCAATCAACTCATTCATTGATTCTAATTAGTACTTTAAATCAGATTGATAAGCTTTGTAGAAATTTTATTTGGAAGAAGATTAATGGTGGTCTAGGACTTCATTAAATGAGTTGGAATAATATGTGTAAACCTTTTGAGAATGGCGGCCGTGGATTACACTCATGTTCTACCAAAATGGGATCTTTAAGATCAAAGCTTGCATGGAAATCTATACAGGATAAAGACTCTATGTTGCATTAATGCTTATACCCGAAATATGGCAAAATCTTGGATCAAACTTCTGGTAGGAAATATTGTTCGCCGGCTTGGAAACTAATCAAGGATGGAGGTAGGTGTCTTAAAATGATAGTAAGATGGAAGATAGCAAATGGGGATTCAATTGATATCTTCAATGATATATGGATCATGGACAAATGCCTTAACAGGTGGCCAACATTTTGTGGGGAGCATAGACTGTAATGTGAAAACTGTTAATGACTTTATAATGGAAGGAAGTTGGAATGTTGCTGAGATGAAGAAATACTTTGGAGATTGGCTAATAGAGAGAATTTGTAAAGTTCAAGTTTTTTCAAATTGTCAGGATGACAAAGTGAAGCTCATTCAAGAAGGCTTGGGTAAGTTTATTTCAGCAATGGCATATTCAGAGGGAAATCAGCATTTTCAAGAATACAAGTTTTGGAAATGTTTGAAGAAAGCAAAGCTGAATGCAAGGATGGAACCATTCTGGTGGAGGTTATTAAATAATGATTTACTAACTTCAGCTTCTTATCATATAGAAGATTGCTACCTAACAGCTGATGTCCAAGGGGATGCAATGAAGAAGACGATATGAAGCATTTGATAGTGAGTTGCAAGAAACTGAATGAGGTTATTTTTCTTTTAAATCAATGGGGTTTTATAATACCAACGGCTACCTGCTTTGAAGATCGCTTGAGTTGGATGAGGAGTATAAATCCTTTTAAATTAAACATCTTCTGCAGCATTGTTTACTTCACATGGAAAGGGAGGAATGAGTCAATCCATGGACAATCTGAAAGATCGGTTGTTTATATAGCTTCCGAATCTGTCAATTATGCATCTATTCATAATGCTCTTAAATGGAGCACTTCGAGAAGGTTGAAGGCCAATCAGCAATTACTGCTGGACAAAGCTTGGCATCCTCCTCTACCTAATTGGATCAAAGTGAATGTTGATGCAGCTTTATTATCTTCTTACAAAGGAGGAATTGGTGGAGTATTCAGAGATTACAAAGGGAGGTTCCTTTTTTGCTTTTGGTAAAACTTGGGAACATTGGAATAGTGCTTATTTGGAGCTTCTTGATATGAAGACTTTTAAAGAGATGATAAAAGATTGGATGATGTAATATAAAGACATCATGATAGAAGGCGACAATGTAAATGTAATCAAGTTCATTCAAAATTCTTACAAAAAAGATGGGAATAAGTTTGAAGAGTTTTATTTTATTAAAAATTTTAGTTATGTAATCTTTAATTGTATAGATAGGAGTGGTTATAAGTTAGCGGGCTTATGTACTAACTATGCCATTTTTTGTTCTTTTTGTTGGGAAGATTTAGTTCTCAATATGTTTCCTCCCTCATTTATTGAACTATTGAAGGAGGAATCAGAAGGTGATGGTGTGTAGTTGTTTTCTTGTTTTTTTTTTCTATAACTTTAATGCATTATTGCTTTATCAAAAAAAAAAAACAAAGATAACTTCTAAATTTCTCAAATAATTCACTCTTATCAAATAAAAATCTAATCAATGTAAATCTTAAGAAATCATCAACTATCACAAATCCATATACCTTCCCTCCTAGACTTACAGTGCTAATCGGTTCAAAAAGATCCATATGAATTATCTCTAAAGGTTTACTAGTTCTAGTATCCTTAGGGAATGAAATAAGGGCTTCACCTATTTTCCTTCTTGACATGCATCACAAAGGTAATCCTTAAAAAAGTCTAGTTCAAGTATACCTCTAACCAGTTCCTTTTGAGTAATTTTCCTATGATTTTTCATGCTTGCATGACAAAGTCTCCTATTCCATAGCCAAGACTCATCAAAATTTGTTTTTAAATAAAAAACTTTGGGAGTTTTAATATAATTCAAATATATCATTTAAATATTATTTACCATTTTTCTATGCAATGCAACATTTCTATTTTAGCTTAATATATAACTAGTGGAAAAAATTTAATACTATAACCCTTGTCACAAAGCTGGCAAATATTTAACAAATTATGCTTTAATCCTTTTACAAGTAAAACATTCTCAATGAAAAAATTATTCAAGTTTTTTATCATACTTGTGCGAACCACTTTCTTAGTGGTATTATTTCCCAGTATAACCATGACTTCATTCCTGGCTTCCAACGATATGAATTATATAGTGTCTCAAGTATATGCTTTGAATATTTATTATCCAGGTACCAAATGCTATTACGAGGTCTTATATGAGATCATACCTTAAAATAATCAAATATTAGTCTTGGGAACCAAAATAAGTTTGGATTCTCCTCTTGGCAAATTAAAACTAGATGCATATATGATATGGCCTATTTTATGCATCTTAGGTCTCAAGACTAAATGAATTTTTCTATGTAAAGTACAAGTGTGTGAAATATATCCAATCATCCCATAAGTGAAACACTTAACTCTAGGAAAAGGATTTCTAAATTTTTGATAATAAATTTGTGTCTTCCTAGGTTTTAAGATTTTTGACTTCAAAATAGAATCAGTGAAATCTTCAAGTTTGGGAGGTATCATATTATCCTCAAGTGCTTTCACGTTCACCTTAAGAATAAATTCACAACTTCTAACACCTTTATATCATATTTCAAATTATACTCTCTATTTTCAGATTCATCCTTAAAAGATTTAAATTCTCTTTCCAATTTAGTGTAGGATACTTTTTGTAATTCATTTTTCTTATTCAAATCATCAAATTCATCTATTAAGCTCATGTGGTTGTGGTCTATTTATGCATGATTTTTCCAAAGAATTTCATGCTTTTTTTTTATAATTCTTGTAATTCTAAGTTCATTATAACATGTATTTTTTTGAGTTTTCTATATGTAGTATAAATTCTTTTAGAAACGTCAAGCAATTCATCATAAATTAGGTCACATACCTCTTTTATATCTGCTAATCAAGATTATCAGTCATTAAGCCTAAGTTGGTGACTTCTTCTTCCTTTTATATTTCTGACAAATCTGAAGCTGAGTTTGCTGAGAAAGCTCTTTGAAATCTCTTCTTGGCCTTCCTCCCATTTGCTTTCTCCTTTACCTTTGTCTTGTTAGGAGTGTCTTTTAGATTAGGGTAATTCATTTTTTTATGTCCAAGTTTCCTACGTTCATAATATATCAGATCATTAGAAACCATAACATTTTTGTTGCACTTACCTTTGTTCGACTACTGGCATCTTCTTCGCTTCCTTTTGAGAAAACTCCAGAATTGCCTTGACAGTAAGGTAGTGTCATCCTCATCCTCAGGTTGTGACTGATCACTCTCTGAGTCATCCACTTTCAATACTATGTTCCTCTCCTTTTGCTATTGTCCTACATCAATCTTCCTTTGACTCACTCCTTACTCGTTAGCAATTAGTGATCCAGGAAGATTATCAATAGAATAAACTTTTAAGTCCTAAAACTCTGAAATAACAGTTATTTTAGCACATAAGTAATAGGCTAATAATGATGAATTTAATTAACCATTTTAGCACTCATTAGTTCCCTACCTAATGAATGAAAGAAGTGATTATTTAATTAAATCTTATATATATGTTAGAAATGGATTTATTAGATTTCATGTGAAATAATTCATAATCATATAACAGGATATTTAATCTAGATTGCTTCATTTCATTAGTCCCTTTATATGTAATACAAAGCCTTTCCCAAATGACCTTTCCACTTTTGCAAGTAGAAACATGCATGTAATCTTTAGACTTATGTGCACAAGAAACTATTCAAACAATTTGCATTTAATTCTGCTAAGTCAAGTTCTTTCATAGTCCAGTCAGCAAAAGGTGTTTCAATTCTAATGCCATCTACAGGTCTAGTTGGCCTAGTATACTCTTTCAAAACTAAAATCCACATGCGATAGTCAAGCGATTGAAGAAATGTAGACATACGTGTTTTCCAAAAATTGAAATGGATATTATAAAATAAAGAACGTCCAGTGAATGAATTCCCTTCAGGTTGCCAAAAGTAGCCATTAGCATTTTCAAAAAATAGTCTAAACTTATAATTTTGAAACAAAGATCTGATACCACTTATTGAATCCATATAAGTTGTTATGCCTATGGTAATGTCCCAAGGCTAACCTAGAGGGGCGGGGTGAAATAGTAATTTAAAACTTTTCTTGGATTTTTTTTTTAAAAACTAATTTTAGTATTTTTGCAAAAAGTAAATTTTTCAATAACAAATATTAAAGTACATAAAAGAAAAATATGAAAATTAAAATGACATAAAGATTTATATTGGTTCGGTCAAACACGACCTACATCACCTCCCTGAAGACTCCCTCTTGAGGTATTGCAATATTATGAAAGTGACTCCCATTATAAGGAAGAGAAGCCTTTGCAATTCCTCTCTTCCACCAATCCACGGTGTGATAAAGAACCATCGCCTTTCACACGCTCCAAGTTTCGGCAGAGTATCATCAACTGTTCATACTGTCCAAGTGTTGGCAGAGAATTGTCATCTGTTCACACCCTCCAAGTGTCGGCAAAGAATCGTCATCCTTTCACACCATTTAAGTACTGGTAGACAACCAAATCTTCTTTAAAGATCTTTTCTTGAGCAACTAAAAAGAAGAAAGGAAGAGTAGTAACCAAAAACACAAAGAGATCCTTACCTTTGAGTAACCTTGTGAATCCTTCACACTCCACTTGAAAGAAATCTCTCTCAAACACTCTCCCAAATACACTCTTTCACTTGCTCTTAAAAATAATGAGGAATAATAATTTTCACTTTAGTTTCTAAGGATCCTTTATATGAAAGATATGAAAAACCATCCAGAAAACTAAATTTTTCATTTTTGAGTTTGTACAATCAAATAGTTTAATTATATTTTTGTATGTACGAACAATTCAAAAACTATTGCATACAAGCTTGTATATAATTTTTCATACATGATGATCATTTTGACTGTACAAATGGTTAGAAAATTTTCTAATTTGTTGGGTTAAAATGGTTCACCACAATTTTGTACTCTAGACATCATCCGTATAAACAGGACATCATATAGTACAATCCATTAATAAAAAAATTTGTGTTCATCTGGACAAAAAGGGACCCATCAAATTTGTACTCTACATCATCTGTATGAATAAGGTATTATACAGTACAATCAGTTCAAAAAATATTGATGTTCTTCGGAACAAAAACGGACCCATTGAATTTGTACTCTAGACGTCGTTTGTATGAACAAGGAATTATATAGTACGATCAATTCAGAAAATCTTTTAATTCATCAGGATGAAAAGAGACCCATCCAATTCATACTCTTCACATCGTCTGTATGAAGATAAATTCATACAGCACGATCAGTACTTAGAAAAATTTTCTACTTGTAGTTTGGTTATCTGCTTGTAGGGGAAATTAACTAAACAAATCATGTCGTACTAAAAGAATTCGTATAGTACGACTAGTTTAAAAAAAATTAAAAATTCTGAACACTCCACAATGTGTGTGTGCATAGTTACACAATTATAATCACACTCTCTCAGACCGAATAGAATGAAAAACACAGACACCATTTATGATTAACTAGAATCTAATTTGATTTTAAGTTTTCAACAATCTGGAGCATAATTTCCCTCAAATATAAGTATATAGAAACAACAAAAAGTAATACATCTAAGACATGTTTGGAGAAATTGTAATTAAAATAATACTATTTGGAATCATCAAAAAGTTATGTGTTACAAGAATCTCAACAATCGAAAAACTATGTTTCAACAATCTTTACCTTTTTGATGATGGAAAAATGATTATTATTTTAGTTAACATGTATAGACTAAATTTTTTCTTAGACCCCCCTAAAAGAATGAACATATACATATAGGCGATTTCATGAAAAGCACAATTTTTTAATTTTTAAAACATAAACATATGCAAAAAAACATTAAAATTCAAAAACACAAATCTAAAAACACAAACACATAAAAACAAAATCAAACACAAACGAAAATTATTTCTCCCCTTTTTGATAATAAGAAAAAGGGAAAAAGAAAATTGAAATGAAAGATGTCAAATGTGAAACCAAAATGATTGATCTTGAAAGGAATTGAAATATAATTGCAATAACAAAGTTAATTACATAAGATAAAAAAGAAAGATTTAAAAATTTTAAATTAAAGAACATCTTTGATAAGAAAAATTTTTCAAAGACATGATGCATTCTAGACAATTAGATATGGAGGATTATTGCCAAATGAAGATTAGTTAATTTCAATTTTCAATATAAGATATAATTAAAAATTAGATTGATTTGAAAGAAAAATTAAACGATAGAGAAAAGAACATAAATAATTCAATTGATGACATTGCACATCTTTTTAAATATTTGTGGCACACTTTGTGCATCTTTTTCTATTAGGGCTAATTTTGTGCCTCTTATCATTTTGCAAACTATTGTGCATAATTTTATTTTTGTACACATTATACATTTCCCCATTTTTTTATTTTGTCTTTCCAAAGTCATTAATCTAAACTCAAACTTCTCTAATAACAAAAATCATTATATTGAAAAAGAAATAAATAATAATAAGACATCAAAATCATAATAATAATATTCAAGTTATATTTTCCTAAAAATAATATGAGAATTATTTGCTTAACTTAATTTAGTTATAAGTTAATTTATACCCCTTTTTTATCAATTACAAAAGGCTTTTCATTTAAGGAAAACTTCACATTTCAAACTAAGAACAAAAACAACTTCCTAAAACATGACAGCTTTTTTTGATATCAATTAAAACATCAGATACACCAAAGCCATTGATACCAATAAACATAATATAAAAACATTCAAACCTAAAACATCAATACACCAACACAAGTCTAAACAACAACAAAATATAGATCTTCCCTATATATTCCTTCCCTATTTCTCTTTCAAAATCTAAAATCTAAAATATAGATCTAAATAGAAATACAACTACAAAATTTATATTGTAAAGCATATCCATTGTAATCTTATTAGCATAACCATTTCTTTAAATCTATACGCATTTAAAAATATTTAATCATGAGTATTCTCTTAGGAGATGTAATTGATAATAATGGCTTGCCCTTATAAGTAGTCTGGAACCGAGTATTGAATTAAACCCTTATTTATATCCTTTCTAAGATAAATGATGAATATATGGATGAAGACTTAACTTTAAATAATAGTTTAATTTCATAATCAAATTTTATCCTTTGGGATGAATAAGGATAAATTGAATATTCCTTATATTATTGTTATTTCTAAAATAAATTCAATGAGTTAGTTTCTTAAATAAAATAAAAATGAATTTATTTTTATCCTTCGGGGTGAATTAAATATTCCTTATGCTACATTTCATTATGAAAATAAATTGAGTTACTCTTTTCAAATCAATAGTGAAACATTATTCAATCAATTGGGATAGCATAATGTTGATATAGGCAAATTTGTTAAAAGAAATATTTTTAAAGCGAATCTTGTGTCGAATGCTAAGTAAAAATTTTCCATAGTAGTATTTTGGTTTCCAAATTTTAAATATATTGTGTATGGGGGCTCCCTGTATTAAGATATTTCAGTTATTATAATTTAAATTTTAAACCTTCAAATAAAATATACCTCTATGCAATGGATGTATATTTTTTAGTTTTAGGCTTTATTGACTCTTATATATTTCCTTTAAAACTTACTTAAAGTTTGAAATCCTGATGAATTTGATGTTAATTAAGCTTGAATACTTTCACTCGGATCTCCCTTTCATCACTTCAAATTGAAAAAAATCTAAATCTACAGAAGGCTGGGGAAGCTATAATGGGCTTGACGGATTTTCTATAAAGTTTTTTTTTTTTTCGAAAAGATGCAAATTGCATTAAAAAAATCCCTAATATAACCTAGACACTGATAGAACTTCTATCACCTTCCTCTTTTAACAAAGAAAAAAAGGAGGAATCTTATTATCACTAATATCGTCCCAAAAGAAAGCACTACAGAGAGCTAGGTTAGCACAAAAATTGGTTAACTTATAACAATTTCTATTTCAAAATTGAAACAAAGCATTATTAAACTACTTTAACAACTCTAACTCCTTGAACCTCCAGCTCCCAATCAAATTATTTTATTTTCTAAAAGAATCTTGAAGATATTTAATAACATTATAGTTGTAACCTTCAATGATATTTCTTTTGCTTCTAGCATCTAATTTTTAACCACTTTCTTCGAAAAATTGATAGCAAACATCTCAACCTATGCAATATCCTAATCAATGCATTTTAAACCAAAAGCTAGCAATAATCTTTCTTTATTGCCTCTAAAAATTCCACCATCACCTTCTTTGTTTGATCTTAATAGAAAAGCATCGATATTCACCTTATTCCAATCGAGAGGAGGGTGACAATTTTTACAAAACAATG
Organism: Dendrobium catenatum; assembly: GCF_001605985.2. NCBI lineage: Eukaryota > Viridiplantae > Streptophyta > Magnoliopsida > Asparagales > Orchidaceae > Dendrobium > Dendrobium catenatum. The sequence goes on from NW_021319800.1 coordinate 2,204,864, forward strand.
TGGAAATATAATTAAAACCCTGGTGTGTTGATATAAGGCTATATTGATAAGAAGTAGCAACAAAAATTATAGCACATGAAGCAATAAATGATGAGCTATCTTCCATACCTCCTTGCTTTAAGTTTTTCCTACTCTTCCAAGAAATGAATAGTATTATATAATACATGTTGGAAATAAATGGTTTATACAAGCTAAAATTTCCAATCTAGATATGCATTCCACATAAGATGAGAATACCGGGACTTGAAATCCCCAAGAATTTAGAATCTTTATCACTTGATAAAGTTTGAAAAATTCAGCTGCAATACGTTCAAAATTTTTAATGGCATGACAACTTTACAGACACATGTTATTATCCAATAGCCTTCGATGCATAAGAAATTCATTCCAAGGAATGGCATTGAAGTATAAATGCTTAAAAACATCTCTATAGGAGTTAAGCTTTATTTTCTCATCAAATTCCAATAATTTTTTTCCTTATCATATTCCAGTAACACCTATGTAGTAATTACTGCAATCATTTTATAAGAAAATTCAGAAATAATCTCTAATCGATCCTATACATATTTTTGGAATATTTGAGTTTGCATTATTTGTTCCACTAGATTTTCTCTAAATTGTCGCTTCAAACTCTCCACCACCCCTTTTCTTTTCAAAATAAACATGTTCAAAAAGACTGTATCTTCTTCAAATTAGATAACATATATAGGCCACCTAACCAAACTCTTATCAAGAATCTAAGAATCCTAAGGAAATTAATTGAAGAACGTGATAAAATTTTTGACCTCACAATATTACAAAGATATTTTTCCCCATAGAAAACTATTTCACAAGTGGCTGAACTATATCTCCTAGATTTAATGTTCCATAAATTATCACCATATTTAACAATCAAGTTTTTATTTAGAAGAGAATAACAATACTTAATGAGATTCCAAGCAAATCTAGTCCTCAACGGACCTACCTTATGAAAGTTCGTTAGGGATATTAAGCCCTTTATGAACTGGCCCAAGGCTAATAAAGAGATAAAGAGGTGAATCAGTATTTAAAACAAACACAATCTTAAATCCAAAAACAAGATTCACCACATTCAAAACCAACGATGCAGAAATTAAAATACGGAGGCAATAATAAGAAAAGAACACACCGGATTTTTAGTGGTTCAGTCAAACCTTGACCTACGTCCACTCCTTGGAGGCACCCTCCAAGTATTGCACCAAACTAAGTGTCTCTCCTTCAGCCCCCACAGCTAGGTGGAGAAGCCTTTACAATCACTTCCACCATCCCCGGTGCGGCAGAGTCACCGGGTCCTTTGACACCAAAGACATCTTCTTCTTTGGTGAACTTCCCTGGAGACAAGCCTTGAATAAGATGGTATTCAGGTGCGAGCTTGCCGGAGCAACTGTGTGGAACCCCCTCCACACTCCCTTGAGTCCCCCCTCACAGGATCTTCTCCCTCTCTCAAACTCCACCCTTTCCTCACTCCCTTTCAAGCTCTCTCATCAAGTTTCCCCCAAAAGAACAATGCTACAATGGCTGCCAAAGACACTTAATTAGTGCCATGATAAAGCTTAAATAGAAGTGCTCAAAACGAACTCATTAATACAAGTTGCCGACATTATCGTCCAGGACAATAGGCATATCGTCCTATACGATCAGTATAATTTAAGCCTAATCAACTGGGACGATTTGAGACGATTATAAGACTTTTATTCACATCGTCCAGGATGATAATATATTGTCCTGGATGACCAGTACAAATTGTGGAATATCATCCTCGACATCGCCTTGAAAAACAGCTATCTGAAGACCAATTGTCCAGCATATCATCCTGGACGATTTTGCGATCATCCAGGACGATTTTGCGATCATCCAGGACGATTTGACCGTGAAATAAAGTCATAATTTCTTTCCTTAAATTCCAAAGAAATTTTGGAAAAATTGCCCTGGATCATCCTGGACGATATTTTATAGTCCTAGACGATCCACCGGGATGATGTCCAAAAATAAGTAATTCTTAAATAGATCTGACGACAGATTCTTTCTATTTTGAGCCTATCATCCTGGCCGATACAAAATCATCCAAGACGATGTATTTTGCATAATGATGGCTGCTTTAATGAGAATGCCCTAATTAGGGTTTCTGCTTTTGAACAGATCATCCAAGATGATATAAATATCATCCCGGACGTTGATACCAAAACCAAAAATTTTTAGGGAATAATAGAAAATCTTTCAAGTTACAAATCATCAAGAGCCACACCAAATACAATAGACTCAAGAAAGGAAAAAGGGTTCAAACTACAATCTTGAGCTGGTTCCAAAATGCAGTCTGATCGTGTGGACCTGAAATGTTCATTAGATAAGGTAGTCGTAGAGAAGATATCATAAAAATCATAATAAGCGTGTTTACAATAAGAGTGTTTTCTATCATCAAAATCATAATCCATAAAAATAGATACGCAATAATCTCCCCCTTTTTTATGATGGCAAACATTATGATTTGAATTTACAAATAGGAAACATTTTCTCCTAATCTCCCTCTCACTAGAATAAAACTTTAAAAATAGGGGAGATAAAATTTTTTGTTTTTAATTTTTTGAAAAATAAAAAGGATACAAAAAATATACAAATTCAACAATACGTTATCCCCCTTTGACATTATCAAAAAGAGAGGAGGCACAAAAAACAAAACGAACAAAAGAAAAAAAAATGTTGCCTGAACTAGTGAAAAATAAATATTCTTAAAATGAGAAATTTACCTCTTAGTTTTAATCAAAAACTTAGTGGAATTGGAATGACAACGCATAATCTTGAAAAAGTAAGAAATTCATAAATTGTTAATCCAAGTTCAAGTTCTTTTAAAGGTTGAAAAAACTTTTTAATTCAATATCCAAATCAAGGAATAAACGGGAAAAAGAAACATTAATTTTTCAAAACTCCTTTCATAAAACATATCTAATAGAAGTTCAATGCACGAATTGCTGAATCAGGAACCAAGATTTTCAAGCACAAGTTTCGAACATATCAAGGATTTTCTTAAGTTTTTAGTAGTATAAAAAAATAAGCATATTTTTTTTGTGGGCTCATTTTATGCCCTTTATCACTTGAATGGCTCTTTGAGCATCTTTTGATTTTAATACACTTTGTATATTTTTTTTAATTTGACATCATTGCGCATCTTTTGGTTTGGCATCATTGGCCACTTTTTTTAATTATTTTCAAAAAATATGCTTTCTTTCTTATATTTTCAAAACTAAATTAAACCCAAATTATTGACAACGCGAACAACTTGGTTAAGAAAATTTTATGGTGGATTCAATAATCTTGCAAAAGATTCCTATACGATAAAAAAAATGAGGGAGAAAAAAAAATCAGTTTCAAAGCCCAATTTAAAATATGATGAAGATTTTGAATCAAAAGTAAAATAACCTCTTTAAGAAGAGAGAAAGAAACAAAATCATGAGTTCCCTTCCTCTGACTGTTTAAGAGAAGTCAAACACAACTAACCAAAGCTTTCAAGAAAATATAGGAAGTAGATTTTTTATTTTTAGGAAAGTGAATGTGTGTGTTGATCAGAGAAAAACATTCAAGAAAATAAAAATTTCAAATAATAAACAAAATGAAGACACAAAAAAAAAAAACATAAACACAACATAAAAACACGAAAGTCTTTTAACCATTATCTCTCTCCTGGTCTGCTTTAGAATATAGATCTGTCCATGAGATTTTTTGCCTTTTATTATTTCTCCAGTTTAAATTTTGCTTCGCCTTGCCCTTTTCTTTATTAGGAGTAAATTTTAAATTAGGCACTAGTTTTTCATATGTCCAGGCTTCCTACATCGAAAGTAAATCATGTCAGAAGAAATATGAACATCCATATCATTTTTAACTTTTTTTCACTTTTGCTTATTTTTTGGTGAGCTTTGTGATTTGCTTGACAAGTCATTGCATTCATCACCAACTAAGCTACCTCTTTCTGTATCTTCAGCTTTTAGAACAATCGTTTCACCTGCATCCAAAAGTCTTTGACTCAAACCTTGCTTGTAGACAATGAGTGAGCCCATCAAATTATTAATATAGTAATCATTCAAATCTTTTGATTCACAAATAGCAATTACTTTAGCATCAAACTTATTTAGTAGACAATGAAGAATTTTGTTAACTTTTCCAAAATTTGAAAATCCTTTTCCTAAAGCATGCAATGATGTTATAATTTGGATAAATCTAGTATACATGTCTAGGATAGTTTCAGAAGGTTTCATGAAAAATAATTCAAAATAATGCATTAACATATTCAACTTGGATTGCTTGATTTTACTAGTGCCTTCGTATATGGTGTGTAGTTTATCCCAAACTTCCTTACCATTAGTGCACATGGAGATTAACATAAAATCTTCTAAATTTAAGGCACAAAAAAATAATTTAATGATTTTACATTCAATTGAGCATTGATTTGTTCTTCCTTACTCCATAGATTAAAAGGAATATCAGTTTTAATTCTATCTAAAACTCGTGACGGTGAAGAATAACCATTTAAAATCATATGCCACATATAAAAATCTATCGATTGCACGAAACTAGACATGTGAGTTTTTCAAAAATTAAATGACATATTTTCAAATAAAGGAGGTCTGGTGATTGAATATCCTTCCGTAATATTACGGTTCCCAAAGTTAGCCATGAATCCAAATTCAAAAGCTTTTAAAAACTTATTTTTTTAAAACAGCTCTGATACCACTTGAAAGTTTGTTAGGGATGTTAAGACCTTTATGAACTAGACCAAGGCTAATAAAGAGATAGAGAGGTGAATCAATATTTAAAACATACACAATCTTAAATTCAAAAATAAGATTCACCACAATCAAAACCAACGATGCAGAAATTAAAATACGGAAGCAATAATATGAAAGAACACACCGAATTTATAGTGGTTTGGTCAAACCTTGACATACGTCCACTCATTGGAGGCACCCTCCAAGTATTGCACCAAACTAAGTGTCTATCCTTTAGCCCCCACAGCTAGGCGGAGAAACCTTTACAAAATTACAAAATAACTTCCACCTTCCCCGGTGCGGCGGAGTAGCCGGGTCCTTTCACACCAAAGAGATCTTCTTCTTTGGTGAACTTCCCTCGAGACAAGCCTTGAATCCGATGGTATTCAGGTGCGAGCTTGCCGGAGCAACCGTGTGGAACCCCCTCAACACTCCCTTGAGTCCCCCCTCACAGGATCTTCTCCCTCTCTCAAACTCCACCCTTTCCTCACTCCCTTTAAAGCTCTCTCTTCAAGTTTCCCCCAAAATAACAAAGTTATAATGGCTGCCAAAGACACTTAATAAGTGCCTTGACAAAGCTTAAATAGAAGTGCTCAAAACGAGCTCATTAATGCAAGTTTCCGACATTATCGTCCAGGACGATAAGCATATCGTCCTGTACGATCAGTACAATTTAAGCCCAATCAGCTGGGACAATTTGAGACGATTATAAGAATTTTATTCATATCATCCAGGACGATAATATATCATCCTAGACGATCAGTACAAATTATGGAATATCGTCCTCGACATCGCCCTGAAAAATAGCTATCCGACGACCAATCGTCCAGCATATGATCCCGGACGATTTTGCGATCGTCCAGGATGATTTGACCGTTAAATCAAGTCATAATTTCTTTCCTTAAATTCTATAGAAATTTTGGAAAAATTTCCCTGGATCATCCTGGACGATATTTTATAGTCCTAGATGATCCACCGGGATGATGTCCAAAAATAAGTAATTCTTAAATAGATCTGGTGGCAGATTCTTTCAGTTTTGAGCCTATTGTCCTGGCCGATACAAAATTGTCCAGGATGATGTGTTTTGCATAATGACGACTGCTTTAATGAGGATGCCCTAATTAGGGTTTCTGCTTTTGAACAGATCATCCAAGATGATATAAATATCGTCCCGGACGATGTTACCAAAAATAGAAATCTTTAGGGAACAACAGAAAATCTTTCAAGTTACAAATCATCAGGAGCCACACCAAATACAATAGACTCAAGAAAGGAAAAAGGGTACAAACTTACTCAGGCTTAGTCTACCTAATCTTGAGCTGGTTCCAAAATGCTGTCTGATCGTGTGGACTTGAAATGTCAGTAGATAAGGCAGTCATAGAGAACATATCATCAAAATCATAATAAGTGTTTGCTATCATCAAAATCATAATCCATAAAAATAGATCCGAAATACCTTGGCTGCAACTGAATAAAGACCACGTTCTCCCTTATAATTTGTTTTACATAAGATCTCTCTAGTAACATAATGGAGTACATTATCACCAATCTGCTTGTTCCAAATACAATTCTTGCTCAATTTGTTAAACTCCTTCAAGATAATCATGGGAACTAATGAATGAGTCAATTGAAATAGTGTAAGATAAAGAAAATTTGATTTAACTAGAACCATCATGTTTGCTAAGGAAAGAAATCTATTTCCCCACACATTCAACATGTTTAAATATTTCTCCATCATGTTCTAAAAATCTGACTTCACATGTCATCTCAATGCAATTTTCACTCCAAGATTGTCCATCTCCTTCACCACTTTGTAACCCAATATTTTTGAGATACTTTTCCATTTTTCTTCTATTGATAGATTTGCCAAATATAATGGAGGATTTCTAGAAATTAATTCTTTATCCTGACCAATAGTAATAAAATGACAATCAAAGACCCATTTTGAAAATAGTAAGAAAGACTTTTATGATTGCTTTTTTTTTTGAAGAAAGAACTAAAAAGCTATATTAAAGAAAAGAAGGTTACAACCTAGTACCATCCGATTCCTTTATAAGCAAATAATGAAGAAAGCCGGAACATTACAACTCACCAAATCTTTCCAAACAAAGGAACTAAAACAAACGTAGTTAGCACAGAGATCGGCTAACTTATTACTTCCTCTATTCACTAAATTAAAAATGATAAAATTTAAATCTTTAAAAAAAGAGAGATCAATGCTATCGGTACCTCCTTTATCCACCTTGTTTTTTGATGAAATTGATAACATTTTTGTTATCACCTTCAATAATAACTCCTTTATAATCCTTCATCCAATTGTTTATAAATTCTTTCAGAGAAAGAATAGATTGAAGTTCCATTGCTCTGAAATCCCAGTGCACAAACTGTTTACCAAAGGCTAGGAGAAAGCTCCCCATATGATCTCTAAAAACTCCTCCTACACCGGCTTTGTAGGAGTTATGAACAGATGCATCAATATTGACTTTGATCCAATCAGGCAGAGGAGGATACCAATTATCGAGCAACCTGGATGGTTGATTAATACCATCAATGCCTGAGAAAGAGTAAATAGAATTCCTGTACATAGCAGTAAAGAACACTGCATTTGAAGCTATATACTAAGGCTGGAACACTTCCCCTCGTGAACAAACAAATTTTTGGATTTTTAGAAATGATACACAGTATTGCAATAGAGGTTTTTAACCCAAGAGCTTTGAACCTTCAGCCAACTTAAGCTCTCATCCAGGGAATTGAATATGAAAATTCCAAATCCCAAAGAATTTAAAACATCCACCACTTCTAACAGTTTGTTACAGCCATAAATAATACTCTAATTGTCCTCTATTTTCCCGCAACCTCTAGGACATTTTTCAAACCCTTGAAGTCTTCTATAACAAAAAAAATTATTAGTAGGTATGGCTTCATTTAGCAATCTCCACCAGAAAATCCTTACTCTAGGAATGAGTTTGGATTTGTCAAGCCACTTCTAGTAATTACCACTGGCAATGATGGGGACATAAGCTTCAGTTGCTAGGGCTATCAGCGATCTCCCAGAAAATTTATGAATTAGCTCCATCCGATCTTCATCACTATTATTAATCTGGATTGAATTAATAATCTTCAATAATTCAGATCCAAAAATTTTTGTAACTCTAGAATATCCCAATCGCCAATCTTTATGAAATTCTTCACCAACAGATCTTCTTCCAGCAAAGGATTGACAAAGGTTGGCCAATTCAACAAACTCTTTTCAAAGATCCAAGTATCTTTTAAAGCATTGATTAAATTTCCATTGCCAATATTCCATCGAACAATTAGCTTCAAAAAAATCCCTCCATTACAAATAAGCTTCCAGGATGTAGATCCGGACCTCCTTGAAAATTTCTCAAATGACAGCTGACCATATTTAGGGAATAACACTTCATGCATAAGGGAGTCAGTTTCTTGGCAGTACCTCCAAGCAAGCTTGGCCCTTAATAGAAATTTCTTCACCTTCTTCACATTTTAAATGTTTTCATCTAAAAACACCAAGGGAGAATCTTTCAGTCCATTCGATGAAATTTTAATCCCAAGGTTTCTTCCTTTTTAATTGAATGAATTAGAAAGAAGTTTAGAGAAATTAATAAACCAAAAGGGAGATAAAGGACATCCCTGACAAAAACCACTTTTCATATCTATCTACTTGGAATCACTCACATTGATCAAAATAGAGAACTTTGAATCAACAACACATTCCACTAACAACTTAGCAAAATTTTATGGAAACCCGTAGTAACCCAACACTTGTTGTATAGTAGACCAATACATACTATTGTAAGTTTGGTTCATATCAATCTTGATATTCAAAAAACCTTTATTTGTAATAAAAAAATTTGATTTTGTTGAAAATTTCTTGGTCCAAAAGAATGTGATCAGATATAGACCTCCCTTTAATGAATGCAACTTGATTCTCATAAATAATCTTAGGAAAGATTAATAAAAATCTATTAAAAAAAACATCAGCCACTATTTCGTATGTAGTTTCAAAAGACTAATAGGCTGATAATTAAAAGGAACCATAAGATTCTTCACTTTAAGAATTAGAACAACAAGAGTCTCCTTCCATTTTGAACACAACTTCCCTGAAGAAAAAAAAACTATTGATTGCATTTTAAAACTTTTTACCAAATATATTCCAATTAGATTTAATAAAAGAATGAGAAATACCATCAATGTTTAGTGACACATTAACATGAAGGTTTTTTATAACATCCAACACATCATTCGTAGTGAAATCAGCCTCTAGCATTTTCCTATCCTCATCATAAAGCGTACAATAAGGATTTAGCCAACCATTCAGGATGCACTACCTAACACTACACTTATCTAAGATAATTGAAAAACACATCCTCAATATCCTTCTAATCTTCGACTAGAACTCCCTGAACATCCTTTACCTGATTTATCCAATTCTCACTCCTAACATTACCAAAAGTATGGATAAATTCTGAGTTAAAATCCCCAACCTTAATTCACCTAATTTTGGCACTTTGTCTTCACCAAGTGTTCAATCGGAAAAGAAATACATTCATCTCATTTACTTTAGATCTTAAAATTTGTAGGCTTTGTTCAGATAACCAGCCATATTCTACCTCCTCCTCTTGAAGCTACAACACCTCCTTTTGAAGGCTGTCCATCAATGAAAAGTAATTTTGCAGCTTGGCTTTACTAAAAATAAAAATAGAAATCTCTCAACAATCTCTTGCATTTTTTATTCAGCGCCAGAACCACATCTCCCTCAAAAGAATTATTCCAAGCTTTTGAAATAATAAAAGAATAAGAATGATATGAAGCCCAAATATCTTCTTTTTTTTTGAGAAAAGCATAATCAGCATTAAAAAGGAAAGCAAGCAAAAAAACAACAACTACAAAGTAGATTCCTCCTTCATTATATTGATAAATGAAGGAGGAACCTCATCCAAAGTTAAGTCTTCCCAAAAAAGATATGGTCGCGTCAAAACAAAGGAAGCCCAAATATCTTCAAACACAATAATATTATTCTTCCTCTTAAAGGATTTAAATATCTTCAAAACATTTGGACAATGATCTAAAGTTATTCTAGCAAGATGTCTTAAGACAGGCAATTGAATCTTTTCTAATGCCATAGAATTCAATAAGCACCTATCCAATCTATCCAAAATATGGCCATGACAACTTTTTTTATTGCACCAAGTGAAATAAGGACCCACCTACCCCCCTTCATGATAATTATCACCATTCATAAACACCTTCATCTCCTTTAGACCTTGTGAGAAAACAAACTTATTTACCTCTTCTTATCTTCTTGAGAAAGAATACAATTAAAGTCCCCACCAACAATCAAAGTTACATTTCTATGTGGAAATGATTGAAGAAAAACCCACAAGTCTATTCTTTTACACACTTTCATGCTACCATACACTGTAGAAATCATCCACACTACTTTCTTAAAAACATTTAGATCACTAATAAAACATTGGGATGAAGCCTTCAAAATAAAGAATGGTTCCAAATATGACATCCAAATAACCATAATCCCTCCAGACATTCCTTAAGAGGGAAAGATGAAAAAATCCCAATCAACACCCATACTTTTATTAATCTACAGTCAATCAATTACAAAAATTTTAGTCTCCATAATTCCCACAAATAACACATCCATTTCTTTAGAAAATTCATTTAAATAAAGAGAGGACTCTCATTTTCTAGCCCCTCTATAATTCCAAAAAGCTATTGAATACATTAAACATTTAAGGGGGAACCCTCAAGCTTTCTATTGAACTAATTAAACCTCTGCTCAATCCCACAATATTTCTATGTCGAGAATGGATTTTCACTAGTCCAAGCGACTTATGTTCCTTGGAGAGCTTAGATTTAGCTGCCCATGAGCTGCCATCAACTTCCTTACTATTAGCAACCTTCATGAAAACATCAGACTTTCTGATCCCAAAATCATCCTTACTCATTTCAGGTTTCAGATTATCTATAACCATACTAGCTTCATTGTCCATATTAGTATTACTCATAAACAATTCTCCATCCTCTAATTCTTTAATACCCTTCCCATTTAAAATATTAATTTAATTTACATCAATTTGAATAATAGTTGAAACACAATAAGAATTTATACCAGCTGCAGATGAAGAAGAATGCAAAAACTCCATTTTGGTGATTTCCATTTGCTCCAGCACAACATAACCTTGATAATTATGTTTTTTACATAGCTCAATAATAGCTTCTCTATAATCATTATTTAGATTCTTATCAAAACCTACCTCTAAGCTTGCAACAATATGGACATCAGATAACAGCTTATCTTTATCATTTTCTATTAAATTATTACTCTTCACAACATCATTTTTTTAAGAATTCTCCAAAAAATTTATTCTGAACACCTTTATGTTTTGGCCTTTCATGAAATGATCCATTCTCCCTTCCACAATTCAGATACATCCAAGGTCCACACAAATTATTAACATTATTCTTAGTATGGTGAGCATTATCTTGTATATGTTGCTCATTTATTCCAGCCTAAGTCATTGAATCCCTCACCAGACAAGGTATAACTATTTAATTATCACTTACAAGACCAATCCTTCCACATTCATAGCCAAAAGTAGAAATCTTCTCATATTCTACTTTTTTGAAGAAATGGCCATAATTTCTTTCCATCGAAACTTCTAAAGGAAGTTGGTTGTCCAACAAAATATGCATGCATAGTCAAGCAATATCTAACCTTCCCCTTTGAAACATATTATCATCTAACATCAATCATTTTCCCACTTTAGAAGACATTATAGTCACATTTTCCACATACCAACATTACAAGGGAAGATGAGGCATTCTTATCCACACCGAAAATGATAGTCCCTTTGTGGAAGAAGGAGAAAAAATAGAAACAACTTATAAGGCCTATAAATTAACTATTCACATAGCAAGGCCCTCCTATAATAACAAATTCCATAGCTTCTAAAGTTCAAAATGAACACAACACCCATCCTTTCTCAAGAATAGACATATGAAACAAACCAATTTGATCACATTTACATATCAACTCAATATCAATAATATGAAAAGGAATCTCTTTACCAAACGCCTTTTCATCTACTACAAATTGTATCATATTCATATTAACCATTTTATTAGAAAACTATAATTTTATCGCAACATTTTTTGTTAGACATAATTTCCTCTGCTAAAAATTAATCCTTACGTAAGGATAATTCGAACAAGGTTTTATAGCATCATTGTTATGATTAGTCATAGCTTTCCAAACTCCATTCAAATTATAAGTCAACTCTTTCATATTATTTTCACTATTAATAGTCGTAGAATCCATTGCTAAAGATAAATTATTAGCGCTAAGATCTGAATTCAACTCAATTATAGAGTTTTAATTACAAAATCTATTCACAAAGATCTTCATACCTTAAGAAGAAGCATCATTATCATTGGACCTTGAAGCTAAGTTAGATTGCATAATAATACCCTCCAATTGATGGATAGATTTGAAAACCACATCCAGAATCACCTCTTTAACTTTACCTTCTATTGGATTACAATTCTTCAAACCAAGAAGGACATTTTCTTTGATCACAATCTAACATTCCATCAATGGTCAACTGTGAACTCCTCCATCTTCCAATATTTTGACATTAGAATGAAAAAGATAATTTCTATTAAAGCATAGAGTACTGAATGGAAGCCATCTGCTGCCATCCCTAAAATTTGTGCTAGAATAGTGTTTTTAAAATGAAAAATTGAAATGGGACTTTCTCTTACTAAACATGATTTTCTCTTACTAACCTGAAAATCATTAGGATTAGTTCCTATAAAGTATGGGAAATGCAAATGATCAACTCTTTCCTTAGAATTTTTTGAGGTGTTTAAAGGTGAGAGAAATTTAAATTGAGGGTAAACATCTTGCCGCATAAGTATTGACCAGCCAACATTTCAAAAGGGGATTTATTGATAGGAGCTAGTTGAAGGTTTTATAGTGTTTAAGCTTACTAAGATAAGTGACTATTTAGTTAAAATTGGACCATTGAATGGAGAGATAATTTTTTTTTTCAATCTTGCCATATCCATAGCCAATATATTTAAAGTTTGACATGATATGTGAGACGAACATTCTAGAATATATTTCAAGTGGCAAAAGTAACCAATTTAGGCTAGGTTGATAATGGGCCAAAGAAATTGGGTTTAGGAGGTTTGGTTTATCCCAATTTGTTGACTTAGATCAAGCTACGTGTTTTTCTTGCTATGTAATGTGCATAGCATCATATGACACCTACTAGAACCATTTGTACAATTAAATTCTACAAGGGTTTTGATTCAAGAAAATCCCTTTGGGTGAAATAGGTTCAACTCGTATGGCTAAACCAGGTGCGCCAATGGAAAATATTTTTTTATAAGACTCATGTTAAACTCATGAACTATCCCTAAAACTTTGGTTCATTAGTTTGGTTATAATCATGAGTATTGATGTATTTACGTGCTCTAGGGGTATTTTGATCAACTATGGTTAAAATACTCAACTAAGTTTAATAAAAGGTAAATAAAGGGCAAGACTAATTCCAAATTTCATTTTCAACTTATTTTAGGTGGTCACATTTCAAAGGGTGGCCATTTGGTCAAAAATGTTTTTTTAATGGCTTAAGTGGTCCTTTGGTCAATTTAGGATGAACAGGTAATCTATGGTTGACCATGGAATTGTTTCACATTGAAATTACTCAAAATCACATTTAAAATGTGTTGGAGGAGGTGTCACTGTTTTTTTTTACTATGTCCTATTTATTTTTTAAAATAAATAAGTTTTAGTGGTTTTGGGATTTTTGAGTTTTTGTGGTACAATTGCAAAGTATAGTCAAACAAGATCTACAAAAAGCTTAATATTGGCTCTAAAGTTTTCGAGAGGTTGTAAAACCTCATTCAAATTCCCTAAGCACACCAAACCGGAGGGGAATTGGTGATTAAAAATATCTTTTAGCATAGATTAATCTTTTTAAAAAATTTTGGTAAAATAAATAATTTGATTAAATAATGAGGAAGCTAATAACTTTACAATAATTCTGAAGATAATTTAATCAATTTAATATAACTTCAACCATAGATTTTACAATATTAAACTTTCAAAAAAATGAATCACTAAAAAGTAAAATATATAAACTAAAAAATAGAATGAGCACACCAATATTTTAAATTAGTTTGGTCAAACAATGACCTACATCGCTCTCCAGAGTCCTCCTCTCCATTTATTGCACTAAATATTTAGTGACTCACCTTTAGCCCCCACAACTGGGGGGACAAGCCTTCAAAAAATATTTTCCACCAAACTGGTGCGGCAGAGGACCTTAATCTTTTCAACCTCCTAATTAGGAGGAATCCTAAAATAATTGAATATCATATTATTTTGAATGAACAATAGTGTAATACGAAGTTCAACTAAATAGAATTTTTTCTAGGATAAACCATAAGATGACCATATATTGTCTCTAATAATTGTAAAATACGATCCAATTCATAAGGTATGATATAAAATTAGAATTAACAAAATTTGATTAATTAATCACATAACTAAATTATTCAATAATTTATAAATCATAAATTATTATTATTTTTATAAAATACAAATAAATAACATTTAAAATAATTTTTTTTGCCTAATTTATGTAATGAGTGTGTCTTCGATTATAACAAAATTTCTAGTATAATGTGGTGTTTGTACTATATGATTGGTCATATTTAAAATTTTTTTTCTAAGATAAATAAAATTTTTAAATTTATTTCTATAGAAATAGATTGTACACTACTATCTATATTGTTCGATACGATGTAAAGAAAAATAAAAAATAAATAAATGAAATTTATACTCATTCAACACACCTTATTGTACCTATTTTAAGACCTTAATCTTCATTGAGTTGTGCAAGATGTACTTGAATTGTTAGTATACACATAAACAAATATGCACTATAAATACTCAAAGAAATAAAGAGTCAATCAATAATATTTGTTATCATTAAAATTATAAACTCAAAAGCCCATGTTGCAATAATCTTCCTCTTTTTGATGATAACAAATATTATTGGATGAATTTGCAAACTAATATTATTTTCTCCTAATCTCTACCTCACTAAGAGAAATATATTAAAAAACTAGGGGAAAATTATTTAATTTTTTTATTTAGGAAAATAATAAATTTAAAACTAAATAATATATAAATAGGATAAACAACACAATAATGAAATTGAACTACATGCATGAGACAAAAAAAAACCCGTAATGAAGGGAGACTAAAACACTAAAAAACACAATACAAATGGTTGAAATAAATAAAAACATATTAAAAGACCAAAACATACAATCAAGCATTAAATTTAATCATTAAACAATAAACAAAATATATAATAAAATATAAAAACAAACCTTAACATACTTATACCTGATCGAAATTAACAATTGAATCATTAGATTTTAAGCATAGGTTGACTCTCCAACACTCATGCTCTATGGCGCATCTTTGCCGATCTACAGTTTCCTCTCTCCAGCTCCTTATTCCTCTCTCCTAGCATGGATTTTTTTTGCATTTTTCTATTTGATTTTTTTCTTGTTATTTTCTTAGCATTTTTCATGCCTTTTTTTAGAGGTTCTTTACATTTTTTTTTTCTTTCAGAGACAACAACATCAATCCCTTCGTCTTGCGATTCATTAGCATTTTTTTCCTCTCCTTTTGATTTAACTTTTTTTGGGAAGTTCCTGCTTCAGCCACTAAATCTAGATGTTATACCAAAATTTTTTGTTAACATGAAACTTTTGGGTTCCTTTCATATCATTTTGTTGGATTAGAGGCACATTGCGATTCAACTTTCTAATGATCTTGATTATAGAAAAATTTATTCTAGGAGATCTTACTATATTTAAGCTTGCTAGAAGCATTTACTCAAATAGATACCATATTTTGATGTTCACGAGGAATCCCCTATTGGTCCTATGTGGATCTCCTTTCAGAATCTGATACATCATTTCTTTAATTCTAAAACTTTATTTAGCCTGTGTTTATTTTTGGTAGGCCGATACCGACGGACCAAGTTACGACATCAATCTCTCATCCATCTGTGGCTTAAAATTTATTTGAGTTTGATATTTTTAAGAAACATCTTAATTATATATAGATTGGGTTAGAGTTAAATTATTATTTCCAAAAAGTTGATACTGAAAATTTGCCCATTTGTTGTTCTTAATATAAAATGCATGGCCATGGTTTAAATGAATGTTACAGTTTACATCCCCATCTTCATAAGAAGAAGGATTTTCCAAGATAATTGAATGGAAATGCTATTATTTCGGTTTCTCATGATCATGAGATCCCTAACTTGGAGAGGTTGAGGGGAATAATCTTAAACCGCATGATAATATTAACGAACCAATACAATTTTCTAGCTCATACTAAACTTCCTTCCATCAATGTCGATGTCCCTATTTGTGTACAGGGATATAATATTCACTCTACCACTATCTTATTTAGTGGTTGTGAAAATATTGTTGAACAAATGTTAGCTATCACTACTAGTCAAAAAACTGTTACATCATCTTAAATTAGTCCTTGTGTTCTTAACAAAAATTTACCTAATATTGTATACACACAAATAAATATAATAATACTATTATTTCTCAATTTGTTGTAAATGATCAGGAGAATGTGGTGGAAATAAATGTTGGTATTGGCATGAGCAGTAAAGAAAATGTGCGGGATGGCTATACCATGGAGGACGGTGAATTTGCTCGGGAGAAGGAAGGTCAGCCCATTTGGTGGAAAGAAAAGCTTGGCTTATCATGAGTAGTAAAGAAAGGGTGGAGGATGGTTTTACTTTTGAGGAGGGTGAATTGCCTCATAAGGTAAGGTAGGTGGGGCTGCATAATGATAGTAAGCTTCCCTCTAACTCTAATTATAATGTTGATGCTTTTGCTGATATGGAGGTTATGGATATTATTGATAAATGTTTTTCCAAAGATGATAATGAGCTATACTAAGTTTCAAAGTATGAGAGGTAAAAAAACATGAACATCATTTTACAATCTCCTAAGACCACATGTTTGCAAACTAGTCATTATCAGTTTTTTATGTTTAAATATATTATTTATAATGTTAGTGGCATTAGATGCCCCTCTCTAGGTTGAGTGTTAAGAACTTATACCTTATTTACAATGTTTTTATTCTTGCTTTACTTGAAAATCTCATTACTTTTTTTTTTAAATTAGTTAGTACTGCTAGATTTTTAGGCTTTAAGCATTTTGTTTTAAATTTTGCCAGAAAAATTTAGGTGTTATGGAAGGATCCTATTCAGATTGATGTTATTGGAGATTTCAGTCAAGTTCTGCATTATAATATTGAATTTTTAAATTTGAACTATTGTGGTTCTTTTATCCATGCCGCTTCTTCTCATAATACTAGAATAGTGTTATGGGAGAAACTCGATAATTTTCATAGAATTTGTAACTTGCCCTAGCTAGTGGGTGGTGATTTTAACATTATATATAATCCCTCCGAGCATATTGGGGGCTCTACTCCTATCTATTACTTTATGGAGGATTTTAATAATATGATTATTTATTATAATTTAGTTGACAATGGTTTTTCTGGTAATAAATTCACTTGGAATCGTGGCCATTTACGACAATGATTGGATTGGGTGTTATTTAAGGATAGTTTGCTTAGCACATTTAATTATATTTCTATTGAACATCTTAGCTGAACTTTTTCTGACCACTCTCCTATGTTAATTAGTCTCAATACTAGGCATATGTGTTCTTTTCCTCTTTTTAGATTTCTAAACATATGGTTACTTCATGATTCCTTTTCGGTGTGGTTCAAGAAAATTGGCATGCCCCCTTATATCCTGATAACTCTGTTCTTGGCAGAGTTCATTAACTCTGTATCAGTCGTTCCTTTCCCAAACAATTTCCCATTTCCTTGGTTAATGTATTCATTTGTATCCATTCCAGTAATGTCTTTAACATCTACATTAACGATGGAGATATAGTGATCAGTTTTTGAGTCTATAGTAGTAATACCAGGATGTTCAGGAACCGGGTTAAGAGAAGAACATGGAAAGCTGTTAATATTTGAAAGAGATTTAGAAATGATTGATTCTGAATTTTTAGTCAAGTCCGAAATAAAATAATTGGAGTTAATTGCTATTGCCTAGACAATATCAAAGGTAACATCATTCAGATTGATGTCCTTAGATAGAATTTTAAATTTATTAGCCATATTAATTGTAGGTATTTCATTTTCAGTAACCTAAAGGTTGCTAGTGGGAGCGTTTTCTAAATGCTGTTCACAAATTGCTAAATTATCATTCTCTACACAAATGGGAGTAACGTCTGCTATATTGACTGCTTCAGCAGTTTTATTCTCCTTCATTCGATTACCCAATCGATTCTAGCTCTTGTTTGCCCTATTTTTAAACTTGACATGGATCTAAGGACCATAAGTCTCATTTTGACACTGGCGAATAACCTCATCATGAACAGCATCCTTAAAATCATTACTGATTCCTGCAGCTTTTTCATTTTCAGAATGAAGGACATGACATTCAAATTTTAAATGGCCAATTGTGGTTCAAGGAAAGCAAAAGGAAGTTAATTTTTCATATTCAACTTTTGGAAGAATCTTCCACCCAAACCATCAACCTATAATCCACCAAAAGGATTTTGGTTTCTAAGTTGATATGAACACAAACTCGAGCAAATTCCTTCTTGATCCAATTAAAGGAGTTACCATCTAAGTACATTGGTGTGCCTATCCTTGAGGCAATTTTGGAAATGTTGTCTTCAACATAGCAATATAGAGGCAAAAGAGGAAAATGAACCCTGAAGGAAGCAGATAATCCTTTAAGAGATAAAGGGGAGAAGAGAGAAGACCATTTCTCCATGCCTACAATATGGCCACTGATGTACCACAGCCACCACTAAGAACTTCTTCCATAGCTTTGGGATTCTTAAAAGAATAGAGAATCCAGTTTAGACCCAAGGTTGTCAAATGAAAGTTTCCAAAGTTGTTCCACTATCTCCGTAGCTCAGTGCTACAGACCCAAAAAGGGATATTCTTACCAAGTACCTTCAGGACAAAAAAATTAGTCAAAATTTGAGAATTGGCAAGTTTCGTTTTCAAATTTAATTTGATAGCCAGTCCATCAGACAACATTTTAGATGATTTAGCATCAAAGTTAATTTTTATGTGGTTAGGTTACTTCTAAGCATTGATAAAATAATCTTTCTGGAAGCTAATTCCATCATTAGAGGGATCAACAACATTCTCAACCAACGAAAAAGGGTTTGCAACAACAAATTTAATATTCTTTTAAGATTTTGGAATTGATCAACAACATTCTCAACCTTCAAGATTTGCTAACTTAGCAGATAAGTTGCGATTGAGAGGTCCTTCTTTGTTTCCAACAAATTTACTGACTCAAAGGATTATATTAGGCAAAGTAGAGGTGTCCAGATCAATGGTACCAAACAAAAAAACATTTGGATCTTTGAATGGAGTAGGCGCAGAAGATGTATTTGAAGATTCAATCAAATTCTTACCTTTCCCTGTAGTAGGCAATTGGAATCCATCGTGTTGAGCAATATAACCAAAGCCTTCTCTGATGAGCAGAGGCTTTCTTGAAATCTTCAATGATTCATCATTAACAACAACAGAATCTAGAACAGTTGTGGAATTGATCAAAGTTGAAGAAAGCAAGGTGGATGATGGGGACAAACCAACAGAAGGTGGTTGATGATTAGAAGTTTCTGAAATAGGAAAGTAAACCAATGTCGGGTAGCTATCCGGCTCCGCCATGGATGGAGGCGGAAAACCCACAAAACAAAAGGATTCGAAAAAAGGACTTTCTCTATAGAAAATCACAGAGTTTCCCTCACTAGAAAATCATAGAGCTTCACTATAAAACCGCTTCCTTAGAGGAAATAAAAGAGGTTATTCATGGCATGAATGGTGACTCTATGGCTAGGCCAGATGGTTTTACCACTAAGTTATTCCAAAAAGCTTGGCATATTATTAGTACTGATCTTTACTCTTATATTTTATATCTTTTCTCTCATGAAAGTTTTTTTACATCTACTTCTATTGTTCTCATCCCCAAAAGCAACTTTTTTAGTAATTGGAATGATTTTAGACCTATTAGTCATGGATAGTTGATTTCTAAAATTTGTATAAGTAGCTTAACTTCTATTCTACCTAAAATTATCTCTCCCTATCAAATGGTTTTTTTAAGGGGTGGGCAATTATTGATAATATTCCTTTTGCCAAAGAATTTAATCATGACCTAGATGTTAGTGTGAGAGGTGGCATCATTATCTTTAAACTTGATATTTTTAAGGCTTATGATAACATTTATTATAATTTCCATTAAAATATTCTTCATTTATTTGGTTTTAATTAAGTTTTTATCATTCTTATCAGAAATTGCATTGAAGGTTCCCAATTATCTATTATTGTTAATGGCAAAAGAACTGGTTTTTTTAAATCCTCTCATGGCTTAAGATAGGGTGATCCTATCTCTCCTACCCTTTCTTTTTTTACAGCAGAGCATTTAATAGAGGCCATACCAACCTCTTAGAATCACCCTAGCCTCTACTTTAGAACATTTAATGGATTTACTAATTCTAATTTATGTTTTGCCAATTATTTTTTTATTTATACGAATGGTACTTTAAGTAGAATTAACACACTTTTGGGTTTCATTCATAAATTTGAAATTGTTAGTGGGCTCTCTTTAAAAAAGCATAAGTGTTATTTCATTTCCTCTAACAAAGTGCCTAATGATCATATTGTGGCTTTCAAAGCCCTAACTGGTTTTTTGCAAGCTCACTTACCTATTAAGTACCTTGGCTTCGTCTCTTTAATGGTAAAAAGAAAACCTTTCTTTTTGATGATTTGATTACTACAGTGCAGATCAAACTTAGCCCAAAGGGTTATTCTAATTAGAAGTGTTCTTTGCTCTCTCTCACTGTATATACTTTCCAAACTCTTCATCTTACTGATACAATTTGCAATAGAATTAATAAAATTATGAATAATTTCATTTTGTAAAGGGGCTTATAGGAATTCAAAAATTATCTAGTCCTATTGGGACAAGTGTTGTGGTGTGTTGGATGAGGGTGCCTTGGGTGTAAGTGTATTTTTGATTTATCTTATGCATTTTCCTTAAAAATGTGGTACACCATTCGTGCTAAAGTGAGCCTTTGGGCTAAGTTTATATTTTCCAAGTATAGTGTGGGTAAGCACCCGACTATTTGCTCTTTTAATAATGATAAATTTAAAGTGCGACAGAGACTTTGCAAGGTTGAATGGGTTATTGAGCCCCATATTTCTTGGGGGCTTGGTGGTGGACATCTTCTTTTGGAAAGATCATTGGTTTGGTGCTCACTCTATTGATTCCATTACTAATACTTCTTCTACTTTTGCGATTAAGGTGATTTTTTTCATCACTAAAAATTATTGGGACTATGATAAACTTGCTAAAGTTATTCCTAACTCTTTTATCCAACAAATTTTTAACTTCCACCTAAGCAATAACTTGGAGGATTTATTATTATGCAATTTGTCCAAAGATGCGACATTTAGATTAAGGGATGCTTGGGATGCTTTTAGAACAAAGAATGATGTTACAATTATTTTTTCTATAAATTGGTATAAAAGTAATCCTTCCACTATTTCTATTTTCATCAGGAGAATTGTGCATAAGTTCATTCCTACAAATGACAAATTAATTAAAAGAGGTTTTATTTTGCCTTCAAATTGCCAATGTTGTTATCATGTGGATAATATACATCATATTTTTCTCTCTACTCCTTTAGCTATTAAAACTTAAACTTATTTTGATGATATTTCCAAATTAAATTACTTTAATGCTAAACTATCTATTAATTCTATTCCTAACACTTTGTTTTGTAGCAACTCGAGCTTATGAGTTTATATTTTTCTTATGATGACAAATATTGTGGTTCACTTTTTGTTGTCTACCTGTAATTGTAATATACTTTTATTTGTGTGTATACTAACATTTTAGGATTATAGTGCACCTTTCAAGGCTCAAGATTTGGTAGAACAAGTTTTATTTGTAATATTCATTGATGTATTTTTTAGACATGTCCTATAAGGGTATATGATTTCTTATAACCTTGTTCTTACAATTCTATCTAATTTTTAAAGTTTTTTGTTTTCGGTCACATCATTAAAGATGATCTAAAAATCAGCCTGGATGATCTATTAAAAATAGAACCCCTAATTAGGGCATCCATTTTAAGAAAACCGTCATTAAGAGCATCATATTGGATGATATTTAATCGACAAGGTCGAGAGGCTCAAATAAGAAAGAATCAGCCGCCAGATCTATTTAGGTATCATTTATTTTTGGACATCATCCCATATGACGCAGTGAAATTATGCCTAAATTAATTTGTTAATTAAGGAAAGAAATTATGGTTTTATTGCACTATCATACCATCCTGGATAATCGTAGGATTGGTCAGGATGATTAGTTCATAAACCTTAGTTGTTCATGGATTATCAAACATCAGCCTGCTTCTATACAGGGCGATGCTTTGGATGATTTACACTGATTTGAACTAATCATCTTGGACAATCATGAGATTAGCATGGATGATCAAGTTATTTTTACATCATCCATACATCCCTTCAGGGTGATGATTTACGTGATAATATGAATAAAAACCTTCTAATTATCCTAAATCATCCTGACTGATTGAGAGAAATTTGTACTAATTATACATAATAATATTAAGATTGTTCTGGATGTTAATGTAAATTTTTTACAATTTAGAGCAAATTTGGAGCTCTTGTATTTAAAATTTTTCAAAGACTTTGAAAGTGTCTTTGGAAGCCATTGAAGCTTCATTCTTTTGGAGAAAACTTCAAGAGAGAACTTCAAAAGGGAGAGAGGAGAGGGTAGAGTTTAAGAGAGTGAGAAGATGCTTGGAGGGAGTTTCAAGGGAGTGTGGAGGGAATTCCACATGGTTGCTCTACCGAGCTTGCACCTTAGTACCATAAGATTTAAGGTTTGTCTTGAGAGAAGTTTTGGGAAGAATAAGATTTCTTTGTTGTCAAAGGCTCGGCTACTCTGCCACACCAGGAAAGGTGGAAGTGATTTTGTAAGAGCTTCTCCGCCTAGCTATAGGGTCTAAAGGATAGACACTAAAGGTTTAGTGCAATACTCGGAGGGTGCCTCCGAGGAGTGGACGTTGGCCAATTTGGAACGAACCACTATAATTCTGACGTGTTCTTTCTTGTTATTTTTTGTGTTTAATTTCCGCACTTCATTTTTCTTGTGGAAAATCTTGGTTAGGTTTTGATTGTACCTTTTCTTAAAAGAATTTTTTTAATAACAATTCACCCCCTCTTGGTTAGCCTTGGGAATAGTTCATTAGGTCTTAACATCATTGTCAAACTTTCAAGTGGTATCAGAGTGAGATTCATAAAATTAAGTTTGAATTTTTTTTGAATTTTTATCAATGTTTAACTTTTGTAATCATAATATTGCAGAAGGTTATTAAATCCCTCGATCGCCTTTATTTGAAAATATTACTTTTGATTTTTAAAAATTTGTATGTCTACTTTCTTACAATCAATTGATTACCAAATTTAGAAAATAATTTTAACTGGTTATTCCTTACCATCATATGTTATAGATGGAACTAAAAGTAATATTCTATTTAATCAATAGAGTAGGGAAGCTCAAATCAACGCTCAATTGAATGCTAAATTATTAAACTACTTTTTCTATACTTTAAATTCTAAAGATTATTTGTTTGTATCAACGTGCACTACTAACAAGAAAATTTGGGATAAATTACACACTATATACGAAGGTACTAGTGAAATCAATCAATCCATATTAAATGCCATATTGCATGATTATGAACTATTTTGCATGAACCTTATGACACAATCTTAAACATGTATAATAGGTTTGTTCAAATTATGACATCATTACATGCTTTAGGTAAGGAATTTTCAAACTTTGAAAATAACAATAAAATTCTACATTTTCTACTTGATAATTTTGATGCTAAAGTTATTGCTATTTGTGAATAGAAAAATTTGAATGAATATTCTATTGATAAATTGATTTGCTAACTCAATGCCTACGAGCAAATTTTGGGCCAAAGACTTTTGGATGCAGATGAAATGATAGTGCTAAATGCTAAAAATATTGACAAAGTGGCTTAGTTGGTGATAAAAGTGATGACTTATCAAGCAAATTGGAAAGCTCAATAAAGCATAAGCCTCAACAAAAGTGGAATAAAGGTAAAAATTGTAAGAATGTTAAGATTTATTTTTGTGTTATTTGCCTTGGATATAGGAAACATGTTAATATGAAAAATTAGTGCCCTAATTTGAGAACTCTTCATGTAGAAGAAAAGGGTTAAGATAAGCAAATAATGAAAAGCAAAAAATCTACTGGGTAGACCTTGCTTTTGAATCATCAGACTAGGTGCAAGATCATGTTCATAATGTTGAATCTTATTCAATAAGAATTAGGTTATTAAACCTAAGCTTATGTCCCAGCGGCTAACCAAGAAGGGGGGTGAATTGGTAATTAAAAATTTACCCTCTTTTAAAATTTTATATCGAAAATTTACTTTAATAAATTTTGTAGAAAAAGATTTTTCAACCACAAGTTAAATAATAAAACAAAAGGCAGCAAAAAATAAAAAGACACAAGATTTATAGTGGTTCGGTCAAACATGACCTACATCTAGTCTGGAGGCACCCTCCGAGTATTGCACTAATATCACTAGAAACTCTCCTTTTGCACCCACAGCAAGGCGGAGAAGCCTTTACAAAACTCTCTTCCACCACTACCTGGTGTGGCAGAGAACCGTCATCCTTTTACACTCTTCCCAGTGTTGGTAGAGAACCCTTTATCCTTTCACACTCTCCCAATGTAGGCAGAGAACCCTTCGTCCTTTAACACTCTCCAAGTGTAGGAAGAGAACGCTTCAACTATTCAGACTCTCCAAGTGTGGGAAGAGAACCCTACGACTATTCACACTCTCCAAGTGTGGGCAGAGAACCCTTCGTCTGTTCACACTCTCCAAGTGTCAGCAGAGAACTGGATCTCCTTGACAGATCTTCTCATAAGAAATCTAGAAGTACGAGAGAAAATAATAAAGTAATCACAAACCACAAGTAGAGATTCTTACATTTGAGTACCAAGTGAATTCTTCATGCTCCAGTAGTAATAATTCTCCTTCAAACACTCTCTCCATGAGTCTTCCTTCAGTTGGCATGAAGATCAATAGGAAAAAATTTAAAGAGGTAGCTTTATATGGACTTTATATAGGAAAGACAAAAAAAATTGTCCAAGAACGGCTGATTTTGAAGTCTGTACATAATAGATCATCTCATACGATAGTGGATCATCCTTGATGAATTTACTTAAATCAGTTGTTTACGAACCCAATGTATATTAGTATGAACTGACTTCGTATCTGATTATCATCCCGTATGAACTAAGTTCGTCCGGTATAAACAGTTATACCATGGGTCAGTTTTGACAAACTATAAGACATTTTCAAAATATGAAAAGATGGAGCATTTTCGTCCTAGGACGAATAGGTGTTCGTCTGGATGAAATTTTTACAAAGAGCATTTTGTCCTGGGCCGAATAGGAGTTCGTTTGACCAAAAATTTTCCAGAGAGCATTTCATCCTAGGACGAATTGGAGTTTGTCTGGATGAAATTTTTGCAGAGAGCATTTCGTCTTGGGCTAAATATAGGATTTTGTCTGAACGAAAATTTTCCAGAGAGCATTTCATCCTGGGATGAATTAGAGTTCGTCTGGATGAAATATTTATAAAGAGCATTTTGTTCTTGCACGAACAGGATGTCGTCTGAATGAAAATTTTCTAGAGAGCATTTCGTCCTAGGACGAAATGGAGTTCGTTTGGACCAAATATTTTACAGAGAGTATTTCATCTCTGCACGAACATGATTTCGTCTGAATGAAAATTTTTCAGAGGGCATTTCATCCTTAGATGAATAGAAAAATTTGTATGGACGATCAGGACTTAGAAAAATTTTCTTACTTCCTGTTCGTTCCATTGCTCTTTCGAGGGGATAACTGACTTAATCTTTCCATACGACTAGTATGATTTTTTTTTTAGATCACCCCAGGTGTATGTGTGCTAAGTTACTTAATTACAATCACTCCCTCTCAAACTAATATAATTAAAAGTACAAGCTTCAATTTACAAATTATCTCATACTGAAATGTGATTTGAAGTCTTCGTTAGTCTGGAGTTCAATTATCCTGAAATGTTAGTCCACACAAGAGAAAAAATAATTCTTCTAAATAGTGTTAGGAGAAAACAAAACTTTAAAATAATAATATTTGGAATCATCAAAACTTTACAAGTTTCAAGAATGTAAAACATGCAAATAGTAACTCTCTTAATAATCTTCCTCTTTTTGATGATGGCAAAAAAATTATTGTTTGCATAAATTTTAAATTCTAAGAATCTCCTAAACTCCCCCTGAATTGATGAACATATAAAAATAAGGAGGCATTTCACAATAATTTTATATTTTATTTTTTTTAAATACCAACAAATACGATACGAATATTCAAAAAACAATATGATAACATTAAAAAAAATACTAAGATATAAAACAAGCACACATATATGATACAAATAATATTTTCTACCACTTTTTGATAACAACAAAAAGAGAAGAAGAAAAGGAACAGAAATATAAGCAGTCATATGATAATCCTTTGATAATTTATCCTTGAAAGTGATTGAAATAAATATTGCAAATAAAATCAAATCATTAGGTAAATAAAAATGATACATATAATTTAAGAAGAGATATAAAATTGATAATAAAAAATATATATCAAAAATATGAATCAATTTAGACACTAAGATAAAGAAAATCATTGCATAAAGGATTAATATAAAATTTGTATTTTTCAAATTTCAATACGAAATATAAATGTGCAGAAGATTAATTTGAATTAAGAGATTAAAAGATTGTGGAAGGAAATAACTATCACATGTGGCACTTTACGCATCTTTTTCAATAGTTATGGCACATTTTTGTGCATCTTTTTACTAGTGGACTTATTTTGTGCCTCTCTTTCAAATTGTGAAACATTGCGCATTCCTTTAGATTTTTGTACATTTGTACATTTTTCAAGAGTAATCTTGATCTTTCCAAAATCAATAATAAAAAATTTCAATTTTTTTTAAGTGCATCAATATTTATTGATAAGTGAAATATAAAACAAGAAAATATCACAATTGCAATAATAATAGTAAACATTAATGTAGTCTAATAAGATACATGAAATTAATAATCTTAAATATATCAAGTTATAAGCAAAACTTAAATTTTAGAAAAATTAGATTTTCTAATGAATTTAATTTTGAGTTGCAGTTTAAGTTATAGAACTTGTAGGATAAAAAATTTTAGTGATTTTCATATAGGCTAGCACACATTTCAAAATAAGATTAAAATCAAAACAAGATAACTTATTTTTATATCAATATAATGAATATTACAATCTAAGAAATGATATCAATACTACATAAAAACTCAAATACTAAAACATCAAATGAAACAAACATATAACAAAAAGAAAAATACATCACAAACTACCACATTACAATCACATCAACTAAAGAAAACCATAACCAAGTACATGAGTCACTCTGATAGGCCTTGATCTGGAGGAGGAGGAGGAGGTACAGTACTGAGGAAATTAAAATAACTGCTTTTCATGAGCATATTTGAACTTATGTCATTTATTTGTTCTCACATATATCCATGTCTTGATTGTACTGAACATCCTATTGTTGTGAGTTTCAATTTGATCAAATCTTTAATCAAAATGAGACTCTAAACGATCAAACCTCCGAACTAAATCTTGATAATTTGGTTCACTAGCAGGTGCTGCTGTAGGTACAGGTTCTAGTTCCTCCTCTAAGTCACTAATAACATGTGTTTTACCTAGTTCATCTTTATTGAAGACTGCTCTAGATGATCCGTCATTGTAGTAGAGAGGTTCTTCAATATCTTGAACTGGATGAACCAATTCATACCTCTTCTCCAAAATGTAGGCAACAAGATGTCCTAAGGCTATGTTCTTCTTTCTTTTATGGGCGACATGACCAATTTCAGAAAATCCATAAAGATAGTCAAGGATTAGTTGGGCCTCATCTATAGGTTGGTCAGTCATAATCAAGTAGGTTACTGTTGAAAGAAGAGGAGTAATGTTGACTCTATCACCAGCTTTAGGAATTATGGAAGTTCGAAGAACATACTGGATGATACGAGCATTGTGAAAAAGAGAGGACACTTTAGGCATATCCTCCTTAAATATAATTCCACTAATCACTTCATTAATTTCAGTCCACTCAAAATCAGAAGTAGTGGTTAAGGTATGGGCTCTAATCCATTCAGTCCTTAAGTTCAAAAAGATTCCTAGGTTAGCCTTGGTGATTTCAACATTCTTCTGAAAAACATATGACCTTATGATTGAATGATCAGAATTGAAGGACATGTTTTCTAGGAAATAATGAAAGGTCTCTTTGTTGTAGAGGTGGACTAGTGTGAGAATGAGACAAAATTGAGTTGAAGCAAACATGTTCATTACTTGAAAGGTCAGTTGTTCTTGAATAAGAACTCTAGAAGAAGTGATCTTAGCGCAGGAAAATCTAGGAAATGATTCTTCATTGGCCTTGGACAGAAAGTTATCGCTAGAATTTCTATGTGGACCCTTGGCTAGAACCTTTTGTCATTTGCTTGAACATGCCATGGATAAGATCTAAAAGAAGAATGGGTTCTGAAAGGAATGTGCGAGTGTGATTTTTGAGTTCATAGCTGGTCAATTTAATAAAATACGACTGTTCCTACAGAAGAAATTATTTTCATCCCGTAAAAAATGCAGTTCATCACGTACGAAATAAATTTTGTATGGATGAACGAATGAGTCCAAAATGAAACAGCTTTTCGTAATCACTCAACTTACGAAGCATTCATTCGTACATACTTTGTATCAAATGATCGTACAAACGAACTGGTGTTCATTCTGGAAGATAAAAAATTTAAGATCATTTTAATGGCAGGTTAAACCGTCCCCCACATCGATTTGCTAAGCGTTCGTCCGAACGAACTAAAGGTTTGTACGTACAAAAATAATATTAAAAATGAGCTTATCCGTTTAACTGACAATCAATCATACAGACATTTAGATGATAAAGATGATCGTACAAACAAAGTGAAAATTAAAAACTAAAAAATTGTACGCAAACGGTTCAAATTTGACAGTTAACACACAACATAGTTCATCTCGTATGAAAATAATTTCATCCTGGATGATTTTCACTCAATTTTTTAAAAATATGCACTCAATCAAAACTAAGATACAAACACACAAAAAAATACATAAAATCACAAAATCAAAAATACAGAAAATAACACACTCATAAATACACACAAAACATTAACTAAAAACACATATCAATGTTGCAGAAACATTTTAATTAAGCATTCAAATCGATCACACCAAGCCTTATTCTTAATGCACTGAAAGTATCAAAGGCTAATGGTTTTGTAAAAATGTTTGCAAGTTGGTTTTCTATAGAAACATGAGTGAGTTCAATTTCTCTTTTTAGAAACATGATCCCTTATGAAATGATGCATGATGTCTATATGTTTGGTTCTTGAATGTTGAATAGGATTTTTAGAAATGTAAATAGCAATAGTGTTATCATAATAAATTAGAATAGTGCCTATAATTAATCCTAAATCAATCAACTGTTGTTTCAACAAAAGTACTTGTGCCACACAACTTCCTAATGCAATGTATTCAGCTTCAGTAGTAGATAAGGCTACTGTATTTTATTTTCTACTGGACCAAGAGACTAAAGAATTTCCAATAAACTTATATGTTCTAAAAGTACTCTTTCTATCCACCCTACAACTTGCAAAGTCAGAATCTAAATAACCAATTATTTCAAAAGAAGAGCTAAACTTAGGATATCAAATTCCTAAGTTCTAAGTTACTAACAAATATCTTAAAATCTTTTTTACTGCTGTCAAATATGATTCTTTTGGATCTAATTAAAATCTAGCACACAAACAAACACTAAACATGATATTGGGTCGGCTAGCTGTCAAGTAAAGCAAAGATCCAATTATTCCTCTAAATTTCTTTTGATTAACAGATTTTCCCTCAGGGTCCTTATCCAATGTTAACCTCATTATTTGAGGTCAATTTCCCCAAAATCAATCTCTAGTACCTAGGTCTTCGTAGCCTAGTGTAGACGTCGCCCATAGGATTTTCCTTAGGTGGTCGCCCACTGACGTAGCATCGACTTGAGCCTACCACTCAATTCGAATCAAAATCGATTCAATCCAGATTTTGAATCAACTTCAAACAAACTCAAATCAACTCTTTTGAACCCAAATTTGCTACACCAATCGAAGCAAAATTAAATCAATTTTAACTCAAGTCGAATTCGATTTCAATGGCCCTGTTTAGTCTGGTTTTACTCGTCGCGAGCTAATGTCATTAGTTAATTAAATAAATGAATGCAAATTAGTTTAATTTAAAATATTCGCTAACTTTGTTTAGTTTAAATATATTGTTTTTTATTAAAATAAATCACCAATATTTTAAAAATAAAATGTCATTATTTTTTTTTTAAAGATCTATCATGATAATCAACTCAAATTATTTTAAATAAATCCCTAAAATCCTAGCTACTAATTTGAATTGAGAGAAAGTTTTAGATTTATTTAAATCAGCCTAATCACCCACACTCTCTCAGATTGGCACTGCTCGCTCTTTCTCTGGATTCTCTCACGAAGCTCACTCCCTCTTCTCTCAGCATTTCGGAAACCACTTAAACCCCCAAGCACAACTGCTCCCCTACGAATTTCCTCTCTTCCCTAAGTTACACGAACTCCAGCCCACGAACTCCCTCCCATTGGCAAGAAGACCGAACTCCCTTCCCACGCTCTCCACTTCGTGTAGCTTAGGCCAAAAGACCCCTCACCTTCTGATTCATAAAAACCCCCCATCCCACGATCTGCCAGCCCTATTTCGCACGATAAGCCTCTACGAACTGCTCCCTCATGCCTGCAGTTCAAAACTGCCTCCCATCTCCTTTAGTTCACACGAAACTGAAATCTCCCTCACGCCTGTAGTTTCAAACTCCTCACAATCGCTCCCTCTCCCCTCTGATTCGCGAACCGTCCAGCCCCCCCCATTCACGAACTGTCCGATCTCTCTCCCAGTTTGCAAGAGAGCCGAAGGCTGCTCTCCATTTTTCGCACAAGCCCGACACTTCCCCACTCTCTCTCACAGCACGCTCGGTCTCCCTCTCATTTCAAAATTGAACCCAGGACAAGCCAATCGCCCCTCCATTCGTACAGCTCGAAGTCCTTCCTATAGTTCCAAAATCCTAAAAGACAGAACCAACTCCCCTTTTCCTCAGCAGTTCACATGAGAAGCCCAGCCGGCACTCTCTCCCACTTGCAAGAATCGCGAACTCCCTCATCTCTGGTTCTCTGCCATTCGCACGACCCCAGAGCCTCCCGTTTCGTCGCCTCCCAGTTCGCGTGAGAAGCCCTCACCCTGTCGACTTGCCCTCATCGTCAATCCTCTTCGCTATAGGTAATCACCTCTTTCTTCTTCTCTTCCATTCTATTCTCCTTTATCTTTTTCATCATCCTCTCCTTCTTCATTTTCATCTTTCATCTTCATCTCTATTAATCTTGTTCCCCTTATCTATTGAAGAAGTAATGGGGATGACTTCTAAGTAAACGCTAATAGTTTATTCCTTTCTGGAATTGTGAAAAAAAAAAGTTTCATTTTTATTTTCTTTACATCAAGATAATATTTATGTTGAAAGAGAATACTAAGATTATCTTTCTATTTTTCAATTTTAAATGATAGTAGAAAGTTCCTGTTTGAACTATATTCCTATCTTAAGGATTTGAGAATTTGAAATACATGCCCTCTTTTAAAGAAATACAATGGTTGTTCACCTCTTATGCTATGTTTTTGTTTAGGAAGTATATAATCAGGAGTTATAATCATGAGGAATTTTCTTAATTTTTTTTTTTATCCTTTATGATTGATTTATAAAGTAAAATGTGATGTTTTTCTCTCCATTTTGTTATCTTGATTAGATATGGAAGGATTCAAATTTTCTTAATTGGAATCAAAAGAGATTTTTTTTTATATATTTTATGAAACAAACGATGGTTGCATTCATGTTCTTGGTTGCTTATGAAAATTTTGTCAGGGATTTAATGAAAGTTCTAATTTTTCATAGAGGAATAGAATTGATGTATACTTGTAATATTATTTAAAATCAAGAATCTAGGATACTTAGTTTCTTTTTGCTATTTTCAATAAAATTTGCAATTAGATCATTTTTATTATTTTCTCATCAAAGTCATATATTATATTCATGTTTACGTCTTGAAAGAAATGTATGAAAGAACATTTGGCTTTAGATAATCATAACTAATGGTGGTATTCTTGAAACTTAGAACTTTATGTATTTGTTTGAAGTAATGTGGTGAGAGAGTTGGTACCTTCATGGAAGGATCTTCATATACCTTTTTATGTCAAGTTTTGAGTTTTCCATATTTTTTTTATGTGAAGTTGTTATTTGTTTGAAAGATATCTTAAACTAATCGGAAGGAAATATATGAGCTTTCCTTTTCTTTTCTTTTTTTGTAATCATAATCCGTGGTGATGAAAATTTGTACAAGGTATCTTGCATTATTTATGTTATATTTTGGGAAAGGAAATGGTGGAACTTCGCTTTTCTTTCATGATAAAAAAA
Source organism: Dendrobium catenatum (assembly GCF_001605985.2). Taxonomy (NCBI): domain Eukaryota; kingdom Viridiplantae; phylum Streptophyta; class Magnoliopsida; order Asparagales; family Orchidaceae; genus Dendrobium; species Dendrobium catenatum. The sequence continues at coordinate 2,237,563 of NW_021319800.1, forward strand.
AAAGTTTTCGTTAGAAGACGGGAAAGAGGAATTTTGGAGAAGAAGTAAAAAGTATGAGTATAGTTTAAAAAATGGATTCTGTGGTTTAAGATAAAAAGTGTATGTTTTTGAAAGGTGATTTGTGAATGTGAGTACTAAGGGTAAAGTGTGTGATTTTTGAGGGGTGAAAATGTGTCTGTTGAAATGTAAAGCTTGAGATGTGTGAGAAGTAAGAAGTGGAGATTATATGTTTTAAATGTAGAAGTGTTTTAAAAAAGTATTTGTGTAAGAATGGTGAAAAGTGATGAAGTGTATGTATTGAATTTTGAAATGTGTAGAAAGGTATTTTGTAGTGGAAAAGGTGGAGTATGAATTTTGGAAGTGTGTGTTTTTCGAAAGTATGTCAGGAAGTATGTTAAGTTTTACTTGAAAAGTGAAATTGTTGGCATTAATAAGAAAAGTGTTTTGAGAAGTGTATCGAAAGGAGAGAGTGTAAGTTAGAAAGGTTTTGTGTGAAGATTGTGAAAATTAAAGTGTTTGATTTTATATGGAAAAGTGATTTGCATTTGTGTATAAAAGTGGAACTTGTGTGAATTTTGGAAAGGGAGATGAAGAGTAGTTTGTGTTAGAGAGTGAGTTAGTTAGAAACTTACTAGAAATTGGAAGTATTGAAAAACAAAAACCCTCTATTTCTCTCTCAACCCCACTTTTTCTCCTCTTTTTACTCCCCTTTCTCGTGCCTCGAGATAAATATTAGAAAAGTATAAAATGTACTTTCAAAAAGGAAAAGTTTAAAAGACAAGCAACGAACCAGTCTTCAAGCCCGAAGAAAGGTACGTCTTTTATGTTCAGTAAATTTCAATTATTTTATTATTATTTGTCAAATGTGCTTTCTAATCCCTATTTTTCCTGTTTATTTACATAAACTGCGAGGAATGGTATGGGTCGAGGGAACAAAAGTACAATGAGTTAAAGGCGTCAGTCGCCTCTATCCAACCGGGTAGAGGTGCTACGGGCGGAACCACCGGGTCGTAGCCCCCGGTGACTGTGAGTATTTCTAAACTTATAGGACAACCGACTCTAGTTTTAGGTTAGGCCGGTGTTTATTTCCTTACTGCTATGTGACGGGCTTTTTCTCAAGTTTTATTGCATACTGGTTGTAAAATGTTGGTGTGTTTGTTTATTTATTTTTATTGCACTCTGTGTTGTGATTTGATTAACGAATAGATTACCTATAGGTTAGGAGTGATCTGGATTGTTAATATGATTTTCTGCAGGTGGCCACATTCGTGCAGGGTAGTAAAGGGGGCTAAATAATTAATAGTTATATATAAATGCTACAGGTGCTTCAGCTGCTTAGCCTCCAAATGAAAAAGAGTGTGGCCAACTGTAGCTGGTGCAGTTCTGTCAAGGGGAAGTTGTGCAATCTCTAGGAAAAAACCTATTTTTTAAGCCTAATTTTAAAACTGCTTCATATTCATTTTATGCATTCCTGTCAATTAGCATTCATTGCATTAGATACAAATTATAAAATAGTCTAAAATATTAATTGCATTTCTAGACATTTTTCACCCTACATAAGTTGAGGGGCCAATTAGGATCTGTCTTAGATGTCGGCCCCCAATTCCTTAAAACATAAACAATGTCCCTACCCATCTTTCATAAGAGACTGGACACATGGTTTTAAAGCGCCTAGGTGGTTAGTTGGCTCCCCAATCTAGGCCAAGGTAAGTCCAGATTTGCACTTCATTAGTTAGGTTCGGATCACTACTTTGTAGTACCCAAATTAGATTTAGTTTCTGAGGCAGATTCTTTTTAGATCTTAAGTTCTCTCCCTTCAGAAATATAATCCCAAATTTCTAATAAAATGTCAACTTAAACATAAAATTTTCTTCTAAAATGTAAAGCCTAACATAGGGTAGGCTGAGGTTGTCTTTGAGCTTCTCAGAATCCAACGTCTCCTACTTTTCTTCCTTTGAACCGCTAATAAATGTTCAACATTGAGCTTTCTCCTTGAAAAATTCCTACTTCTGTTTCCTTGTCTTTTAGTTTGTACTCAAAAGGGTATGAAATCACTGCTTTAATCGATAGTTTTCTTAGGAGCTTCTCTCCTAGGATGTAATTAACTATAGAAGCTTGCTCCTATAGGGTTTTTTAGAACCCCAGACTAAAATAAACCTTGTTTTATTCGTATAAAATAAGGGAAGAATCTTTGGGAACATAGATATTTTTAAAACCTTATTTCTAATTTTGAATAGACTTGTAGAATGTTATTATTATCTTTTCAGATAATATAATATTATACTTGTTATATTCAACTTTAGAAATAATGAATTTTATAAAACTCATTCTCTCTTTTGGATATCTTGAAGAATATTATGTTCGTCTTTTAAGATGATATAATATTTTTCTTGTCATATCTAAATAAAAGTATGAATAAACTTTTTTCGAAAAACGTATTTCTATTTTTAAACATATTCTATAGAATTTCATGTTCATCTTTTGAGATGATATGTTATTCTTTGAACTATGTTTGATTATAGGAATATCAATTTCAAAACCCTATTTTGATATTGAATCCATTGTAGAATATTGTGTCGGCCTCTCGAGACCGTACTTTATTCTCAATGCAGTATTCGATTATAAAATAGGAGAAATTAAAATCTACGTGGTGAAACAATATTTTTCCCACCAAACATCTTGTAATACAACATCTTCAATCTGCTCATTATAAGAAGTTATTCTTGATTCAACCATAAAGACATCAGCCACTGTATCATCTAGCATATCATCTCCATCTAAGTCAAAGTTTAAAGCCTCTTCATCATCCAGATTTTTGATACTATCTTTTAGTTCGCCTATCATCTCCTCTATAGATCTTCCAGAGACATAGTGGGGATCGACGGGAACATACTTTTCACAGTCCATGTGATATGGAATTGTATTCTCAACCCTCTCCTTCTCTTCAAGTTCACTTTCTATAGGCCTCTCAGGAGAAGCTACTATAGGAGAAGTAGCTTTTTCCTTAGGTTTCCAAACCTTCTCCTCATCAGATGTCAGAGAGGGTTGGTTTGAGGATTCCAACCGCTCTACATTAGGATAAGAAGACGGAGAATGATTCGTAGAGTGGTTCCTATCTATCAGGGGAGAAGAATGGGTACGAGAATTACGTTGAATTTTGCTAGGACTTTGTGGTGGTGCAGAAGAAGGGGACAACTGACGATTGACTTTCTGTGGAACATGCTAAGTATTTTTAAATTTCACTAAAGCATCAGTCAACACAATATTGTTTGTCTTTCTACTGGATCTCCTTGGCTCCCTAGGGTATCCATCAGTGAGAGAAGAAATTGCAGTTGATTTGAATTTTCTTTTACTATCTCTTGCTCTCGACTGACCTCCTATCCTAGTTTCAATAAGTTTCTGCCTTAAAGTTTCTTCTTCAATTCTATCACTGATCAATCTTCTCATTTTCCTTAAAAATTCTTCTCTAGTCTGTGGAGGACCATCTGCACAATCTTGTACTATAGCCTTTACCAAATTCTGAACGTGTGTTTCCTTACTTTTTGTTGGCTTAATGACATACTTTTTAACTGTAGTAGGGGCTGATCGATCAATCAACCTCGCATCTTTCTCTCCATCAGCAGTGGAGAGAAGATGGAACCTAGTACCACTAAGATGTGGAGAGGTTGGAGGGATAAACTCATTTTTCTTTGAGTTTTCTAATTTATCCATTCTCATTTTTATACGATGATTTTTATTACTTCTTTGAGTCTTAGTCATAATCGTCGATAAATTAGAAGAAGATCCAATCTCAAACTGACTGGGTGCACTGAAAGGGACTGAACTGTTTGCTACCACAACTGACTTGAGTTTCTGATCTTGACTAGATTGCTCAATCCTATCAAACATTGAGGGCCTAGGGGCTACAGGAGCAGTTTGAGACCCGCATACCAAAGTGAATTCTAGGATAGGTTTCTGATTTGTAACTTCACTAGTTGGAACAATAGTGAACTCAGGTCAACTAACAGACAACTACAAATCTTCAAATCCTTTTCCAAACTTGATTGCACTACCATCAGCAAACGGATTGTAAGATAGGTTCATGTTATCAGACAGGGAAAAGATTAATTTACCCATCATTTTTCCTAAAATTTAAAAGAGATTTTAATTAAACTCAGAATAATTTTTTTAAATTGCAAAAGTTTAATTAATCCAGCTAAATAAATCAATTTTTATCTCATTTCATACATATTGAGTTAATAATGTAACTGCAATATATAATATTGGGATAAGAGTAAATTTTTATTTAGTGATTTAATTATAACTTTGAGATTTTGGACCCAGTGCTAACTCAAATATCAAGCCACAAGAAAAAATGTAACTACAACATTTGAATAAGCACAGGGATTTATTTTACCAAAAGGTCATAACAAAGGAGCTCTTCATTAGTTTTTTAATGGGGTCCAAAATAAGACCTCTAAAAATTTTTAGATACCGGCCAGATTATTCAAGAATGAAATGAATAAAAGAACCAGTGGAAGAAAGGTAGTTACAACCTATGCCAAGCACAAGTATACTACTGATTAAAGGGTATAAAATACTGCTAAAGATGGAGAGAGGATTCATCCCCAGCGGAGTCGCCAGAAAAACCTTTGTGGGAAAATTTGTATATCACCACGCAGATTTTGGTTTCTCCTACTTTATAATCGAATACTGCATTTAGAATAAAGTACAATCTCGGGAGACTGACACAATATTCTATAAAGGATTCAATATTAAAATAGGGTTTTGAAAATTATATTTCTATGATTAAACATAATTCAAAGAATAACATATTTTTTCGAAAGATAAACCTGAAATTCTTAAGAATATATTTAAAAATAGAAATAAACTTTTTGAAAATTTTATTTTTTCTTTTATTTAGATATAACAAGAAAAATATTATATCATCTTGAAAGATGAACATAACATTTTTCAAGACATCCAAAAGCAAGAATGTGTTTTATAAATTTCATCATTTCTAAAATTGAATATAACAAGTAAGAAAATATATTGCCTAAAAAAGATAATAATAACATCCTACAGATATATTTAAGATTAAAAATGAATTTTTAAAGACATCTGCATTCCCAAAGATTCTTCCCTTATTTCATATCAATAAAACAAGGTTTATTTTAGTCTGGGGTTCTCAAATCTCTATAGGAGCAAGCTCCTATAGTTAATTACATCCTAGGAGAGAAGCTCCTAAGAAAACTCTTGATTAAAGCAGTGATTTCATACCCTTTGACTACAAAGTAAAAGACAAGGAATAGAAGTAAAAATTTTCTAAGGTGAAAGCTCAATGTTTAACATTTATTAGCGACTCAAAGGAGGAAAAGTAGGAGGTGTCGAATTCTGAGAAGCCCAGAGACAGCCTCAATCTACCCTATATTGGGTTTTACATTTTAGGAGAAAATTTTTATGTTTGAGTTGACATTTTATTAGAAATTTGGGATTATATTTCCAGAGGGCTAGGGCTTAAGATCTAAAAAAAGAATCTGCCTCAAAACCTAGATCTAATTTGGGTACTATAAAATAGTGACCCGAACCTAACTATTGAAGTGCAAATCTGAACTTATCCCAGCCTGGATTGGGGAGCCAGCTAACCACCTATACGCTTTAAAATCATGTGTCCAGTCTCTTATGAAAGATTGGTAGGGACGTTTTTTAATTTTTAATGAATTGGGAGCCGACATCTAAGACAGATCCTAATTGGCCCCTCAACTTATGTAGGGTGAATTATGCCTAAAAAAATGCAATTAACAGTTTAGAATCTTTTTAGTTTGTATCTAATGCAATGCATGCTAATTGACTCGAATGCATAAAATGAATATGAAGTAATTTTAAAATTAGGCTTAGAAAGTATTAATATGCTAATGCTGATGGGGAGGTGCCTAAAAAGGAAGATAAAGTATTAATATGCTTATGTTGACTCTCTGCGGTCCCGAGCTTACTTCTTAGATCGTTAGAGTTACTATGTGAGCCTAAAAATTTTTATTTAAAATTACAAGTAGAAGAATTTTAAGCGTACCCTTACGAAAAAAAACACTCTGATTCGTATCCAGACTAAAACAAAACACGGCATGCAAGAGTTCTAAAAAAATTCTACTGCACAAACAATATAAACAATCAAATTAAATAATCCAAAATATAATGTCTAATGTCCAATGTTCATATTACACCCAGAATTTGCAGAAAAGTAAAGTGGCCGGGCGCCATTGACAATAAACCCGAATTCTAATCCTAAGAATGACGCAAGTGTTTTTTAAAATGGGATATACTGTTCCTTGAATCTTCATTTCTTCATCTTCTTTCTTCCATCTTTTCATTTAATCTTTTCTTCTTCTATAAACTCCTTGGATCCGTCGGGTCTGGATATCCAAATGAAAAGAAACTCATCCTTAAAAGGGGTATTTTCATTTCTATTTGGATACTAAAATCATCTTAAATTGGCTTTCCAAATAAAAGAGAATAATCCTTTAAGGTATATTCTCCTTTCTTTAGATTACAAATTGGATGTGATATCCCGCTTCCAAAATCACTTTCACATATTTTGACTCTTGATATATTATATTTACATTACATTTCATTTCACAGAAAGAGAAGAAAAATCTAAACCACCTGCATGGTTATCCTAAGCAGTTTATATAAAAATCATCCCAAGCAGTTATATATTTGTATTTTGAATTAAATCCACCAGCCACACTTGGCCACACTCTTTTTATTTTTGGGGGCTAAGCAACTGGGGCACCTGTAGCATTTATAAAATTTATTAATTAATTATCCCCCTTTACTGCCCTACACGAGTGTGGCCACCTGCAGAAAATTCCATGAATAATCAGATCGCTCCTAACCTAGGGGTAATCTAATCGTCAAACAAATCACATCATAGAGTGCAGTAAAATTAAATAAACAAACATACCAATAATTTTACAATCAGCATGCAGTGAAAACTGAGAAAGTCCGTCACAAAACAGTAAGAAAATAAACACGACCTAACCTAAAGCTAAAGTCGGTTGTCCTAACAAATAATTCTAAGTGTGTGTATTAGAAAGTGTGGTTTTGATATGTCCTATATCAATTATTATTTAAAATAAAATTTTTAGTTAATTAAATTTAATTTGTTAAATAAATAAATAAAAATAAAATAATAATAATAATAGTAATAATAAATGAATGTCACTAAGTTTTCTATGTTATATGTCTCTATCCTATAGTATGCATGCACCCTAAGTCTAAGTATTTTAAGACTCAATCCTTAATTTTTGTCCTTAAGTGTCGCTAATGTTATATGGGTGAAAAATTTATTATTACTAACCCTTAGGACTTTGCGCGTGTGTAAAAGAAGTTTGGGGATCTAAAAACAAAAGGTAATCCTAATTAAATTGAAGTTACTACAGGGACCTAAAGGGGAAAGGTTAACGAAAACCACATCAAGGGGCCCCTAAAGGTTTTCTAAGTTTAGAATACTCACAATCACCGGGGGCTATGACCCGGTGGTTCCGCCCGTAGCACCTCTACCCGGCTGGATAGAGGCGACTGACGTCATTAGCTCCTTGTCCTTTTGTTCCCTCAACCGGTACCATTCCTCGCATTTCATGCAAATAAAGAGAAGAAAACAGGAAAAGTAGGGATTAGAAGCACTTTTAATAAATAAAAATAAAATAATTAAAATTTTACTAAAAATAAAGACGTACCTTTCTTCGGGCTTGAACACTGGCTTGGTTGAATCTCTTTTTAGAACCTTTCCTTTTTAAAAGAACATTTTGTATTTTTCTAATATTTATCCCAAGACATGAGGAAGGGAAAGAAGAATAGAGAGGTAGAGAGGGAAAGAGATTTCTTACTTTTCAACACTTTCATGTTCTAATAGACATTCGGCTAATACACTCTCCAATATATACATATCTCTTTTTCTAAAAATTCACAAACATTTTATAAAACAAAATTCTTAACTCTTACACTTGAACATTTCACCATTCTTAAAAAAAATCATATTCTATACTCTCCTTTTCAAAAATACTTTTATACATTTTAATATTAAAAACATCTTTCTACACATATCAAATTTCAACATATACATTTATTATTTCCAAAAATAATACTTTTCATTTCCTAAAAACACAAAATTCACTTATCAAACCAAACATACACTTTTCAAAAATGAACATGATTTATTCCTAAAATCTACACATCTCACCCTTCCAAAGTTCATACTTATACTTTTCAAAACATATATTTTTCATTCTTCCAAAATCTCAAAATTTACTTCTCAAATCATACATACACTTTACCTTTAAAGCATACATATTTCCTTACACATACACAATTTTACATTTTTAAAACAAAACATAAACCACTCTTCAAAATTACTTAATCTACTTTTCAAAATGTACATCTTCCAACACATACAACTAAGCTCATATACATACAAACTCCACAATTTTGCTTTTCAAACAATTCACTTTTAAACACATCATTCCACTTTTCACTTTTTTTTAAACCCACAAAATTCACTTTTCAAACTACACACAAAATGATTTTAATATATATTTCAACCTTTAGACCAAACAAACTTCATTTCCTAATGATTACTCAAAGCACTCACTCTCCAACACCCTTCAAGACATACACTTCCTTTTCCAAACCTCACACACTTTCATTTTTAAAATATATATACTTTTCATTTTCACTTTTCAAAGCTCGTACATTTCACATACACACACTTATCTACCCTTTAAAACATATAAAATATTTTTCAAAATAAAACCACTTGCTTTTCTCAAAATATGAGAAGAAAACATATATGCATAAAATGAAACACAACTATGCACACATACACTTTTTACTTCTTTACTTATACACAAAACGCTTTACCCTTCATCTATCACAAACACCATCCTTTAAAACCTACACTTTTCACTTTCAAAAATCATACTCTCTACTTTACAAAAA
>NW_021319800.1:2250646-2346626 GCF_001605985.2 Dendrobium catenatum
GAACTTCATTTCTGATACTACCAATGTCCTGTTGCTGTTGCAGAAGTTGAGCATCAATTTGATCAAATCTTTGATCAACATGAGTCTCAAGTCTATCAAATTTCTCAATCAAATTCTGATAATCTAATTGAGGTGCAGAAGTTTGCTCTCCTTCTTCTTCTTCTTCAGAAGCACTGGCATGTGCTTTCCATTTTTCCTCCTTGAAAATTACTCTGAAGGAAGCATCATTGTAGTAGACCGGCTCTTCGTATTCATCATCAGGATGCACTAAGTTGTATTTCTTTTCCAAAATGTATGTAACTAAGTGTCCTAATGAGATGTTCCTTTTTCTCTTCTGTTTTGCATGCCCAATTTCTGAAAGCCCATAAAGATGGTCTAGAATAAGTTGGGCTTCATCGATTGGCTTACTATTCATAATCAAAAAGGTCACAACAGAAAGGAGTGGGGTAATATTGATCCTATCACCAGCTTTAGGAATGATTGAAGATCGAAGAATGTGCAGGATGATTCGAGCATTTTAAACTACCTTATTGTTTACAAAAAAAAAAATTAAAATTTCAAATCTTTCTAAGTATTAACAATAAGGTAGTTTAAAATATAAAATAAGAAATCATCCAGCACATGAAATTGAAATAAAATTACTCTTGCAAATTGTATAAAAGTACAAAAAATTAGAAGGAATGCACAAAGGTTGGCAATGTAAAAAAAAAAGGAGGCACAAAATAATCCCAAAGTAAAAATGATGCACAAAAATGTGCCGCAAATGTGAAAAAGATGCGCAAAGCGCACATGTGGTAGTTATTTCTTTCCAAACTCTTTTAATCTCTTAATTTAAATTGATCTTATGTTCATTTATAATTGATATTGAAATTTGAAATATACAATTTTATATTCATCCATAGTGCAATAATTTTCTCTATCTTAGTATCTAAATTGACTCATGCATTTGATAAATTCCTTTTATTATCTATGTTATATCACTTTTTAAATTATATGAATTTCTATGATTTGTCTAATATTTTAATTTTATTTGCATACATTATTTCAATCACTTTCAAGGTTAAGTTGTCAAATGAATTTCATATTTCTACTTATATTTCAAGTATTTTTCTTCTTCACTTTTTGATGTTGTCAAAAATGGGGTGAAATTATTTGTTGTGTCTTGTGTATTTGTGTCAAGTATATTTTTTATTTGTTTTATCGTATGTTGTCGTTGTGTGTTTTTTTGTTTTTGTCTTGTGTGATGTTATTTTGATTTTGTATAAAATCTTTGAAAAACAAAAATTTTGAATCAATGCCTCATTATTTTCATGTATTCATCAATTCAGGGGGGGTTTAGGAGATTCATAAAATTTGAAATCTTACAAACAATAATTGTTTTGCCATCATCAAAAAGGGAGAGATTGTTAAGAGAGTTGGAATTTGCATGTTTTATATTCTTGCAACATGTATAGTTTTGATGATTTCAAATATTATTATTTTATGTGTAGTTATATCCTAACACTTTTTGGAATATTTGTTTTTGCTCTCGTGTATACTAATATTTCAGGAAAATCAAACTCCAAACTATGAAGACTTCAAATCAAATTCAGCATACAATCCTTTGTAAATTTAAGCTTTAAATTGTTCTTTAAATTGAGAGGGAGTAATTATGATTCAGTGAATAAAAACACACACATGCTTAAGGAGATCTTACAAAATTTGTACTGATCGTACGAGACGAACCTAGTTCGTACGGAACGATAAGGTCAGTTATCTCCTAGTAAGACCAATGCGAACAGGAGTTGGAGAAAATTTTTCTAAGTCCTAAACATCCAAGACGAAATTATTTTCATCCCAGGACGAGTTAGGCTCTATAAAAATTTCATCCAGATGAAATCCAAGTTATCTCTGGATGAAGTCTTCTATTTAAAAATTTTGTTCAGACGAAATCAATAATCGTGCCAGGATGACTTGGGCTCTGTAAAAATTTCATCCAGATGAAATCCAAATCGTCCCCCGACAAAGTCTTCTCTGTAAAAATTTCATTCAGATGAAATTCATATTCATGCCAGGACGAGTTGCCCTCTGTAAAAATTTTGTCTGGATGAAGTTCTGTTCGTCCCAGGATGATGGGAACCGATTTAAGTCAGTTGGTTACATCCTGTGGTAATTTGGGAACCGAGCTATGAAATAACTATTCGTCTGGGAGAACCTAGTTTGTACGGGATGATAATTGTGTACGAACATAATTCGTACCAATATTCATTAGGATCATTTCCAACACTTTAAGTAAAATCATCCAAGACAAACCACGATTGTACGGGACAATTTATTTCGTGTTGACTTGAATATTTGCAGTTTTTGGACGGTTTTTCATGTCTCTCCAATATAAGGTCCAATTTTTACTGCCACCTAATATCTTTTTTCTCATTGATCTTCGTGGCTATTGAAAGAAGAGTCAAGGAGAGAGTGTGAGAGAGCATTCAAATAAGAATTCTTACTACTAGAGCGTGAAGGCTTCACCTTGTTTTTAAAGGTAAGATTCTCTACTTGTGATTTTAGATTACTTCACTATTTTCTTTCTTCCTTCTAGAATTATTGTGAGAAGATCTGTCAAGGAGATCTGGTTCTCTGCTGACACTTGGAGAGTGTGAACAGTAGCGTGTGAAAGGATGAAGGGTTCTATGTCTACATTATGAGAGTGAAAGGACGAAGGGTTCTCTGTCCACACTAGGAGAGTGTGAAAGGACGATGGGTTCTCTGCCCACACTAGGAGAGTGTGAAAGAATGAAAGGTTCTTTTCCCACACTAGGTGAGTGAGAAAGGACGAAGGGTTCTCTGCCCACACTTTAGGAGAGTGTGAAAGGATGAACGGTTCTTTGCCAATATTGGAAGAGTGTGAAAGGACAGACGGTTCTCTGCCAGCACTGGGGATAGTGTATAAGGACGATGTTTTTCAGCCGCACTAGGTAGTAGTGAAAAGAGTTCTGTAAAGGCTTCTCTGCCTTGCTGTGGGTGCAAAAGGAGAGTCACTAGTGGTATTAGTGCAATATGCGAAGGGTGCCTCCGGGGAGTGGATGTAGGTCTGGTTTTGATCGAACCACTATAAATCTGGTGTCATTATTTTTTCTGCTACTTTTTATTTTTATTTTTGTGATTTACTGTTTTAAAACTATGGTTAAAAAAAATTATTTCTACAAAATTCATTAAAGTTTAATTTCGGTTTAAAATACTCAAAAGAGGGATTAATTTTTAAAATACCAATTCACCCCCCCCCCTTCCCCCCCCCCCCCCCCTGGGTTAGCCAAGAGAAATAAACTTAGGATTAACAGCCTAATTCATAGTGAACGAGTTTCAACAATTCATTCATTCTTATGGGGTTTTTGAATTATTTTGATAAGATGTGTAGGAATTAGTTGTGGCATAACAGTAATGGTCATTTTGGTATACATTATGTTGCTTGGGATGTTATATGTATGCCTAAGTCAAAGAGAGGTTGGGGTTTGCAGTTAGTTGTTGATAAGATTGGGCCTTTGAGTGCCAAGTTTGCGTGGAACTTCATTTCCAACCCAAATATTCTTCTTAATAAATCATTGATTCCTAAATATGGTAAATATTCTTAGAATGCTGATAGGAGGAAATGCCAATCTTCTACTTGGAAAATTATTTTACATGGAGATAAGTTTTTACTTCTATTGGATAAGTGGAAGATAGTTTCAGGAATGAAGATCAACACGTTAAAAGATGTTTGGATATTGGATAAAAGAATAGACAAGTGGCTAACATTTGTGAATAATCTTCTGCCTGAGGAGGATTATATTTTAATTTTCATTTCTATTGGTATGTGGGATGTGGAGCAACTCAAGCAGAAGTTTGGTGTTCCGTTGGTGGAGATCATTCTTGATTTTCTTGTAAATGTTAACTTACGGGAGGACCAATTAGAATTTCTTTGTAAATGTTCGGACAGAACATTTAATGCGCTTGCAATAGAGAAGGAATTTGAGGCTGCAGAAGATGATGATTATTTGATTTGGCTGAAGAATGTTAAGCTTATACCCCGTGTTGAATTTTTTTGGTGGAATTTTAAGAGGTGTTATTCCATCCAATACTTTTCTCTGTTATAGAAGGTTAGCAAATTCTGAGGGGTGTTCGAGAGGTTGTCTGTGTAAAGAAGATGTACATCTTGTTGCAGTTCATTGTAGGAAAGTTGTTCAGGAATTTAATACTCTTGCTAAATGGGGATTTCTATTTCCAGATATTTCTTCTTTTGAGGAATGTTTAGAGTTTCTTTAGCATTTCACTTTGTACAATCCTTTTAAGGGAAATCTATATTGCTCAGCAATTTTTCTGTGTTGGATGAGCAGGAACAAGGTTGTTCAAAGCGGAGTGGAAGATTGTGTTTCTCAAATGGCTGCTAATGCTGTTAGTTTTGAATCTACTTCTTTTAAATCAGATCATATTTTGGAGAGTTGGGATATCAATCAACTTGGAGAGCTATCTCACAATTCTTGGTGTCCCCCTCCTCCTGGAAGGATCAAAGTTAACTTAGATGCGTCGTTAATAGTTTCCTACATCGCAGGTTTTTGAGGAGTTTTTAGAGACAGTAAAGGAAGATTTTTTAGTGCTTATGGGGTAAGCTTGTTGCATTGGGATGTTTCTCAAGTCGATATTCCTTCTGTTACACCTCCTAGAAGATTTATTCAAGATTGGATGTGTGATTGTATTAGCATTATCATTGAAGGAAATAACTTGAATGTTATCACATTCTTTCATAATTCTATGAATAATGTGGATACTGAGGTGGAGTGATTAGATCCTAAGGATTTCCTCATTCTTAGATATTTCAACCAAGTTATTTTTTAGTTTGTGAGAAGAGATTGTAATAAGGTTGCCAATATGTTGCTATGTTGGCTCTTTCTTTTTTTTTTTTTTTTTGAAGAATCTTAGTTGTAATAAAGTTCCTCCTTCCTTTTTAGCTTTGTTAAAGGAGGAATTTAGTTCTTTGTAGTTGGTTTATTAATAAAATGCTTGGGAATTTTTTTTTTAAATACATGAATATTTAATACTATAATAAGCATACATATACGAGATTGAATTTTAAATAAATATGTATACATAAGAAATTTGATAGCCCAAATATTTAATTATAATTTTTTTTTACTAAAATTTCTAAGAAGTTTATCCCCAGTGGAGTCACCAGAAAAATCTGGGAAAAATTTTCAATCCTTTTCACATGATTTTCTTTAAAATATTTCTTTCAGGAAAAATGCTTTGTTTAATATTAATCCATCCCAAGGGGTAGGCTAATATTTCATTATTTAAAAATAAATTCATTATTTATTTTCATGATAATAAGCAACATATGTAATATTCAATTCATCACAAAGGATAAAAGGAATATTCACTATTAATTTTACTTATGAATTTAAATAAGTAAACATATTTTTATAACATAATAGAATGAGGAATATTGAATTCATCCCTTAGGATAAAAAGAATATTCAATTATCTCTACGATTATAAAACAAAACCAATGTTTAATCTTAGGTATGCGTCAATAGTTTTTTCAACTATCTTCGAAAGGAACTAAGGCAGGATTTATTTTAATTATAGGTACTACACTTTTTATAAGGGTAAGCCCCTATAGTTAATTGCATCATCTTAGAGAATACTCTTAGTTATTATGAAGATTAAAGCTTTAGACTTTCTAAACATTCAAAGTAAGGTTTCACCTATCACAAAGTCAATGCACAGGATTTAGACTGTAAATTATAATTTAGATTTGGATCACCGAAAGGATCTATAGGAAGGATTGGAAGAGATTGAGGGTTGTATGCAATATAGACTTAAACTCATATAGAAAGATCTACAAACTAATACTCCTAACCATTATCAATTATCATACGAATGCAACATTAAATAGGTTCTATCCTATGAATAGTGAAATGATAATTTAGAAAACTATAATAAAAAATTTATAATATGTAGATGAATGTAAGAACAATAAAAATGTAGATTTTAATATATTTACTTATTTATTCTTAGAACACATAGTTTAAGGTAGACCAGCCTAAACATTTATTTAAAAGAGTGTATCTAAATTAATGCATTGAGTTATAGGTTTCCTAAATTATTGGTAAATCATTAATTTTTTTACATTTTTTTAATTATTTAATGAATTATGCTTAGCCATTTATTTGCATTTTAGTTTATAATGATTTATGAAAGTTTCATATTTTTTTATAAATAATAGGCCCAAAAACGAGTCTAATGCTTTTAAGTTTTTGTGATAAGGATTTTTTTGTAATTAGTTTTATTTGTAAAAGTTCAACATATTTTAATGAATTAAATTTGATAAAATTTTGACTTATTTAATTATACAATTAGAGAAGAATTCTGCCAGAAAAATCTGCTAGAAAAATTAGAAAAGCAATCCAAACCACACGCCTAATTAGCAATTCATTCCCTAGAAGTGAGGTAGTTAGAGAAGCTGTTTCAATTAGAGAGAAAAGCTGCAAGAACTAGAGAGAGAAATTTTTGAATTCTGGTTTCTCGGGTTTTTTAGTCGGTGATCTGATTGCCGGATTCGCATGGAGGTGGATGTCTGTTGTTCTTCGACAAATAAGTTGGGCCAGAAGATGGATTCTTCCGCTTCATTGCTGTAGTTGGAGAACGAGAAAGCGATTGCAGGGAAATCTGATTCAAGAAAAGTTATGGATGCGGAAGAGGCTCGGAGAAGACGAGCGAAAGGTTTTTTGGTGATAAATGATGAGGTAGGCATTGTTTCTCATAATTTTCAACATTATGTTGGAAAAGGTAAATCGATTGAACCTATTTCGATTATGAAAACTCTGAAAACTTTGAGAAAGATTGAGGAAAATGAGGTCGGCCATGATCAGGGAACGTCTTCTTCAGGCATGAACATTTTTCTTCAAGGATTTGGTAAAACAATCGCTAATCAGGATAGCAGCGTTATTGTTGAGAATCGTCGGATTTCTGATAAAAATTTTGTTAGTCCGAAATCCTTCAAACAAGTGATCCAAGCAGAAGGGGATTCAGAACATATTAAGGAGAGTAATGCGAACCAAATGGCTGATAATTTGTCTGAAAAGAATATGGAAAAGTCGAAAAGTGATAATGTATGGAGTAGAAAACCATACATCAATTTGAACTTCCGAGAAGAAGATGTTATTTTTATAGAAGATGGTGAGGCGATTCAGTTAATTAAAGAAGATGAAATAAAAAATGCGAACCTTCTGGGGAAATCACTTGTTTGCAAGATTTTTGGAAAAGACATTAAGCCGCAAGAAGTTTCTTGGGAACTCAGAAGACAGTGGGCTCGATTTGATAATTTCCATTTCGCAACACTAGGGAAGGGGTGGTTCATGTGCTCCTTCAAAACAATTGAAGACATGGAAGAAGTTCTGATGGGAGGACCATGGTTCGTGAAGGAGCATATCCTTGGAATGGAGTTCTCACCGTTATCTATGGAAGGTCTTACATCTCCTATTTTGATGTGAATGCCGCAGTTACCATTACAATGCTGGGATGAAAACAATATAGCAAGGATAGCAGCTGTAGTTGGCAAACCTTTAATGTTGGATGGTAACATGTTCAGTTGAGGAAGAAGGGAATTGGCAAGGGTCTGTGTCTGAATTAAGCTTGACCAGAAACTACCAGCTGAAGTGTGGGTAGAAAGCATGGGAGGAAGATTTTATCAGAAATTTGAGTTTGAAAGAATTTTGATTTTTTTTTTTTGACTGTGGTAAAATCGGTCCTGTGAGGGAGGAATGTATGAAAGTTGATTCTTTTGAAGACAAGAATTCCTCTAAGGATCTATTGCAGGAATTAAAGCAACTCAATACAGAGGAAGAAAGGAAAAGCTATGGTCCTTGGGTGCTGGTGAACAATAGGAGAAGAAAGTATAATGCAGTTTATAACAAGGATATGGACAGGAAAAATGTTGAGAAGAAGACCCAGAACAATAATGTTTGGAACATTAAGTTGAAGGATTCAAATTTGGAAAGATTAAAGAATTCAAACAACCTCTGGAACAAAAATACTCCAGCAACTCAACCTCAGGTAAATTAATTATTTGAATAAGGAGAAATTATTGAGGGATCTGTGGATGTAGCTGAAGGGGAAAAATTTAATCTTGGAAATCATGAGTATGAATCTTTGGAAGGCAACATAAAAGAAATTTTAGAAGTAAAGACTGAAAAATAGGGCATTGCTTGAGGTGAAGGTTTCAAAAAACCCATTTGAAATTTTTGGAGAAGTTGATGAAGAACAAAATGTGATATCAATGACAGAAAAGGAAAAAACACATGCTGGAAAAAATACGGAAGCCTTGGAAACAAAACAACAGAATGTCAAAGAGCAGGTGGAAAATAGTTTGGTGACAGTTAAGATGTCTAGTGGAGAAACAAAACTTGCTAATGAAATGAAAATGCTTGGACCCATCAAAGGGAAATATAGAACAAGAAAAGGTGAGGGACGAGATGTAAAGGAAGGGGCCTTAAACCCAAAACCTATTTAAATGTCCTCAATGTTAGTATGGAATTGTAGGGGAGGCAAAAAGAAGGCTGCATCCCACTACTTAAGAAACACGATTGCTGAAAATTATCTTTTTTTCATTGGTTTGTTAGAAACAAAAAAGGAAAATTTGGGCTGTAATGATGTTAGAAGGATGGTGGGGAGTGAATGGGATTTCCACCATGTTGCGGCGTCTGGAAAGTCTAGAGGCATCCTTATTTTATGGAAACATAGAATTGCATCTTTCAAGGTAACTGTAACTTCCAAACAGTGTATTATGGATGAACTTATTACTCCCAAAGGCAAGATAGTTAAAGTGTGCATTGTTTATGGTAACAAAAACTTGTATGAAAGAAGGAAACTTTGGGAAATGATTGAATATCATTTGAATTGTGAAGATCCTTGTTTAGTTGGAGACGATTTCAATTGCCTTGTTAACAGTAGTGAGAAAATTAGGGGAAAAGTTTTGTATTCTCTCAAGGCCCACAAGAAATGAAGGAATTCATGACCAACAATGACTACCATGACATTGGATTCTATGGACCCAACTATACTTGGTGTAACAACAAAGATGTCCTTTCTAGAATATGGGAAAGGTTAGATAGAATTTGGTTAAATTCTAAAGCTATCATGGATTTTCCTAATGCAGTTATCAAGCATCTCCCAAGAATATCTTCGGACCATTGTCCTGTTCTTCTATAGCTTGAAGATAAAGCAAGGAATTACAACAAAGAATTCAGGTTTGAGAATATATGGTGCTCCTATGAAGCTGCTAAAGGTATCATAACCAAATCATGGAGGAAAAATAACTATGGAAATGCTAATGATGTTCTTTAGAGGAAAATAAAAAGGTCTCTTCAGAACCTTTTTTTACAGGAGTAAAAATAAGTTGAAGGAGTTGAACATGAGGAACCAGGTGCTTAAGCAGGAAATTTTGGAGTTCCAAAATAGAGAAGCTGCTACTGGAGGCTTGAGCCAGACAGATCTATTGCTACTAAGAAGCAAAGTTGCGGAATTTAATGCAAACCTGGCTAGAATTGCAACTTCGTGGAGACAAAGGTCTAAATGCCAGTGGATGGATGAAGGTGAGAAAAACATAAGATATCATCATACTTATGCTTCAGCCAAGAAGAAGAGAAATCAAATTCTACAAATTGCTCGGGAGGATGGATCGCTGGTTTCAAATCATGAATACATCCATAAATTATGGAGAATTTCTTCAAAAAGAAATGGTGCAAGCGCAGCTGTGATTTAAAGAATTGACCGAATTTCAAAAATTCTGATTGCATACATGTTAATATGAGGAAAATTTTGGAAGTAGAATTCACTAATGAGGAGTTGAAGTTAACACTCAAGAGTATGGGTAATAACAAATCTCCTGGAGCTGACGGTGCAAATTCCTATTTTTTTAAAAAATTATTGGAGCATTGTGGAACGAGCTACATGGAATGCTATTAACAACTTTTTCAAAATAGGGGAAATGCCGGAGCAATGGAAGGAAATGGTGGTTGTGCTGATTCTGAAAATACAGAATACTAAAGATTGTTCCAAGTTCAGGCCAATATGGCTATGCCAAATAATTTACAAGATGGTTGTTGGTATGATTCTAAATTGATTCTAAAACTGTCTTCCAGGAGTCATTTATGAGTTCTAGGGAGCATTAGTACCGAGCAGGAGTATTTCAGACAACTGCCTTATTGCACAGGAGATTGTTTGTATGATAAGATCATTTGTTGCTAAGCCAGTTTATTTCCTTCATAAACTTGATATGGAGCAAGCGTACGATTGTATGGGCTGGGAAACACTTGAACATGTTTTGAAATTAACAGGTTTTCCAGATAGATTAATCCTTCTAATTCTACAATGTGTTTCAAACATAAAATTCTCTGTTGTAATTAATGGTAAAAGAACTGAATGGATTAATGCTCAATGTGCATTTAGGCAGGGGTGTTCACTGTCGCCAAGCCTATTCATTTTATGCTCGGATATTCTATCTAAAGCTTTTAATAAACATAAGGTGCGGTTGGGGATGAGACTAGCGTCGAATACAGAGAAGATCACACATTTACTATTTGCAGACAATGTCTTAGTAACTACTGAGGCTTATAGAAGGAATGCAAAGATGCTGAAGAAAATCTTCAAATGTTATTGCAGCTGGACGGGCCAGGCAATCAACTCACAGAAATCCATGGTTCTTTATGGCAAATGTGTCTCCAAAAAGAGAAGAACCAAGTTAAATAAAATTATGGGATATAAGGAAGTCAAAGAATTATTCTACTTGGGTATTAAACTGGCTCTCAGAAGAATGAAAGCTAAAGACTACAATAGCACCATTGAGAAAGCAATGTGTAGACTTAATTCTTGGGAGCTAGATGGCTTTCTCTGGCTGGAAGAATTCTTCTCATTAAAACTGCCTATTCAAGCATGATTACTTATCAAGTAGCACACTCCATCATTCCTAAAAGCATTTTATTAAAAGTTGATAAACTCTGTAGAAACTTCTTGTGGCACAAAGAGAATGGGAAATAAGGTTTGCATTATATTTCTTGGGAAACTCTATGCTTACCAACCAGCTTAGGGGGTTTAGGCATACATGGAGCTACGGCAAGTCAGGGCCCTTTAAGATCAAGAATGGCGTGGATGTTTTTACAAAACAAGAATTAACTTCTCCATAAAATCCTCTTTAAAAAATTTGGAGCCAAAATGTGGGAGGAAAGTGCAAAGAGAGGTGCATCTACTGCTTGGAAAATTTTTAAATAGTGCATTGATTATATGAAACCAGTTGTTAGATGGCAGGTTAACAATGCTAATAGTATCAATATCAATGCTGACAATTGGATATTAGATAGAAGCCTCAACAAATGGTCGGTAACGTGTAATACAGTGGACATTGACAACAAGAAGGTTTCTTTTCTTATGGATGAAGATGGTAAATGGAATTAAAAAAAACTAGCTGAATTTTTTTCTGGAGATATGGTAAAGCTCATACAGCAAATGGAGAAGGGGGCGAATAATATAGAGGATAGAATGGAGCTTGTTCATACCAATACAGGTAAAACATTATCAGCATTATGTGCTTAAGCTATAAAATTTCAAAGTGATAGTAAGTATAACAAGTTTAATTGGCTGAAC
This sequence comes from Dendrobium catenatum, assembly GCF_001605985.2. Taxonomy (NCBI): domain Eukaryota; kingdom Viridiplantae; phylum Streptophyta; class Magnoliopsida; order Asparagales; family Orchidaceae; genus Dendrobium; species Dendrobium catenatum. The sequence continues at coordinate 2,262,296 of NW_021319800.1, forward strand.
AAATTAAAATTGGACCAGAAAGTTTACCTGTTCTGGTGGAGAGCGTTGAATGGTGCTTTACCAACGAAGGAGTGGTTAAGTTTTAGAAGATTGGCTAATTCTAATGATTGTCCGAGAGGTTGTCATGAGAATGAAGACACAGAACATGTTATCATAAAATACAGCATGCTTAAGGTATTATTACAGAAATTAAGAAGCTGCGGGTTCAATGTTCCTGCATTTCAAATCTGGATGAATGTATTACGGCACTAAAATAGGAAGCTAACAAGGTCTTGTGAAGATCTATGCTTTGGCAGTTTACCATAGTTGGAGATCAAGGAATTCGGTCAAGCACGGTAATTCTGAAATTCCTATAGCTTTTGCTGTTGCAGAAATTATTTTCCATACTTCTCACCTTCAGTCAAATCCAATTGAAAAGACCTGGAACATCAACCAGCCGATGCTGTCCAAATCTTAGTGTCCCCCTCCTCACGGTTGGATTAAACTGAATGTTGATGCTGCTCTATTTGTTAACAACATGGCGGGTATAGCTGGTGTTCTAAGAGATTGCAAAGGTAGAATGTTATGTGCATATGGTAGAAAGTTAATTCATTGGGACATCGCCTATTTGGAACTCAAAGCTATTCTTTCTTTTGAAAACTAAATTCAAAATTAGTTTTGTGAATATAATGGAATAATCATTGAAGGAGACAATGTGAATATCATGAACATGCTCCAAGATAATATCAACTTGAAGACTAACAAAGATACCAAACTGGACCTATCATTCTTACAAGTTTTCAATAACGTCATTTTCATTTTTGCTCTTAGAGATTGTAATAAGAAGGCTGATTTTTGTGCCAAATTTGCTTTTTTAGGAAATTTTTTTTGGGATTCTTTTATTGAAACTAACCTTCCTACAAGTTTCTTATACTTGTTTAGGAAGGACAGCCCTTTGTAAGCTCTTTTTTTCGTCATTAATGCTAATTGCATCTTCTATTCAAAAAAAAAAAATATTAGAAGAATTCAATGTCATACTTAAATAAGTTTTAAAAAATTTAACATCAAAAATCTTTAAAAAGTAGTAGCGGCATTACTAAGAACAAAAGACATTCTTCTATATACAAATGCCCCATAAGGACTAGAAAATGAAGTTGTCCTGATCCTTAGCTGCAATAGGAAACTAGGGGTACCCTTAATATGCATTTAGCAAATAATTTAAAGATTTTATTTCCAACCATTCTAACATTTGGTAAAGGAAGGGTAAAGTAAATCAATATTTTTCATGTCTTTGTTAAAATTTTTATAATCTAGGTAAATTCTTTAACAAATAAATATCATAGTAGGAATAAGCTCATTGTGAAAATTTGATACTAAAATCAAGTCACCATTTTTATGCACATTATTGAATAGGGCCTACACAAGCACTATTAGAAATTGGATACTTAATTCCAGCATCTAGCCATAAAAATTCTTTTTGAATAAGTTCTTTCATTCATGGTTTTAGTCTTCTTTGAGATTTGGGCTTTGGAAAAGAATTTTCCTCTATTAAAATCCTCTGTACATAGCTCACGGGGTTAATTTTCCAAAAGCTTTCTTATATTCTTTTATGACCCTAGTCTCAAATTTTTAACCAAATTTCTAGATATCATGACACTAAAAATAAAATTACTAGACACAAGACATACTTAAGATTTTTAAGAAAGGCATTGAGTTATAAAAATGGGATTCCTCTAAACATGGTCTTAAAGTTTTACAAAAAGATTCTCAAATATTTTCTAAACATCCCTTCAATTTCTCCTATATATTGAACAAATTTTCCAAATCACTCACAACTTGTCTCTAAATAATCATCCAATGAATTTTTCACTATTAAATTTCCATAAGTTTTCAAAAACATATTTTTCCAAATCAAATAGAAATTAGTCTTTGTTCTTTTCATTAGAGAATTTCATAAATTTAAGTATATCAATATTTACTTCTTAATCTTGGACTCTCATAGTTAATTCACCTTTTTGAACATTAATCGTAGTCATACCCACTTTTTAGAATGGTATTCATTAGATAATAGCTATCTCCCTATCCTGTTTTATATCAAAGAAAATAAAATCAATAGGGAAGATAAATTTATCTACATTAACAGGAACATTGTATACCACCCCCTTTTGATAATAAAATGAATTATCCGTAAGTTGATCGGTAGTAGTGGTGGGTTAAACCTCTCCTACTATGAATATCTTGAAACTTGATAGAGTTTATAGATTAATGTTGGATATTAAACATCACAAAGCTTTTCAAAAAAAAATTGCCACTTATAATCTTGGGATTGTAAAACTACCATGATACTTCAACTTTCCAAAAAGCTTCTTTGAATAATAGCACCATACTCCTCAATTTAAAGTTATAACTACAAATTCATGAAGCTTTCTTTTTCATATTATGAATTGCCTTCATAAATTTAGCATAAGTGAACAATTATTCTAATGCGTTAGAGAAAAGAATATTAATGGTTGATTTTTTGAAAACTTCTATGAACCTTGAGATTTGCTTATCAAAATTCTATTTAATCAGCCTATTGGGAAAATGTGGTTGCAATTTCTCTTAAACCATCTTGATAGGTCACTCGATTTCTTTCATTGGTTCCGGGTTTTGGGTAAAAATATCAACTTCTAAATTCTATACTACATAACTATCCTTTTGAATTTTTTTTTTTTTAATTTTTATAAGATTCTCCCAAGTCCTTCCCACCCTTAAGTTTAACAATACTAAATAGCTATTCAATTTTTTTCTTCTTCCAAGGTAGAATATTGTTGATATGATTTGTTATTGATCAAACTAGTATGGGTTGTATCTTGAAGTTATGATCCAAGGTTTTTTATACTTCTAATTGTCATAACTTGATTTTATGATTGAGTTCCAAACAGAGTAACTAAATCATTGAATGGTTTCTTTCTATCTAACTATCTATTATTTTGATTAGAACTTGGAGTACTAGAAGATCTAGGGTTCTCTACAAGTTTTTGAGGATTAATCCAATTTTCTCCTGAATTTGTATTCCACGATTTTTTACCATTAACATTATTATTAGACCAATTAAAATTATGGTTGTTCTTCCAACATGTATTGTACGTATTATAATAGGGACTATTTTATCTTCAAATAAAATTCACACTCTCAATCCCTTGAACAATACTCTCTCATAGAATTAAAATCATCTCCTTCTAATTAAACATGTGATCCTTATTTTAATTAACTCTAAACTATCCAACTTTTTAGATTTAGTATGTACCTAAGAAATCATAATAGATAAGACATCTAACTAATAAACACTAACTCCTTGCTTAGGATTCACCCTACTGGAAGGGCACTAAAAATTATTTGTTATTATTTTCTTTATTAATGCATAGTTTTCATTAAATGGATTAGAGATTAAAGATCATCCAATAGCTCCATCAACTATTGACATAAGTGATTCTACCAGTAAATAAAAGAACTATAACCAACCAATATGGTAAAGTAGGGTAATAGCAATTTGCAAGCATCTCCTTTAATCCCTCCCAACATACATAAATTATAACTCCCTCAAATGGATGAAATGCTGTGATATTATTCATAAGTTTGGAAAATTTTTAAGGAAGGAAATACCAAGTTAAGTGTTTATGTGCCAACGCATTTAAAGTGGTTATAGAATTGAGGTGAAAGGAAATCAACCACATTGTCATTTTTAACCTTATTGAAAATGGAAATAATCAAAGCATAATTACATCATGACTAACACAATTATTCATGAATGTTACACAAATTTCTAAGAAGCGAGTTATGTATAGGTTAGGATCCGTAGTCGGTGTTTCCCAAAACATTGAATTTTAAACCATTTGAATTATAGTGGATTTTATATCAATATTATTAGCATGGATAATTGGTCAATTAATACTCTAGTATATTTCATTTTCTATTGGAATACCATACTTTCTAAGAGGTCTTGGATTTTCATGACATTGAAGTAGTTTAGCCATACCTAAAGCTCATGTGTTTTTTTTTTTTTTTGGATTTTTTAGTTTTTGTTTTTTTCCTCTCTATCTCTTATTTAAATAATAATAAGAGCTACATACTAAATCTATTACGCATGCAATAACAAAGCTAAAATTATATAACAAAAAATAAAACACCAAAATGTAATAAATTATTTTCTTTACTTTTCAAGTTTTTTAATCTATAAATAATAATAGGATATAAAATACATGATAGAAATATGAGTAAATATGCTACTACATATAAAATATAAATGAGTTTGTATAAAAGCACATTAGTTTGCATAAATTAGTTTACTTAAATTTTCTTTGATATGCCACACCCACTAAAAATTGAAGTGCACATATCAATCATTTGATTAAGTGATTTTAGGAGTATCAATCCCCTAAGGATGCATTTCACTAATATGGAAATGAACTAACATTGCCTACTATATCTACAACATTTACCCTACTGAATAAAAATAAGGATTAAGAATGTATCTCTAATATGGAATGGAAAAGAAAATATAAGATATGATATGATTGAATGCTTTGGGATAATGATTATAAATAACCAAAGTTTTCCTAAGTAGAATCTTCCATCTTTGATATTTATCAGAGCATATGCATACCTAGATCTCTTTTGAGCATGTAGCGATGTAAAGGGAGGTTTATGAACTTCCTACAAAGATTGAATCTCCATAGAAATTGGAACACTAAACATCCTATGTCTTTGCATGAAATACTTCTATTCCAACACTCCTAGTCCTTCTAATATTCCACCATCGAGTTAATATATTTTAGTAAATTTTAGTTGCAGACTTGGAAATAATATACATTAATTTAAGATTATAAATATTAAAAAAATTCATTATTCATTTAAAGAATAAGAGTCTACATTAGATCTTGTAAGGGATTTCAATTATTATAGACAAACATTTTATTTATTTCGACGTGTTTTTTTAAAATGTTTTTTTTATAAAATCTACAAAGATTAAAATTATATCATCTCAAGGGATTCAATACTATTTCATGATCAACATAAAAAGAGAATCTTCATTTCATTTCATGATCAAAAGCAGGATATGGAATTTTTAACTCATTCCGAAAGATATAAGAAATATTCACTTATCATTTTAATCATGAAACTAGATCAATGAAATTTTTTCATAATAAAATAGAATAAGGAATATTCATTTTCATCCCAAAGGATAAAATAAAATATTCATTGATTCCCATTTTTTTTTGAAGATGCAAATAACATTAAACAAAAAATCCTCATACAAACTACGGTGTGATAGAAAAACTATCACATTCCTCCTTTAACGAAGAAATGAAAGTAGGAGGAATCTTATTAGAGATAACATCATCTCAAAAATGTCTTCCAATAAGGCTAAGCTAGCACAAAAATGATCTAACTTATTACAATTCCTATTCAAAAATGAAACAATACATGGATAAAATCTTTTTAAAAGAAAACTCTTTAATCTCGGTTAAATATTACTTTATTGAAATTTTACAAACTATGCTATGAAGATATATTATGATATAATAATTTTCTTCTTCAATAGTGATGCCTTTACCATCCAATATCCAATCTTAAACTATCTTCTTCAAAGAATGAATGGCCAATAATTCCAAATGATGATTAAGAAAAATGCTCCCATTAGAGAGAGAATCTCTCATTAGAGAGAGAAAATTCCATTTTTCATATTCCACATTCACGATTCTTCTTCCTAATTTTCTGCAGGTTTGTTGGACATGGCAGCGGATGGCCGTCTCCCATATTTGGCTTCGAATACGAAGGCTGGCACTACTAGTGTATTGGTTGCAGTAAACAAAAGAGACCATGGTCATATGACTGCTGGGATGGATCGCGATGCAGAAGAAGCATGCAGGAGGAGATCTAAAGGTGCATTAGTAATAAATGAGAATCCTTATTTTGAATCTATTAAGATCAAACATGTTGAAGGTAAGGGGAATGATGTATCTTTGTATGCTGAATATGCTACACCATGTGTTCTAAAATCTATTGACTTTTCACCTTTGAAATTTTTTTATCCTGAGGCTTCTTCATTTGGAAAGAAAATTTTTGTTAATCGATTCAGGAATTCAAATGCAATCCTTGTTGACAGTGTGATAAAAGAGAATTCCCTAAGTTCGGTTAACAATAATGATAAGCCTTTTGAGAATGCATTGCTGGAAGCTGCTTCGGTTAAGGAATTTAATGCATTGCCTATGAATGATGAAATGCCTTTGAACAAGGTGGGAGGTAGCAGGTTGGATAATCCATGTAATAAGAAGCCATATATTAAATTAAATTTTATAAAAGAAGATGTTGTTTAAACTGAGATGGGAAAGAAGTAAAATTTGTTGAAGCTACTGAAAGTTTGATTGCTAATAGACTTAAGAATTCCTTGGTTGCCAAGCTATTTGGTGGAGAAATCCTGACACATATAATGGCTTGGGAATTAAGGAGGCAATGGTCTCTTTTAGGTTAATTACATTTTACTACCCTTGGGATGGGTTGGTTTTTGTGTTATTTTAATACATCAGAAGAATTGGATGGAGCTCCTTCAGGAGGTCCATGGTTTGGGAATGGTAATATAGTTGGAATTGAAAATTAGTCACCTGATTTTTCTCCTTCAGTGAAAAGTCTTACTTCACCTATATGGATTAGAATGTCTCAATTTCCTTTGCAATGTTGGGATGAAAACAATGTGGCAATAATTGCATCTATGGTTGGTTTAGTATTGATGTTTGATGGTAATATGTTTCAATAGGGTTGAAGAGAGAAAGTTCCATTTTTCAAAATCCACATTCCCAATTTTTCTTCCTCATGTTCTATGGGTTTGTTGGACATGGCAGCGAATGCTCGCCTGCCATATTTAGCTTCAAATATGAAGGCTGGTACTACTAGTGGATTGGTGGCAATAAATAAAAGCGATGATGGTCATATGACTGCTGGGCTAGATCATGATGTAGAGGAAGCAGATAGGAGGATATCTAAAGGTGCATTAGTAATAAATGAGAATCCTTGTTTTGAATCTATTAAGACTAAACATGTTGAAGGTAAGGGAAGGATGTATCTATGAATGTTGAATATACTACACCACGTGTTCTAAAATCTATTTCACCTTTGAAATCTTTTGATCCTGAGGCTTCTTCGTTTGGAATGAAAATTTTTGTTAATCGATTTGGGAATTCAAATGCAATCCTTATTGACAGTATGATAAATGCAAATTCCCTGAGTTCAATGAACAAAAGTATTTGCCATAATAATGATAAGCCTTCTAAGAATGCAATGCTGAAAGCTGCTTTGGTTAAGGAATGTAATGCATTACCTTTGAATGATGAAATGCCTTTGAACAATGTGGGTGGTAGCAAGTTGGATAATCCATGGAATAAGAAGCTGTATATTAATTTAAATTTTAAAAAAGAAGATGCTGTTTAAACTAAAGATAGGAATGCAGTAAAATTGGTTGAAGCTACTAAAAGTTTGAATGCTAATAGACTTAAGAATTCCTTGGTAGCAAAGGTATTTGGTAGAGAAATACAATCACATATAGTGGCTTGGGAATTAAGGAGGCAATGGGCTCTTTTAATTCAATTTCATTTTACTTCCCTCGGGATGGGTTGGTTTTAGTGTTCTTTCAAGACACCGAAAGAATTGGATGGAGTTCTTTTAGGAGGTCCATGTTTTGTGAATGGTCATATAGTTGGAATGGATAAATGGTTACATGAGTTTTCTCCTTCTTCGATGAAAAGTCTTACTTCACCTATATGGATTAGAATGACTCAATTGCCTTTGCAATGTTGGGATCAAAACAATGTGATAATGATTGCATCTATGGTGGGTTTACCACTGATGTTGGATGGTAAAATTTTTCAATGGGGTAGAACAGAGTTTAAAAGAGTTTGTGTTTGTGAGAAACTAGAATAACCTCTTCCCTTGAGAGTTTAGGGGGAAGGCATGGCGGGAAGGTTTTATCAAAAAGTAGAAAATATGAGAGGATATCCACTTTTTGTTATGAATGTGTAATGGTTAGTCAAGTCAAAGGCAATTGTAAGAAGGAAAACATGTTGGTGAAGAATAGTGTGGATGGAATGAGCAAACAAATTCAAGACAGCCATGGTGATTCAGTACAAGAAATGGAGGTAAATGCAACTTATGTACCTTAGGTCCATATTAACTACAAAAGGAAGAAGATGTTTCATAAAGATTCTTCTAGAGGAAGGTCGGTTCAAAAGATATTCATTAAGAAGAATTTAAGCAACCCTACTATTGTGAAGATAGATAAATGTGTAGGTATGGTGAACAAGGAATCAGATATTGCTGTAAATGGTGGAGTAGAGAAGATTATTGAAGATAATATGCTGGTGGAAGAGGAAGAGATAACTTTGGAAAGTGAGATGGGCAATGAATGCTTGGCAAAACATCTGGAGTTTAGCAACCCATCTACTGAGGTGTTTAAGGAACTTGGTGATGATAAGTAAAAAATCTTCAACCATCTCTACTTCTATCAATATTGCGGTTAATAATTTTTATGCTTTGAATGATTGTGTGGAGGAAGAGCTTTGTCATGATACCCTTAAAAATAAATCGCTGAATGACATTAATAAAAGTTTACCTTGATAAAATGAGTTTATTGTGGAAAGTGTCAAGGAGACGGGAGATGGAAAGGTAGGGGTGTTGGAGAAAAAGGAGTCTGGTGGCAATAATGATGGGGCTAAAGCTAAATTAGCAAAGGAATTTAGACCTCTTCAAAAAATTAAAATCTTACCTCGAGTTAGGAATGTTGATGGGAATGGTAAAATAAAAGGCAGGGCTCTCCCCCTTTTAATGGATCAATGAATGCTATTGATTTTTGGAATTGTATAGGAGCTAAAATAGGCAGGCATCTCCTTACTTAAAAGAGTTTGTGAAAGAATTTAATGTTCTTTTTTATGAGCTCGGTGGAGACTAAAATCTCTTCCTTGGTCAGAATGGCTTTTCAAAAAATGATTGGAGTGGATTGGGATTATTTTTTACTTCCATCTACAGGTTTGTCAGGGGGTATTATGGTGATGTGGAGATCTGATCTTGCTTCTTTCTCTGTTGTGAAGTCTTCTGATCAATGTGTAATTGGAGACTTGGAAGTGTTTAACAAAGGGACTTGGATAATTTCTACTATTTATGGTAGTAAAGAGGTTCATAAGAGAAGAGACTTGTGGGGATGTCTTCATGAGGTTTCTCATAGAAACGTTCCTTCTGTGATTGGTGGTGACTTTAATTGTGTTTTGGCTCAAGAGTAAAAAAGAGGATGAAGGATATTTGTTTTTTCTCAAGGTTCTAAAGAAAAGATAAACTTTATGAATCATAAGGATTTTCATGAAATTGGAGTGGTTGGACGAAGGTTCACTTGGTGCAATAATAAAAGTTGTATAGGAAGGATCTTCAAAAGGTTGGATATATGCTTGTTTAATACCTTTGATTTGGAGGAGATCCAATTGGTGGTTGAGAGGCACATTGCTAGGGTGCCTTCAGAACATTTCCCAGTTGTTTTAAAGATTTTTTATTTTGCTTAAAAGAAGAATAGCTTTTTTTAAGTTTGAAGATATTTGCATTTATTTTCATGCCTCTTCGTGTACTATTTCAAGAATATGTAAAAATTCCTATGAGGGAGATGATATGTAGATTTAAATAAAAAAAGCAATAGAAAGTTGAAGGAATTGTTCTTTTGGAGAAAAGCAAAATTGAATAACTTAATTCTCAAAGATGGTTTGAAAAAGGAGGTGTTGCAACTACAAGAAGAGGAGGCTAAGGAGGGAGGTCTTTCTGATGAAAAATTGAGGCTCTTGAGAGCTAAGGTGGGTGAACTCAACGTCTACCTTGCTAGATTGAGTACATGGTGGAAACAAAAGGGCTAAGGTATGGTGGATCAAGGAAGGGGATTCTAACTCAAAATTTTTTCATGCTTCTGCTAATGATTGAAGGAATGGTAACTGGATTAACCTTGTCAAGGGAACGGATGGATTAATGGTTGAGAATCCAAAACAAATAGAATAGGTTTTCTTAAACTATTTCGATGAGAAAAGGAGGTAAAGGAATTGTTCTCTGATTAACTGGCCTTCTTCTTGGAGAGTATTGTATGATGAAGATAGAAACAAGTTGAATGCTGAATTCAACAATTCACAAATTATGGATGTTATCAGGAAGTTGGGAGAGAACAAAGCTCCAGAGTGTAATGGAATAACTTATTCCTTCTTCAAATCTTATTGGAATATCATTGGTGAAGATGTATGTAAAGCTATCAATAGGTTTCTCTCTTCAGGTTTGTTTTGTAATGAATGGTAAGAGACTTTGGTTGTTTTGATTCCTAAGGTCAAAGACCCAGTTTCTCTAGCGGGATACCAACGTATTAGCATTTGCAACTTTATTTATAAGATTGCAGCTAAAGTCTTTTTAAATAGATTTCTATTGGTTACATAAGGTTATATCAAAAAAACTGGTGGCTTTTGTAAAAGGAAGGTCAATATCGGACCACATCCTCTTGGCTCAAGAAGTTTGTAACCAAATTAGATGCTCAAAAGCAAAGTATGGTCTATTGGAAATTAAGATTTATATGGAACATGCATATGACAATATTTTTTGGGCAACTTTGAGACAAATGTTGAAGACTTGGGGTTTCCTTCAAATTTTGCAAATTTGATGATTGAATGTGTGACAGATCCAATGTTCTCCATTATGATTAATGGATGCAACTCAAAGAGAATTAAGGCAAAATGTGGTGTTCGGAAAGGATGCCCACTTTCTCCCTTATTATTTATATTGTTCTCTCAATTACTTTCTAACTCATTTTTATATGAAGGCATGGATGATGGTATAAAATTATCCCCAAATGTATAAAAAATTTAACATCTCTTCTATGCAGATGATATTCTACTTTTTTCAGATGCAAAGTTGAAAAATATCAAAATAATGAAGAAGTTAATCCGTGATTATTACAAGTGGATTGAACAAATGGTTAAATTTAAAAAGTCTTCAATGTTGATGGGAAGAAATATAGGGAGGAGGAAGAAACAAATCTCAAAATTGTTAAGCATCAAGGTTGTCGAGGAATTAGATTATTTGGGAATTAAGGTTTCTTTAAGAAGGGTTAGGAAATCTATTTTTCAACATCTTTTGGATAAAGCCTCAAAGAGGCTCAATGCTTGGGGAAATAGATTCATTTCTCTTGCAAGAAGGATAATCATAATGAAAAGAATTTTTCTTGCTCTTCCTTTATTTCTATCTTCACATTCATTGGTTCCCTAGAGTATTCTGAAAGAGTATTCTGAAAGAGTTTCTAAAGATTTGTAGGAATTATATTTGAAATAAACATGATGGCTCTCATGGGCTTCATTTTGTTTGAATAGTTGCTATTTGAATGAGTTATATTTATGCAACTTATGTAGTTTTGATGATTCCAAACATTATTGTTCAAATGTATAGTTATCTCCTAACAATTTCAGAAGATTTGCACTTGCTCTTGTGTGTACTAACATTTCAGGAAAATCAGACTCCAGACTACGAAAAACTTCAATTCAAATTCAACATGAGATATTTTGTTTAATTTTTTTTTAATTTTGAAAGGGAGTGATTGTAATTGAGTGAATAAAATCTCACACACACAAATAAGGAGATCTTGAAATTCTATACTGATCGTACAGGACGATATTTATCGTACTGGACGATCTGTCAGTTATCTCCTATAGAACACTTGGAACGAATAGGAACTTGCTTTGAAAAATTTTCTAAGTCCTATTCGTCCAGGACGAAATTTATCATCGTCCCAGGCGATGGGTTCACTGCAAAATTTTCGTCCAGACGAATTTTACCATCGTACGAGGCGACCAGTCCACTGGAAAATTTTCGTACAAACGAAAATAAATATCGTACAGGACGATCCGCTCTCTGGAAATTTTTTCGTCCGAACGAAAACAAATCATCGTCCCAGGCGATGGGTTCACTGGACAATTTTCGTCCAGACGAATTTTACCATCGTACGAGGCGACCAGTGCTCTGGAAAATTTTTACTTAGGCTTAACAACCTAATTACTAGACTCAACACATTTTGTGTCTTGGAATGTATTGTGAAAACTAAAGGATCATGGAGGATTGGGTCTTTATTCAGTAGTGTCTAGAGTGGGGATGTTACGAGCAAGATTTGCTTGGAACCTATTAGAGAATTTAAATTCCTTACTGAACAGGAACATTATGGCTAAGTATGGGAAATGTTGGTGGGAATGTGATGGAAGAAAGAGCTCTTCGCCTACATGGAGGATTGTAATTGATGGATGAAATTCTCTTAAAGGTGTCTTAAGGTGGAATATTACTTTGGGTTGTTTTATTGATTTATTGAAGGATGTGTGGATACTTGATAAAAGCATAAAGAATTGGCCGACGTTTGTAGCTAATTGGGAGGAGGACAAAGTTACTCTATATGCTCTCATTGTGAATGGAGCATGGAACTTTCCTAAACTATATCAGTTCTTCGGAGAAGAACTTGTGAACTTGCTCAACAAAATTCGTATACTTCATTACTTCGAGGAAGATAGGATGGAGCTAAAGTTTAAATTTTTTGGGAAAACTATTTCAGCATAGGTTTTAGATTTTAAGAATGTTGAAGATATGCAAGAAGTATAGGATCCATGGTTATGCATGCTTAAACGCAATCCTCGGGTTGAAGTGTTTATTTGGCATTTATGCAAGAACGCAATTCCCACCGTAAACTTTTTGTTCTATAGAAGACTCACTTATTCAAATCTTTCTCCAAGACGCTACCTTGAAGTGGAAAAAATTGATTATTATATAACTACATGTTCGAAACTGTTACAAGTAATAAGTTTGTTGAATGCAAGGGGATTTATGGTGTCAGTATTCTATTCTTTCATGGACTGTATGAAGAACCTAAAATTGATTTCAGTTAGGGATTCATTCATTGCTAATATGTATTTTACTTTGTTGCTATTCACTTGTAACAATAGAAACAATGTAAAGCATGTTAATGGGAAGAAAGTGTAGATAATATAGCGGCTAAAGTTATCAGTTTTATGGCTATTTTACGTAAAGACAAAATCATTATGGGATATTAGGGTACTAATCAGTCATCTGGATGGTTCAATTCATGGCACCCACCTTAAAAATGGTTAAATTAAACACTGATGGATCCCTTTGTAAAAAAAAAAAAAGCTAGAATTTGTGGAGTGGTTAGAGATTGTAAAGGCAGATTTTTTTTTTTTTTGCCTTTAGTTATGGTTATGTTCATTGGGATAGTGCACAGTTGGAGCTATTAGCTTTAAAATAAGGAGAGTAACGTAATTCAAGTGTCAATGTTTGAGGCAGATGGTATCATCATTGAAGGGGATAATTGAAATGTCATCAACTTTCTCCACAAATTGTATAGCATTAAGATGAAGATATATTATTCATGAAGATATTCAATAATTTTCTATTTAATTTTGCTAATCATAATTTTAATAAGTTATCAAACTATTATGCTAACTTAGCTTATGAGTATAATTTTAGTTGAGATGTTTATAGTGAGAATAATTTTCCTCCTTCCTTTGTTTCTATGCTGAAGGAGGAATGTGATAGGATTCCTTTTGCTTGAGTAGTTTGTATTTAGGTTTTTTACTTTGTTATTAATGTATTTTTCATTCCTTCTCAAAAAAAAAAAAAAAAAAAAACAATTCCAATTGACCACAATCCCAATAAATGCAGTGAAACCCTAAAGCAAGTAAGAACCCCACCTTATGATCTCTAAAAACTCCACCAATACATATTGTATTAGATCTCATCAATGAAGCATCAATTTTTACTTTAATTCATTTAGGAAATGGAGTGTGGCCAGAATATAAAAATAACAGAGGAAGCTTGTTAGCATCTGGTGATCCAAAAAAACATTAAATTGAGATGAAACAATAGAAAATAAATCGCATTTTTCCTAATAAATCCATAGCTGTCATCAGTTCCACCATGCTTAATTTTATTTCTAATTTTCCATGAAAAGAAAACTAAAGAGTAATACAATTTTGAAATAAAAGGATTAATGGTCGATAACTTCCTGAAATATTGTCTATAATCCGCAAGCGAAGAAAATAATAGAATAGTATAACCCCAATTACTAAGAAATATAATGACTTGAATGAGTTTGGAATTGAGAGGATTAGAATTGTTGGGAAGATTTGCATCCGGTTCGAATTCTAGAGAGAGAAAGTTCGTCGCCTGGTTTTGAAATTGGATTTCGCGAGTTTTTTCACGATCGGAGGCGACTGTGCTGGTGGATCACCGGCGTTTTCAACCAGTTTCTATGATTGCTCCATAGTCATCTGGTTCTCTTCGGTCCAATGATAGATGATCTAATGGGATAGTGATTAGGGATGGATTTAAGCCTTTGATCCGTCAAGAACAGGTTGAAGGTAAAGGAAAAAATGTGATGGTGGATGAATTGGCTGCACGGAAGGAGATGATTACTGAATGCATTCCTGTGATGAATGTTGAATCTTTGGCTTCAGAGAATTTGGTTTTAGTGGTGAGAAATTTTTCTGAGGTTCTTGATGCACAGAAAGGATGAAACATTGGTGATGGATCTGGTTCTTTGGAAACCCGGAAGGACGATCCTCTGAAAGGATTGAGTGAAGTTGCTGAGGCCTGGTCGAAGCAGAGCCGATAAGGATTACGTTTGACAGAGATCAGATGGAGTTTTCTGAGTATGGAGTGGCGGTCAAATTGAATGCGAAAAGGGAGGCAGAGAATTCTAGAGTATTGAAGAATTTGATAGTACTCAAAGTTTTGGGTAATGACATGCCATTTTCAGTTCGCAGTTTGGAGCTAAGAAGACAATGGAGCCATTACGGCAAATTTCATTTGACCTCAATTGGATTGGACTGGATACTCTGTTCGTTCAATTCGTGTGAGGTGGTTGATGAAGTTTTGAACGGAGGCCCATGGTATGTGAACGGACTGATCATTGGTATGGATAGGTGGACTCCTGCTTTTGTTCCAAAGTCATTTAAAGGTATATCTGGACCGGTGTGGATTCGATTTCCTTGCTTACCTTTGTATTGTTGCGATGAGGATAGCATATCAAGAATTGCTTCTTGCTTTGGATCACCTATGTATGTGGATGGAAATACATTTTGGTGGAGTAAACATTAATTAGCACGCGTCTTTGTGAGAATTGATTTGGAGAAAAAACTTTTGAATGGTGCATGGGTTGAAGGTTCTACTGGGAGATTTTTCCAAAAGGGTGGAGTACGAAAAAATTGATCTTATGTGCTAATAATGCGGAAGGGTAGGCCATGATAAGAAGACATGTCCGAAAAATGTCACCTTGGTGATGAAAGATCAGTCGTTGAAGAATTTGGGATCAAATAAGGGGCAGGACAAATTGGGTGGACATGACATTAAGCATTCTACGGTGAGTACAGAGTATGGCCCCTGGATTCATGTCCAGTTCAAAAACAGAAGAGGTGGAAGAAACAATACATTTAATAAAAATGTGCAGGATATCGAAAGATAACCAGAGCATACAAATTCTGATGATCAACGGGCTGCTCAGTCTAAGGAAATCCAGCTGAAGGCAATGATTGATTATAATGTTAATGAAACAGGTGGAGTTTCTGAAAAGGATGATGAAAATGATATTTGTGCACAATCAACAAACCGGATTGCTGTTCTGGACGAGGAAGAGGAAGGTGAAATTCTGGGTAACGTTGTAAATAACGTTAAGATGGTTGACAAATGCTTGGAACCATTGGATCCAGAGGTAAATCTTATTTCCATGAATTCTGGTAGTGATGGTGTCAAGGTTAAGCTATTCAAAGAATTGAAGTCATTGGGACCAGTTGACAATGATTATCAAACAAAGAAGAAGAGGAATGGAAGGTTGAACCCCAACAGTGGGGGAATATCCTCTATACCTTTTTAATTATGTCTTCAATTCTTTTATGGAACTTCAAGGGAGCGAGAAAGAAAGAAGCTTCATTGTATCTTAAGGAAATGGTTAGAGATGAAAATGTTTTCTTTATTGGACTTATGGAGACCAAGATGTCCTTCATTGAAAGAAGGGAGGTTGATTTCCTTATGGGAAATGAGTGGGATTATTTCACTAACCTGCAGTTGGGACTTCTGGTGGTATCCTGGTTTTATGGAATATAAAGTTGGTGTCATTTGAGGTGTGTGAAGCTTCTTCACAGGTGATCATTGGTAATCTCTCGATTCCTAGCTTAGGAACTTGGAAGATTGCTACAGTTTATGGGAGTCACTGCTACAAGGAGAGATGTGATCTTTGGAATCAGCTGGAAAAGAGCATGGAGAATTCAACTACTTCCATTATAGGGGGAGACTTCAATTGGATTTTAAATAAGGATGAGAAGAGAGGGGGTAAGAGGTTCTTATTTTCTAAAGGACCTAGAGAAATGAAGAGCTTCATGGTGAATTCAGATTTTCATGATATTGGATGTGTTGGGCCAAGATTCACATGGTGTAACAACAAAGAGGGCACTTCTCGTATTTGGGAAAGGTTAGACAGATGTATTATGAATTCGTTGGCTATGCAGAAGCTTCCTTTGGTAGTAAACAGACATTTGGCGAGGATGGCGTCTGACCACTGTCCTATTGTGATTAAGTTGGATGAAAGGGCGCAACTTAAGTTGAAAACCATCAAGTTTGAAGATACATGGAGATCATATCCTGCGACCAAGAGCATAGTTTATCATTCTTGGAAGAAGAATGATGTTGGTAATGAGTATATAATCTTACAAAAGAAGCTTAATCGTACCTTGAAATCCTTATTTTTCTGTAGTAGAAACAAATGCAAAGATTTGAATGCTTTAAAGGAAAAATTGAATTGAAGAAGGAGATCCTTGATCTGCAAAATAAGGAAGCTTTGAATGATAATTGGTCTGCTGATGACCTTTTTGAACTTAGAAACAAGGTACATGAACTCAATGTTACTATGAGAAGACTTTCTACTTGGTGGAATCAAAGGGCTAAGGCTAGGTGGCATGAGGAAGGTAATACAAATTCCAAGCTTTTTCACAACTTTGCAACGGCTAGAAGGAATGGGAATCGTATTTTTCAAGTCAAAGATGAAGCAAATAAGTTGCAAGAGGAGGAGGATCAAATCGAGAAAATCTTCATCAACTTCTTTGAGAAGAAATGGAAGCATAGAGAATGTGAAATAACGGGCTGGCTTTCTATTATGGAGAATCAGAAGTTAAATGCTGAAGATATCGAGCTCTTAAATGCTGAATTTACTGAAAAGGAGCTGCAGATTTCGGTATTCCAGCAAGGGAACAATAAGTCTCCAGGTTTGGATGGCATTACCTCTTCCTTCTACAAAAGTTATTGGAATATAGTATGGTAAACTTTATGGAATGTAGTTAGAAGCTTATTTAATTCCAGTCATATGAAAAAGGAATGGAAAGACACTTTGATTGTCTTAATTCCTAAATTGAAGAATCCCTTGACTACTTCAAACTATTGGCCCATTAGCCTATGTCAAACCAATTATAAAATTGTGGCTACTATGCTTGTTAACAGATTGAAGAAGGGAATCTCTAAAATGATTTTCGAAGAACAAGCTGCATTCATCCATGGAAGATCTATTGCTGATTATTGTTTATTAGCTCAGGAGATTTTTCACAAGTTCAAAATCTCAAAGAACAGGAAGGGAATGATGGCTGTTAAGCTTGATATGGAGCAAGCTTATGATAGCATGGGATGGAAAACTCTTCGTCATATTTTGAGATGGTATGGTTTTCCTATTGCTTTCTCTAACCTTCTCTTGGAATGTGTTGTAGATGTGAGATTTTCCATTATAATTAACAGGAAGAATTCTGGATGGATTAATGCTCAAAGTGGATTCCGTCAGGTTTGCCCACATTCACCATATTTATTCGTCATGTGTTTCCATATGATCACTAACTCACTAGAGCAAAGAGGGAAGAGTCTTGGCATTCAAATTTCAAGTGGAGGACCGAAGATTACTCATTTACTTTATGCAGATGACGCTCTTATTTCTCTCATGCATCTGTTGAGCTTGCTAAAACTATGATGACCATTGTGGAGAAGTTTTGTAAGTGGACTGGGCGAAAAATCAATGTTAGTAAATCTCAATTGCTTTTTGGTAAGGTGGTCAGCTATCATATGAGGAAGAAGATTGGAAGAATTCTTGGCTACAAGATAGTTAAGGAAATGAAGTACTTAGGAGTGAAGATCTGACTTGAAAGACTTAAGATGGCTGATTATCAAGAGATTCTTAGTAATGCCATGGAAAGACTTAATGCATGGATTAGGAAATCTTTAACCTTGGGAGGTAAATTGATTCTCATAGAAAGTTCTTTGCTCTCTATGACAAATTTTCTAATTACCCAGTCTTTGGTACCTAAGAGGCTATTAGAAGATTTGGAAAAGTTCTGTAGAAGCTTTATTTGGAATAATAATGATGGCACTAAGGGGATGCACTACATTGCTTGGAATGATATTTGCAAACCAAAAAGTTTGGGAGGATTGGGATTACATTCTCCTATACAGAGAATCGGATCTTGAAGATCCAAGGTGACTTGTAATTATATTCAGAAGCCTTACTCTTTGCTTCACCGTGTCATGAAAAGGAAATATGGTGACAATGTAATGAATGGAACTCAAAGGAGCATTAGTTCAAATGCCTGGAAAATTCTGGTGGATGGTGGGAGTAATTTGAGGATGGCGGTGCGTTGGAAGGTGGGGAAGGGAGATAAAATCAATATTATGAATGACATTTTGGTGCTTGATAGATGCATTAATTGTTTGCCTACTTTTGCGGACTGCAACTTCCTGGATGGTAAGAATGTGCAGCAACTGATCCTATCTAATGGTATGTGGAATTGTGAATTGTTACAAAGAGCATTTCATCCATACCTTATTTCTTTAATCACTCAAGTTCCAATTGAGTATGTGATGAGGACCAGATGGTGCTGATGAAGATGTGTTCGGGGAAGATGGTTTCATCCATGGTATATGAACAAATGTGGATTAATAAATGCAATTTGGAGGATATGGAATATTTCAACTGGGTAAAGAAGTTGAAGATGAACAAGAACATTGAAATTTTCAGGTGGAGACTTGGTAAATCAGCTATACCAACTAATATGTTTCTTATGAACCGCAAAATCTCAGATAATTCCCTTTGTCCAAGAGGTTTCCAAGCTAATGAAACGTATGAGCACATTATGGTACAATGTAAGTATATGATCGAAATATTATGAAGCTGTGGGAGTGGGGAATTTTTATTCCTATTTTCCATTCACTGGAATGTTGTTTGGAGGACTTAAGGAAGATGTCTGTCCAGAATTCTGGGATTGTTCGGGTATATTCTTCTATTGTTTATTATTCTTGGAAGAACCGAAATGATATTAAGCATGGTAAGTCTGCTATGCCATGCTCCATTGTTGCTACTAATTCTCTATTTTATGCAGTTTCCAAATCTGGTCCATTTCTTTCTAGCTGGGATACTAATCTCCTTAGGGAGTCTCAAAAAACTTTGTACCCTCCACCGAAAGAATGGATTAAGGTTAATGTAGATGCATCTTTGACAAGCTCTAATTTGGCTGGCATTGGAGGAATCTTTCGGGATCACAAAGGACGGTTTATTAGTGCATTTGGAAAGAATGGAATTCATTGGGATATTGGCCATCTTGAGTTACAAGATATCCTCACGGTTAAAGAATTTTTGAAGAACTAGATGTTGGAATATAAAGGGCTAATCATAGAGAGTGATAATATTAATATTATCAAATTCATTCAGAATTTTTTAAAGGAGAATAAGAAGAATGTGGAGAAGTGGCCACACAAGAATTTATGTTTTTTAAATGATTTCAATAACGTTGTCTTCCTCCATGCTTATATAAATTGTAATAAAGTGGCAATTTTTTGTGCTACTATGGCATTGGAGAGTAGCTTTTTCTTTGATAGCTTTTCTTTTGATTGCATTCCTTCCTTGTTGTTAGGCTTAATCAAGGAAGAATGTGATCCCTTTATTACTTGTACTTAGTTTCTTTCTTTTGGTTTAATGCTATTTGATGCATTTCTTTCAAAAAAAAAAAAGAGTTTGGAACCTTTAACTACAACATTATATAAAGTTTGTGCAGTAGAACAACCTTTAGAACATGTATTATTATTAAATAACCTTCTATTCATTAAAAATTCATTAGTAGTAATTTTAACAATAAATAAACACCACCAAAAACATTCAGCTTGAGGTAGTAGTTTCAATCATTTCATCCATTTGCAAGAATCCACATGCACAAAATCGTCATCCACCACTTCTGGCGCCGTAGTAAAAATAAACTTGCCAAAAAAAAATTTCTTTAGGTCCACTCGATCATACATGGTGTTTGGAAACAATTTGTACTTGAAGAATGATGACAATTAAAAGTATTCCAAAGAACTTATGCAACTCAGCTAGATTCCAATTACCATAAAAAAACATGTCAAGAGAGTAAAAATATTTATCCAAAACATCAACAAAGGTTGGCCATATATCAATGCTCCTATTAAGTATCCATATATTCTTTATGATGTTATTAGAAATACCTGAAGAAATTGTCCATCTCACTATTGTGCAAAGAAAATTTGCACCATTAATAATAATTGTCCACGTTGTCATGCTATTCCCCATGGTTTTAGAATAACAAATATCACTCCCATATTTCATAATCAAGGACTTTTATGAAGATAATCATGATTGTTGATAAACTTCCAAACAAAGTTTGCTCTCAAATGCCAAAAAATAGAGGTAGCTGAATGAAGACCACTACCACCGAAACTCCATGACTTGCATAAAACATCCCATGAAACGCAATGAAGACCATGGTTTCCATTTTATTTATGCCATATAAAGTTTCTACACATCATATAAAACTAATTCAAAATACTAAAAGAAAGTAAAGAGTGAGTAGAAAGTAAAACAACAATTAAAAGAACAACTACATTAAATAGGATAAACATCCATGCTAGCAAAATGGACCTCTTTCCCTAAGCATTCAACTTCAAAGATCAGGTTCTGAAAATCATACGACACCATTCTTCTTAATGCAATATTTATCCCTATGTAATTTAGCTCATTCACCACCTCATAGCTAGATAAGTTTGAGATAATTCTATTCTTCCTTTGATTAACTGCTTTACCAAACAAAATTAAAGATATTTGGAAATTAGCCTTTTTCCATATACATTTGCAATAGACTAAAATAATACTTTTAATATGCTTGATATACTGAACATAGGCTTTCAAGAATAAAAGGATATCATCAACTTATAATAAATGAGAAATTTTCGGTGCAATGGGAGAAATTATGATCCCCATATTGCAATCACTTTGGTGGAAAGCATTAAACAAGAGTAGAGAGCACATAAAATAAGTATGGTGAAAATGGTTCCCTTTTTCCTAAAGCCACTTTTAGATTCAATCCACCTGGAATTGTTCCCATTAATCATTATAGAAAATTTAGGTTCCACCACACATTCCATCAATAGATTAAAGAAGTTCATCAAAAAACTAAAATACTTCAAAACATGTCTAGGTGTTGCCCATGCTATACTATCATATGCTTGTTCCATATTAGTTCTAATTCCCGCAAGTCCTTTTTTAGATTTGGAAAATTTTAATTTACTGAAAAATTCATGAGAGAGAAAATTATGATCTTATAAAGTCCTACCTTTAATAAAATCAACTTGTTAACCAGAAATGATTTTGTAAATAATCTTTAGCAGCCTATTTAGTAACACCTTGTCAATAATATTGTAAATTGAAATGCAAAAAATGATGGGATGGAAGTTTTAAGGAGCCATAAGATTATTTATTTTTTGAAAAAGAACTACAAGGGTTTCCTTCCACTCTAAACAAATCTTACCAAAAGATAGAAATTAAATTGCAGTTGCCAAACATCTTCACCAATAATATTCAAAGAAGCTTTAATAAGTGAATAAGAAATACCGTCTGCCCATGGCAAAATTTTTCCTGCAAGACTTTTAATAACATCAACAACTTTTTCTAAAGAAAAATTAGCTTCCAAGAGATTACAATAATACTAATCATGAAAATTCCAAGATGACGGCCAACAACTCAGATCACATCGTCTATCTCTCTAGGTTTTACTAAAGAAATTAAAAAAAAATTCTTTAATAAAAACGTTGTCTTCAGTAGGAACTCCACTACTATTTTTTACTTGGTTAATCCATTTAACATTCCTTATTCTATTGGAAAAAAAATGGAAGAAAATAGAATTAATATCTCCCTCTTCCAACCACTTAACCTTTTCCCTCTGCCTCAACCAAGTACTTAAACGAGCTACTATAACACTCAACCCATTAATCTTCAATCTAAGCAACAACATATTACCTTCAGATAAGCCACCAGAATCTGCCTCCTCCATTTAAAGATCTAACACCTCCTTTTTCAACTTCTCCTTGAATATAAATAATTTTTTTAGTTTAGATCTACTCCAAAAAAATCAAAATATTAAAGATCTTCTAAATTTCTTTTTGAGGATATTGATTGTATCACCACTAAAAAATTTATTCAAAGACTTTAACACAACTGTAGCAGAAGCAGGACAAGATGCCCATACATCTTCAAATTTTAAAATTCTTTTTTTTTTAAAGCTTGAAATGAAGATTTTAAAATAATTGGATAATGTTCCTAAGAGACCCTAGTAAGGAGCCTAACCATCATCCGATGAACTGAGCTTAAAGACACCTAATTTAATATACACCTATGTAGTCTTCCCAAAATACGAGCACTTCCACATTTATTACTGCACCAGGTAAACTTAGGCCCCAACAATCTCATTTCACGATAATCATTATTATTCATAAATTGTGTCATCCCTCTGGTCCTTGAGAAAACTTAAACTTCCTACCACCCCTCTTGTCCTGTTGAGATAAAATACAATTGAAATCTCCACCCACAACCAAAGGAAGATCTTTTGAAGAATACAACTCTAAACTATCTCACAACCTTCTTTTTTGTATAAATCTTTACTTCCATAAACAATAAAAATCAACCAAAATCATTTGTTAATAACATTCAGCTCCCCAATAACACATTTAAAGGAAGCTTCCAACATTGATAAAGAAGCAAAATTTAACCTCTACAAGACCATTTTCCGACATGAATAACCATCAAACAAATATATAAAAAATCCCAATCTTCAAGAATTAAAATTTTGAAATTCCCATGTACCAATAAAAGAAAATTTTTCTTCAATAATACAAATGAAAAACACTTCAAAATATTTTATAAATTCTTTCAAGTAAAGGAAGGATTCTCTTTTATTATCTCCTCTATAGTTCCACAAGCTAAGGAACTCATGTACCCATTAAGGCGGAATGACCCCCACTCCTTTCCTTATTCATTACTTACACCTTATTTTTAGAAGAGTATTCACAGGGCCAAGGAACTTAAATTCCATTTGAACTTTTGCTTTTTATAGCCTGAACTACACCTTCCAAAAACCATCACAAACATCTACTTACATAAAAACAACATCTTCTTTTTTCTTATCAATGTTATCATTACAAGGATATTCTAGAAGTCCATTTAAAACACTATATTTATTAATAGCAAAAGCGACTTAGGAGAAATTGAAATGGGATTATTACCAAAATCTAAACATACAACAAATTTTATCAACATATAATTAGTATTTTTAGCAGCTACATCTTCTAAATTAACAGCAAGGATCACACTAGAATCTTCTTTGTTGAACCTCTGAGACTTCAAATCAATGTGATAATCTTTGTTAACAAAGATGCCTTTAGAAGGTTCATAAGAAACTAGCAACTCATTCATCATGGCATTGGCTTTCTTCATTGCAACAGATGCTTCATTACTTTCCCACGACTAGCCCAAAGAGGTGATGCTGGGAACTTTTTTGGCTACACCTTTCTGTATCTAGTTGTATTAGCAATATTTAAATTTCAAGGTTATTAGGAGCATAAAATTTAATAGTTTTCCCATCCTCATTTAGACATAAGTCATTATCATAAAAATTAACTTTAATATAGGGACAATTGGATGAAATTTTACCAAGGACAACATTCAAATTTATTCCAACCTCAAGTTCTACTATGTCCGTATAGATATTATTTCCTTTAAGGGAATTTAGACAAAAATTTAGCACAAAACTGAAATCATAATCTTCTCAGAACCAACCAAAACTTTAACAGGTTGTTTATTAATTTAAGTACCCCTAGAAACAAGGACAAAAATAGAATTAACATCACTGAACCTATTAACTAAGACCTTCATGCCTAAAGAAGAAGAACACTCATAATCATTAGACTTCCCCAGCACTTTTTATTTCTACCTGGAGTCACCATATGACTGAGGACTTAAAATACTTTCTCTCTGATTATAGATTTTTCTTTTACCAACTACTAGCAATCCATCCTCCATAATAGTGGATGAATTTTCCTTAAAAACTAAAAAAGAATCTTTCAAGCTTTTATTTTGAAACTAGTTGACAAAAGCACCATTAAAACTATTAGAATGAATGTTATTTGATCCATTCAAACATTTTGAATACACAAAAGTTTTGACCATTGGATCCACTATAGTTGATGGATGGAGACCATCTACCTCTATTAATGAGCTCTCATTAAGAAAGTGTAAATTTAAAAAAAAATAATAAAGAAGAATGAAGAAACACTCTCTCTAGAGTCGGGACTCCCTCTAGTAGTGGAAATTCATTAATCTCATTGAATATGAAACTAAACAAATGTTTAAAGTTAGGATTGCATCCATATATTTTTTCCTTTATATTAAAAAGTAACTATAGTAGGGTTTATTTTTATTTTAGGCTCTATAATTCCTATAAGGCAAGCCTTTATAGTTAGATATATATCATAAGCAAATACTCTCAATTAAAGTTAAGAGTAAAGTTTTTAAATTCATATATATTTAAAGAAATGTTTAGGCTATACAAATTTCAATGTACAAGTTCAGATTGTAAATTATTTTTTAGTTTTTGATCTTTAATGGATATAATGAGAAGGATGTTTGAGAGATTATAACATGAAGGATGTGTGAGATAGAGGGTTGTATATAATATGAAATTATACATGCCTAGAGCTAGCTTCCAGCTAATGATCCCATGTAAAATATATCGCTATGTGAATGTAGGATTAGATAGGCTCTATCTTAGGAATTAAGGAATTATAATTTATAAAACAATAATCAAAGATTTCTATTCCTATATATATATATATATATATATATGTGTGTGTGTGTGTGTGTGTGTGTGTGTAAATTTGAATATGATTATTTATTTATTATGGAAATCTTCTCGCCTCTAAAACATAATGATCTTTAAAAGAAGTAGAATAATTTTCTTTTAGATCTTATACAAGTATATAACAAATCCTCTTTAAATATTTTACAACTCCTTAGACTGTACAGCTCAATCTAGCTATAAACATTTCTTAAATATTTATATTTACATTTATATTTACCGACACATCATTACCTAAGTTTTTTTCTACTTTTATAGAAATATAAAAGAACAGTTTATATATAAAAGAAATATACATATGCAATGTTGAGTGACTGTATACTTAAAACATAAAGTGGCGTAAGAGCCTACTCTTAATATATACAAATAGAAATGTAATAATGACATCTAGAGTATAAAAAGTAAATAATCTCAACCCTCTAGATAAGGCACTTCATAAACAAAACTAAACCACCATCCTGACCTAAGTTAACGTAGGTTATCCTAGCATATTATCTAAGTTTGTGTATAATGTTATTTGTCTTAGATATGTCCTAGGATTTATTTGTTTAAAAATTTCTACAATTGATTTTATTTATTTAAGATCATTGACTATTTATTTGAAGTCAAATTTTAGTGTGCAAAATAAATACTCCATTTTGTTTTTGTCAAGAAAAAACCCAAAACAAATTTGTCCATAACATATTTTTAGAGAAATTTCCTTTTTAATGAAACATGAACAATCAACCTATGATTCTTCATCTATCACTTGTATATTGATTACGCATGTCCCTAGAGTAAATGATAAAAATTTTAATGCATTTCAAGATCCCTAACCCTTAAAACACAAATAAATTTTGTAGGCTTCAAAACCATCAAATATTATAACGTATACCGCCAAACATGGCATCGTATAAATTTGACCTTGGAGGCCTCTTTTAACTCATTTGACATGATCATCATCCCTATCATGATCCATTAAACCAAAATTGAATTTTAGTTAACCATGGTTGGCCCTTGTTGATCATAAAACCCTAAAACCCTAAACCTTGAAAACAAAATTTTCCCTAATCTTAACAAGACTAAGTTAAAACAAGCCATGTATCCTTCTCTAAACATTTCAAGAATATGATTTGAAATCTATTGAACTAAACCCCAAGCCTTAGTAAACCCTAATTTATAGAGTCAACCTAGGTTGACCAAAGTGCTCTTTACCCTTTAAATTATAACACATGGTTGGAGTCCCTATGAAACACTGGAACCGCCTCCAGCAAACTCAAAATCTTAATTTGAAAGAATTGAACCCAAATCTAAGCTTTGGTGACCCGAGTTAACCAATTCAATCTAGGTTGAAAAAAGGTACCCTAAAACCTTTAAATATGTATTTTGAACTAAATGACCACACCATGGCCTGGGACTACCTCTAATAAGACAAAAACACCATTTGGATTGAGTTGGTAAAACTTGATTGACCATGTTAACACTAGTTGACTAAAATCACCTTATACACTCAAAACAATCATTTCTCTAGATTTCAAGAAAAAATATTGAACTAAACTCTTTGAGACTGCACATAAGATCAACATAAATTTTCTTGAAATTTTTTTAAGAATTTTGTCTACCTGGTTTGACCAGCAGTGTTGAAAAAAATGCTAAAAATGGGATTTTTTTTACTCTAAATAAACACCATTGTCAAAATAAATTTTGAAAATTGCTAAAGAAGGGGAATATTAACACCTTGCATACCCCAAGAACTTGGACCCCATAATTTGACCTAGGTCAAAAGTATCGACTGCACAAAGCCTCCAAAAACCCATTTAATGAAGCTCTAACCAAACACAACCAAAATTTGCATAATCTAGCACATGGGTGGGATTATCAAGCTTCATTGCACATAGCCAAATCATCTCATGTCTTATGTGATGCTAATGTTGAAATAACCTCTAAAAAATCTATCTCCATTTACTTATTCAAGCCAAAAATCCTTCAATAAACACACATAAGCATTTAAACTTTCATGAACCTTCCCTTGGCTACCATTGATCATTACCTAACTGAAATGGCTACTAGATTTGGCTTAGGTGACAAGATCCATGCCCTCCATCCTATTTTCTCTCTACTATAAATGCCTCCTTAAACCTAAAAAAAAAGGTTAATAAATTTATTTCTCTAGCTCCATAGTAAACTCCCCAACTCTCCCATAGCCTCTCCCACCATTCTTAAGTTCAAGAAAACCAAAAACTTCTAAGAGAGAGAAAGAAAGAGAGAGAGAATAATTCCAATCCATCTCTTAATTTAGTAATGATCATTATTTGGATTCTTCTTGGAATTTAAAGAGGGTCTATCAAGCTTTCCAACAATCTAAAGATAAATAAAATACAACAACAACTTAGCATGTTATCTTGATTTGAAAGTTTTTTATCAGACCAAATATTCACCTTAATCTAAATGCATGAGCCATGAAACTTCATGGATTAAAAGATTAGGTTTACATGATCCCATATTTCAAGTTTCATTAAATATGGACAATTGGATTAAATGATATAAGTATTTAACTTTGTAATTAATTTCCACATAAAATTTATGGCACAATCTAGATCATCCTATCACACTTTTATCACCTTTGCACAACTCAGATCGAACAAAGCTATAAATTATGTATGGTGAGTTTTGAACCCTTGACCTCTAACTGAACTCTATAGTAACATGGCTCTATCAAAGTCATTGTTTCTTATATTTGTGACTTGATGTTTGTGGATATTTTCTGACAAGGATAAGTGGCATAGCATAGCGTGATATGTCCTGACATAAGTTAGGCTATAATGGCAGCGACAATCAATATGTCATCGCAATATTCAAATAAAATGAATTAAAAATTCACTTCAATTCTTATATTTTAGAAAAATTATAGAAAATTCATTTTTCATCCAAATTGATTTTTATTTGATCATGTTAGAAAGCACTTACTATCTTCTAAAAAAATTCAACAATTTTTAAAAATTCGATTTAAAAAAAAAATTAAAGTTCATTATTTTTCCATGAATTTCTCAAGATACAATAGTTTAATTGACCTAAAATTTTGATGGTATTTATTAGGGAGTAACCTTAGCTTTCCCTAATTTCTTTAAATCAAGATTTGATAAAATTTTCAGTGAGTTTGGATTTTCAAGTTTATAAGTGCACTTTGGACCCATAACCTTGAAATTTCATGGATATCCATGCACGTAGAACTATATTCTCTATTTTTTAATGGTGTGAATATTTTTTATGTCAGGGTTAGTTTGCATTTAATCTCACCCAACTCTATTTATTGTAGCTCCTAAAATAAATCAACAAACCTTAAGATATTTTAGTTTTGTGATTGATTTTTTAACCTAGGGAAGGTTTAATGAGCCCAAATTCAGTGGGTTTGCAGCACATGTGTTCATGTACCTAAGTTTCAAATTTCATTGCATTGAAGTTTATTTGGTCTTTCACTCAGTGAAACCAAGATTCATGTACATAATTAACCTAGGATCTTTGAAATTTATAATAAATTCATCTAAAATCCAAATATTATAAACAATATATCTAAATGATTAGAATTAAAATAAAAAATAACTACCCATTTAAAATCCAAAAATTAAAAACTAAATACCCATCAAATATAACCAAAATAATTTTTTTTAAATTACAAATTTAATTTATTAATTAAAATAAAAAATTAAAAATAGATAAAATTACTAAAACAACTTTAAACACTAAAAATCATCCTAGAGGTTGTTTTAACATTTGGGGAAGATTTCAAGAATTTTGAGTTGATTTTGCATAAAAATAAAAAAAATACCACTAATTTAATAAATAAAAAAATATATTAATACATCCAACATCAATACTTCATAACTAATTATTAAAAACTCCAAATTGAGAAAACTCAAATGATTACACTCATCTATGAGTCTACTATTTATCAAAAATATTAAAGCTCTATAAATTAAAAAGTTAATATTTGGGTCAAACTTAGTTAACAAAATCCACCAAACTTACAAAATTCATAAATAATTCCAAAAAAAAATCTAATTTAATTAACTCAAAGGCATTGGACTCATTTATTGTTCTAGTATTTATAAAAAAATATACAAATTTAAAAATCAATATAAATAGAAAATTCATGAAATGGACCCTATTCTTAATGTATTAATATATTTAAAATTAATAAATCATTAAATCTTTAAATCATCTATAAATTGTCATTTTAAGGTATTTTAATTAGAAAAAAAATTAGCATAAACTAAAAGCATTCCTATCATTGAAGAATTTATGTTCTACTACCTTTAGCTATAGGGAGGGCTACATGTCCTAAATGGTTTTGGGTCCTTGTGGTCATTATGATATTGACATGAATGAATTTGAAAAAAAGTAAACACTAAAGTATAAAATTAAATAAATTAGTAAATAATAAATTAAATTCAAATAAATTCATTAAAAATACATGTGGGCATTATAGCTTTCGATAACCTTATGCTTGATTCCTTGCAAAAGGGCGAGGTGTATTATATTGAGAAAGATTTAAGGACAAAAATATTTAATTAAGATGAAGGATTATATGCTATCCAAATCCTGTAGTTCTAGAGGATCAGTAGCATTACAAATATGAGACTATGACTGGTTAAAAGCCTATGGTCTCGAGCTCTGGATTTTGATTATAATAAATTGTATTTGGTTTCTAAATAGGCTCTCTTAATGTTATTGTTGGATAATTAATTTCTTCATGCTAACATTTTAGGTACGCCATACACCACATAAAAGTCTTGACAAACAAGTGGCTAGATTAGGTTAAATGTTTTTACAAGAGTTTGTATTCTGAATTTTTTTTGTATTTGTGAGTCAAAAGTCATGTAAGAGGTGCATGCTAGCTATACAACCACGTACATATGTAGCGGGTAAATTAATTGAATGTCTTAAGTTCTGTGAAGATCATGATGTATGGTATGGATTATATTATATGATTGGAATAAATAAGGGGTTAGCCAAATCATTAAATTAAGATTATCTCTATATGTACTAATCGTAATATATGATCCCAACTATCTAGGATGATCATAAAACCCAAAACCTCTGCTGTAAATAATAAATTAGGCAAATATTTAATTTAAAATTTTTAACTATTTATAATGTATAATGCTTACTGGACGGTATAATGTCATTAAGTCTAACCTAATCTAAGCAAGTAATTAATCAATAAAATTAGGATTAATTGATACTTCATATGTAGCGGTATGATGGCCTGCGTCATACTATATGACCCGATTTACTCCCAAGATGATAATTAATGGCCACATATCGTCCTATATTAAAATCATATTTGATTGAACGAATGGTAATATTCAACCCCTAATATCATACTAGATGATCAATTCATGTATTTGAAATATAATATAAACCATTGTTCATCATAAAGTACTAACAGGATAAAATTTCTTATTTATACTATATGAGCCCCAACCATTTTTTTATGAATATAAATGGTTGAATTGGAAATTTAAGGTTTTTTTATGCCTCATGGTCTATCTTATTTGACTTTGTAAAAGTCTTTGGCAGTTGTATGATTTCTGTGAGAGTGCTTGAGAGATCCTTGAGCATTGGAGATGAAGAGGAGAAGTTGTGTAAGATTGGAAGTAGTGTTAGATGATTCATTCAATTATTCCCTGCTAGCTTCTACCTTAGTTGTTTTAAGTGTCTTCATTATTCTTTTGAACTAATCTAGTGGAAGGATTTAGGCTCTTAGTCGCATCATGGAAGGGTGGAACAGATTCTATGAGGGCCTCTCCACCTTGCTGTGGGAGCTAAATGAGAGTCACTAAAGGTTTATTGCAATATCGAAAGAGGAGAACACTGGGAGTGGATGTTGGTCAAGTTTGACTGAACCATTATAAAATTTATATCATGCTTGTTCTTTTTTCACTTTTATTTCCTGTATTTCAATTTCATAGATGTTATTTCCTTAAAATCTATGAAAATTATATTATGATAGGTTTGGATTTTTATTGTGAAAAATAATATCAAAATAAATTTGAAAAACAAAATGGAATTTTTTTTGTTGAATCAAAAAATATGAATTTCATTTTGTTCTTTGATATTTGCTTCCGCTTGTAGTGTGGCTTGACATAGTTTTGAAAAACAAATTTGTTATACACAAATTCACCTCCTTCTTGTTGTGTCTTTAGTAATTTAAGTTAGTCTAATGATTAGAAGTAATCTTTCAGGATTTACTAATTAATATCTTCTGGCACGTAGAAGTTGTTGATTACTATATTCATTAAAAGTTAAAGTCAAATAACATCAACAACAAAAAAATTTTAAGACAATTTTAAAATCTTTAAATCATTAAAACATGAATTCAAATAGTCCTTTTAAGATATTGAAAAAAAATCATTTATAGATAAATTTAAACAAATAAAGCCTTGGAACTATCCAAGCCACATAACAGTTTATTACACAATTACTTTTAATTTTATAAGCTTTTATATGCTTTTATATCAACTTATATTTTTAACAAGAGTAAAAAAATGTACCTTAGAATGATTTATATATGTATGAGTCATTCTAAAAAGTGAAATGTATGTAGATTGAGTTGTACCAAATCTTTAGTTGTAAATGATTTAAATATACTTGCTTATATATATACAAATGGGCCGTCAAAAGATAATATTCTTTCATTAAGAGGATACTCTCCTTTGAAATTCCAGAAAAGACTTGGAGTATGAAGACTGATAAGTGTAAAATATGTACTATTTTATTTTTTTTATTTTTATTGAAAATATTTTGTTTTAGTTATTTATGTGCATAAAAATAAAAAATGGATGAAATTTGAACGAGACTATAACGCAACTTTATCTGACAAAATAATGTCATAGTACCACCTTCAATATTATTGAGAACCTTAAATTAGACATTATCGCACCAAGTTCTCTGTTTATAAGTATTATCATGTTAACATAGCCAACAACGCAGCATTACTATTGCTACAGCATCAAAAAGTGAGCTTGTTATCATTGGATTTTCTATTTTAGAAAGCCAACGTTACATAATTTTTCGAGGCTTAGCCCCTTTTTTTCACTTTGGTACCACATCACTCATGAGTCAACAATTCCTTTGCATTATAGTTGTAAAGTGTAAGGGACACCATCTCTTAGTTAAAAGATGTGACTATTCAGTAAGTAATTGATCCACATTAGCAAGCACCGCATTGGTCTAAATTTTTAGCACTGAGGCCTTGGTCAACTTCAATAGCACCATAGTGCTACACTTTAAGCATCGTATTACGAGATGCCTTTTGTTGTTTTCCTATAAATAATTGTGATATATATTTATTAAGGAGTTTAGTTACTTGTATAAAATTCTCACATCTTTATGGAGTATTTCTCCAGTTTCTCCTTAGAGTAAAATCTAAAGAAAGCTAGTGATGTATAAGATAAAATCTTTTAAAGTTGTTATCTAATGTTTCTTGAAGCAACTTAGCAAGTTAATGGATAATGAGTGTAGAGGAGAAACTTTTTTCATTTTGAGTGATATAAATTTCTTATACTTTTATTCTTCCATGACATTAATGAAAATGTGCTTGCTTATAATTTATTCTTTCTTTTTTTTTTTAATTTGCAAATTGCAATAATCAAGAATAGAAATATACAACCCACTAAGTTAATGAAAGCCTATCATAATCCCTCTTAACAAGGTCAACAAAATATGTAGGAACTTCACTAAAAACAAAAACATCCCAAAAAAGTCCCCTAGAAGAGCATGACGAGCACAAAAGTTAGCAGCTCTATTACATTCTCTAGAAACAAATTAGAAAATAACACTCTTAAAAGTTTCTAAAAAACAAAAATCCAAATTCTTAACGTTATTATGCATCTTAAATGATTAGAAACTGAATTATAAAACAGCATTATTACATTCTAATTGTCTCCTTCTTTGATGATACCTTTTTTATCCTTCATCCAATCCTGCATAAAGAATTTAAATCAATAATGGTAATTAATTCTAGGAAAGCAAATGTTCCAATGAATGACCTAGTTCCCATAGGTGAATAACATTCTACCATTATCGTCTCTTAGAACACCTGCTATATAAGCCACATTTGAATACAATAAAGATGCATCAATATTCAGTTTGATCCTATATTTAGGAGGAGGATACCAAGCATTCAACATTTTCAATATTTGATTATTATTTATTCTATGTCTGGTTAATTCTCCTTTATTGCATATTAAGTACTAATGAAGATTCTTATTCTAAAATGTTAAAGGAAAATTTTAATATTATTCCATTCTTATTTTAATGCGTGTAGTTATCACATGTCTTATTTAAATATAGTGAGTTGTATAGACTTGATGGAGGAATGTAGGAACAACCAATAAAATTAAGATATGATATTTACATGCCTATACATAGGATGTAAAATATTTTAAATTCTTAATGAGATACTATAAATATAGGAGGTCGATATATTTAAATGCCTATACTCCCAGAAGCTCGACAAAGATCTAATATTATATATACTCTGAGTCACTTCAATAATTAAGTGTCTTATTAAGGAATATATAATTGTTATACTCATTAATTCAAAATACTTTATTTATATATTGTATAAATTATTTTTATCATTTTATTTAGTGATAAAATCTCCACAATTACCATTTCATTTTAGTAGGATTAATATTACAATTAGAGTAAATAATAGTAGTTTTTTTCCAAATAAGCATTCTTTTTTTTATTTTTTCAACACTCTACTCTCACTTTTTTACTTTATTCAGTATGTATGCTTCTGTATATTAATTAATGTTATGTTATTTTTATATCAAATAAAATCAATAGCACTACTTAGGGATGATAGACACCTATATTTTTATATAAACTCAATGTTCACTCAATTATCCCAATTATGTTTTTAGAGTCATTTCCAAGGAAATATGTATTTTTTTATAA
The DNA here is from genome assembly GCF_001605985.2 of Dendrobium catenatum. NCBI lineage: Eukaryota > Viridiplantae > Streptophyta > Magnoliopsida > Asparagales > Orchidaceae > Dendrobium > Dendrobium catenatum. The sequence continues at coordinate 2,296,537 of NW_021319800.1, forward strand.
TTTTAACAAAATTATTGAATTAATTGGATAGTTATATCTACTTGTATCTTTCAATTTATTTATTGCATAATAATGGTTGCATGATTTATAAACATAGAAAGGAACCTTTGTTGTTTGACTCTGAAATAAAAAGAATCAAATCAAAAATTTGAAAAACTAAAAAGATTGTGAAAATTCATAAACATATTTTAGATGAAGATCATTGTAGACCTCTTACAAATTATGTTATCCATTTAGTAGAAAAAATGCATTAGCGAATTAATTGACTTATTATACAAGCTAATAATTTTGAATTAAAACCTCTTATTATATAAATGGTTCAAAAATTTTAGTTCAAGGTAGCTATTATTTAATTTCATAATTTACACATAATTAATTTATTTAAAATTTATGTAATATGTAATTACAATGGTGTTAGTGATGATGTTATTAGACTTATATTAATCCCATTTTCTCTAAGAGATAGTACTAAGATGTGGTTAAACCATTATCCCAAGCTCTATAACCACTTAGAAAGAGTTGGCTTATAAGCTTATTTTAAGTATTTTTTGAAAGTTTGTGAAGGTTTTTAAACCTTGTTGAACTAGCCTGAGGCTCACCAAGAGGGGGAGGAGAGAGGGTGAATTGGTAGTTTAAAATTTTTTCTTTAACTTTAAAATAACAATAATGATATTTTTAAAAAACTTTTTAGTAATAGAAAATGCCAAATACTAATTAATTGTTGAAGTGAGAGATTCTTTTCAAAAATATAAAATTTTACTACTATAAAATAAAAGAAAGCTATTTGCGATGAAAAGAGCTTAGCTTTTATTTATTTATATAATAGATTATATACAAAGGAGGGAGAGAGATATATGAATAAGTTATCCAAACAAAGAGATAAGAGTTGTAAGAAATTAGTTCAAGTGAAGTCTACTAAGCATGAAGATCAAAAGGTCATTTTCTTAAAAGATGATATTCCACAAAGGTGGATGAGATATTTTGCTAAATGTTATAATGAAGAATGTGAAAATACTATTGACTTTAGGAACTTTAGCACCCTAAATAAAAATGAATATTTTTTTATCAGCGTAATATTAAAATCAAAGATAGAGTGGCTTTAAATAAAATGAAGTGTGTGATGCATGTCAATTAGGGAAATAAGTTAAGTCCTCCTTTCATTCAATTAAAGATCTTAGTGAAAGTTCTAGTAAGTTGTTAGACCTTAAATAACTATCCTTAAGGCTCACTAATATGGAAGTAATATTATCACTTGATTCAAAAGCTAGTATATTTATCAAAAGTTACAAATATGGTGATATTAATCAAATAACTATAACATAATATCAAATATAGATTTTTAACCAAGTAGTTAAAATAGGAAATAAAATGCCAAAAAATAAACTGCAGAAAATAAAATCTTAAATAATACACCAGATTAATATTGTTTGAGTCAAACCATAACCTAAATCCACTCCCTTGAGTCACCCACTCTGGGTATTGCATTATCACTATAGTGTATTTACTTTATCCCCTGTAGTTAGGTGGAGAAGCCTTTACAAACTCTCTTCCACCAACCTAGTATGGCAGAGGACCAAACTCCATTTATAAGAAGAGGACCTTGACTCCTTTCCACCATCCTACTGAGGTAGAGAACCTGGACTTTTTTTCACCTTTCTGGTAAGGCAGTGAAACTTGAATCACTTTCACCTTCCCCGATGTAGTAGAGTAGCCATGTCCTTTGTCACAAAAGAGATATTCTTCACAAAACTTTGCTCAAGACAAACCTTAAATCTTTTGGTACTAAGGAAGCTTGCCAGAGCAACCTTACGAAACCTCCTCCGTAGTCCCTTAAAACACACAAGGATTTTCTTCCTCTCAAATGCAACCCCTTCCTCTCTCCCATTTAAGGATCTCTCTTAACGTTTTCTCTTGAATTATGAAGGATCAAAACAAGCCAAACACCCTTACAAAGTCTTATGAGAAAGCTCAAATAGATGGCTTCAAAAAAACCTAAAAATTTAATTCAATCATTAAAGATCATACATTATGATATCAGGATAGAATAATAAAATTTGTAGAATTTGACCTGTTAGTATTGTATGCTCACCTATTAGTATAGTACGAATAGTCTAATTTACTTATTTATATTATACAATCATCATTACAAAGAATAATATGAATAATTAAATATGTCTGTTAGTACTATATGATCGTTAGTATAAATGACTGGTCATATATTATAATTACTTCGACCAAAATTGAGTTCATTTAGGATGAAACATGAGATGATCAAAGTCATCTCTATTAATCTTACTGTATGATCTAGTTCATAAAGTACAATCAAAATATCAAAATTAAGCATATTTGATTGACTAATCATTTGATTAAATTAAGAAATATTTTAAACATTGTACAATAAGATATAGCTTGGATAGTACGATTAGAAAAAGTTTTCAAATCCAAATTTATTCCTAATTATTCAATGTGTTGTTTGTACTATATGATTAGTTATATTTAAAAAATACTTTTCCTAGAAAAATTAATTATTTTAATTAATTTGTACACCACTAGATCATAAAGTACGATCTATATCATATAGTTCAATGTATAAAAAAATTAAATTTAAAATTATTTTTTCTCCCCTCATGTGTGTATGCACGATCACCAGGATAACATACATGCTTACATTAGTTAACTCAAGAATATATAAAAAAACAAAAACAAAAAACAAAAATTACGTACTCATTTAACATAACTTATTCTACCTCATGTTGTATAGTGCACCTGAAATGTTAATCAACACATAAACAAATATGCTCTACAAATACTAGGAGAAATAAAGAGGTAATTAATAATATTTTTTATCATCAAAACTAAAAACTCAGAAGCTTGAGTTGAGAAAATCACCCCCTTTTTTATGATGACAAATATTAATGGTTGAATTTGAAAACTAAAAATATTTTCTCCTAAACATCCCTTCACTAAAATTGTTTCATTAAAAAATAGGGGTAAGCATATTACTTTTTTAAAACTAAATAATAGAATATTTTAAAATTAAAACCAAAAATACAACCAATAATAATACATTCTCTCCATTTGACATTATCAAAAAGAATAAATAAAATAACACCTAAAATAAAAAGACATGAAGAAGAAAATAATAACATAATAAAGAAACAAAAACATGAAATTTTACTTGAAACATAACAAAAATAAAACACACAAAATAGATAAAAAAAAAATAAAACACAAAAATAAAACATATAAACAAACCTTGACATACTTATACCTTTTCTTCCTGCTCTTATTCTGATGATTCCAAAGCAATGTCTACCTATGAGATGTTTTACTTTTTATCTTTTCCCCATATTATAATTGAATTATTTTTATTCTTTTCTTTTTCAGGAATAGTTTTTATGATGAGGCATTCAAATTTTAGATTTTTGGGTTTCCTGCACCAAAATAAAATAACGTCAGAAGGAAACTTAATATTTTTACCATTTTAACATTTACTCCATTTTTGTTGAAGCTTATGCTTGTGCTTCAATACACTTTAGAATTTATTTTCTATCAATGATAACCCCTTACTCTGATAATCTAGAAAACCTCATTCATATGTGCCTTTTGCTTTTAGTAGTATAGTCTTCTTATCACTTACATCCATAAGTCTTTGACTCACACTTAGCTTGTTGGAAATTATTCAGCCTAGATTATCTATAGAATAAACCTTCCAATATTTTGATTCACTTAAAGCCATGACTTTGGTATCAAAATTATTAAGTAGAGAACATAGAATTTTTTTTAACCTTTTCAAAGTATAAAAGTTTTCTACCTAAAAAATATAATGATGTTACAATCTTGATAAACCTAGTATACATCTCTAAGATAGTCTCATAAGGTTGCATGTGAAAAATTTCATAGTTATGAAATAATATAATTAATCTAGATTTTTCGACTTCACTACTATCTTCATATGTATTGAATAATTTATCCAAAATTTCCTTGCTAGTGATACATATAGAAACATTCATATAATCTTCAAAAGTTAAAGCACAAAAAAGAAAATTCAAGTTTTTAACATTCAAACGAGCATTAAGTTTTTCTATTATACTCCATTAAGTAAAAGAAATATTAATTTTGACTCCATTTACAACAAGTGATGTGTACGAAATAACCAGTTTGAATCATATACAATATTCGATAATCAATTGATTGCAAGAAAGTAGACATACAAATCTTCCAAAATTCAAAAGAAATATTTTTAAAAAAAGGTGGACAGGTTTTTGAATAATCATCCATAATGTTAAAACTACCAAAACGTGTCATTTATCATTTATCTTAAAGTTTTTTAAATCACTATTTTAGAGACCCCGCTATGATACCACTTAAAAGTTCTATTAGATTGTTAGACCTCAATAAACTATCCCTAAGGTTCACTAAAATGGAAGTAATACTATCACTTAATGTAGAAGCTAGTACAATTATCAAAAGTTACAAAAATGGTGATAATAATCTAATCAATATAATATAATATCAATCACAAGTTTTAAACCAACCAGTCATAATAGAAAAGAAAATGTGGAAAAATAAATTGTAGAAATTAAATTTAGAAAGAACGCACCAAATTTATAGTAGTTCGGTCAAACCATGACCTATGTCCACTCCCCAGAGTCACCCACTCTGAGTATTGCACCACCACTATAGTGTCTCTCCTTTATCTCCAACAATTAGGTAGAGAAGCTTTTACAAACTCTCTTCCATCAACCCGGTGCGGTAGAGGACCAAACTGATTTCACATGCTAAAAGCCTTGACTCCTTTTCATCCTCTTAGTGAGCTAGAGAACCTAGCCTCCTTTTCACCCTCTTTATGAGGTAGAGAACCTTGAATCACTTTCACCATCTCTGGTGTAGTGGAGTAGCCAAGTCCATCGACTCCAAAGATATATTCTTCTTCCTAAATCTTTCCTCAAGTTATACCTTGAATCTAATGGTAATAAGATGCAAGCTTTCCAAAGTAACCATGTGAAATCCCTTTAACACTCCCTTGAAACACATATGGATCTTCCCCCTATCAAACTCCACCCTTTCCTCTCTCCCTTTCAAGGCATTCTCTTCAAGTTTTCTCTAGAAGAATGAAGACTCAATGCATGCCAAAAAACCTTACGAAGTCTTATGAAAAAGCATAACTATAGGGTTTCAACAAACTCTAAAAAGCCAATTCAGCTGTCAAAGATCATAGAGTACAATATAAGGTTTGTCTAGTATGATGTGTAGAATTTTAAATGTTAGTACTATACGATAACCAGTTAGTATAACATGAATGGTTCAATTTCCTTATTTGTATTGTATAATCAAAAGTTCAAATAGTTCAATTTCCTATTAGTACTATATGATCATCAACCTTAATGACCAATCGAACAGAATGATTAGTTCAACCAAAATGTAGTTCGTCTAGGACAAATTATGGGACAATCAAAATCGTCTCTATTGATTGTATGATATAATCCAATTCATACAGTACAATTAGAATATCAAAATTAAGTAGATTTGACTTACTAATCATAATATTAAATTATATTATATTTTAAACATCAAACAATATGATTTGGCTCAGATAGTATGACTAGAATAACTTTTTAAATTCAATTTCTTGCCTAATTTAATGGATGATGGGCTTTCTAATTATAACAGATCATCCCGTACGATTTAGTTTTTGTACTATATTATTAGTTATATTTAATTTTTTTTTTTTGAAAAAAAAATAAAATATTTGAATTAATTTATGTAACACCTGATCGTACAGTATAATATACAAAAAAATTAAAATATTTAAAACCATTTTTACTCACCTTGTCTGTGAGTGTACGGTCACCAGGGTAACATACATCCTTACAGTACTTAACTAAAGAATTTAAAAATAAATAAAAAAAATTATACTCATTTAACATAACCTATTCTACCTAGTCTTGAGCCTTGAATCTTCAAAGAACGGTGCATGGTGTAGTTGAAATGTTAGTCAACACATAAATAAATATGCTCTATAAATATTAGGAGAAATAAAGAGGTAATCAATAATATTTATTATCATCAAAATCATAAACTCGGAAGCTCTAGTTGAAATACCTAGAACTAACAAACCCTTATAAGACCTTCACATGGATCTCTTTTTACCTATTAGTGGGGGTGTCAATATTTAACACGACCTGAAAACCCGACCTGAACCCGACCCAAAATTTTTGGTTTAGGGTCAACCCGAACCCAAAACGGGTCAGGTCCGGGTTCAACATTTCAACCTGTTTTAAAAATTGGGTCGAGTTTGAGTTAACCCTTTGACCAAAAAGTGACCATATTTTGACCCAAAAACATGATTTTGACCGGGCAACCAGAGATTGACCTAATTTTGACCTGTTATTGACCCGAAAAGAGGAGATTGACCCGCTTTTGACCAGAAAATTAGCCATTTTTTGTTGGAAATGGGTCATTCGTGTCGTGTCGGGTTGACCCGGACCCGAAGTGGGTCAGGTTCGGGTCCAGAAAACTGACCCATTTTTTAAAATGGGTTGAGCTCGGGTTGACCCAAAGAGTGCCGGGACAGTTTTGGGTTCGATCCGAACCCGACTCATCACCCGAAATTGACATCCCTACCTATTAGTACTGTAAGTCTAGGAGGGAAAGTTTTTGGATATAAGATTATATATGATTATTCTAGGTCCACTTGGATTAGATTCTTATGATTTAAGAGAGAATCATTTAATGAATATAGAAATTTTTATACTTGGATTCAGAGGAAGCTAGATTGTAAAATTATTGCAATTCATAATGGCCACTGTAGAGAATTTGAAAATGAAAATTTTATTTTTTTTTTTTAAGAGCAAGGGATATATCAAAAGTTTTGAGCTCTTAGGACCCCTTAGCATAATAGGGTCATTGAAAAAAATAGCCAAACTTTAATAGAAGCTACCATAGTCATGTTGGCTGAATATGCATTTCCTAAATATTTTTTGGCTGAAGAAGTTAATACAAGCTGTTATGTTCTAAATAGGGTGAACATTTGATCTAAGTTCAATAAGACACCGTATAAACTTCTTAGTGGTAGGACACCTAAACTTTCACATGTATATATCCCACGATGCAAAGTGTTTATTTATAAAATGACAAAACACTTTTGGGAAAATTTGATACTAAATCTAATAAGGGTGTTTCTTTAGCATTTTTTTTTTTGAGAAAGTGCATCAAATTGCATTAAGAACAAAACGAGAACTAATTACAAGTAATAAAAGGATCACATTCCTCTTTGATTAAGTCCAACAATAAGGAAGGAATGTTCTCAAAGGAAAAACTATCAAAAAAGAAACTACACTCCAATGCTATAGTAGCACAACAATTAGCTACTTTATTACAACTTCTATAACCATGGAGGAAAACAACTTTATTGAAATCATTTAAGAAACATAAATCCTTTGTCGGCCATCTATCCACATGCCACTTATTCTTCTTTAAAGATTTTTGAATGAATTTGATAATATTGGTATTATCACTCTCAATGATCAGCCCTTTACATTCCAGCATCCAGCTCCTCAAGAACTCCCTCACCGTGAAAACTGCTTGTAGCTCAAGCTGAGCAATATCCCAATGAGCTCCATTCTTCCCAAATGCACTAATAAATATGCCTTTGTGGTCTCTAAAAACACCACCAATACCAGCCAAATTGGAGCTAAGCAAAGAAGCATCTACATTAACCTTAATCCAATCTTTCGGTGGAGGGCACCAAGAAATTTGAGACTCCCTAAGGAGATTTGTACCCCAGCTAGTAAGATATGGACTAGATTTTGTCATGGCTGAGAACAAAGCATTAGAAGCAACCATAGAACATGGCAAAGCAGTCTTACCATGCTTGACATCATTTTGATTCTTCCAAGAGTGGTACACAATAGAGCAGTAAATTTTGACAATTCCAGCATTATGGGTTGCTAGTTTCTTTAACTCTTGTAAACAGCAGTCTAGAGAATGGAAAACAGGGATGAAAATCCCCATTCACGCATCTTCGCGATGACTTCAATCATATATTTATAGTGTACCATGATATGTTCATATGTTTCACTCACTTGGCAGCCTTTAGCACAAAGAGCATTCTCCGAAATCCTGCGGTTCTTAAGAAACAGGTTTGTAGGAATTGCTGATTTACCCAACCTCCACCAAAAGATTTCCACCTTCTTATTAAGTTTCAATTTCTGAAACTAGCTAAAGTAATCAACATCCTTCAAATTACTTATGTTGAACAACAATTGCTCATATACCAACGCAGAAACTATCTTTCCCGAGCACATCTTCATCAATTCTAACTGATCCTCCTCCTCATAAACAATACAAATTTGACTAATCAATAATATTAGATCAGGATGAAAGTCCCTTTGCAACATTGTAAAATTCCATTCACCATTGCTTAACAAAAGCTGATGTACAAACATTCCATCCAGAAAATCACAATCAGCAAAAGTTGGCCAGCGGTTGATACACTTATCAAGAAGCCAAGTATCATTCAAAATATTAATCTTGTCACCCTTGCCCACTTTCCACCGAACAACCATTTTCAAATGTCTTCTAAACTCCATGGTTTGGATATAATTCCATGCCAACTTGGATCTTAAAGACCCAATTCTAAGAAGAGGAAAATGCAAACCCATCCCTCCCAAACTCCTTGGTTTGCAAATATCACCCCAAGCAACATAATGCATACCCTTGGTCCCATCGTTTTATTCCAAATGAAACTTCTACAAAGTTTCTCCAGCTCATGTAACACCCTCTTGGGGACCATAGAATAAGTAATTAAGAAATTTAGCAAGGAAAGCAAAGAACTTTCAATGAGAGTCAGCTTACCTCCGAAAGATAAAGACTTCTTACTCCAAGCATTGAGTCTATCCATGACATTACTCAGAATTTCTTGAAAATCAGCCATCTTGATTCTATTAAGAGAGATCTTCACTCCCAAGTACTTCATCTCTTTAACAACTTTGAAGCCAAGAACCCTAGCTATCTTCTTCTTCATGGAGTAGCTAACCACGTTGTCGAACATCATCTAAGACTTGCTGACATTTACTCTATACCCAGTCCACTTACAGAAGTCCTCCACAATGATCTTCAAAGCATTAGCTAAAGAAACAGATGAATGGGAAAATATTAACACATCGTCAGAATAAAGAAGATGTCTGATCTTTGGGCCTCTAGGAGAAATTTGAATGCCAATACTTTGCCACCTTTGCTCAAGTGAGTTGGACATAAGTTGAGAACACAAAATGAAAAGATACGGTGAGAGTGGACACCCTTGACGGAACCCACTCTGAGCATTAATCCACTTAGAATTCTTCTCATTGATGATAATATAAAATCTCACAAATACAACACATTCCATGAGAAGGTTAGAGAAATCAGTAGGAAAACCATACCAAATCAAAATGTGCCGAAGAGTTGTCCATCCCATGGTATCATACGCTTGCTTCATATCAAGTATTAAATCCATCAACCCCTTCTTATTTTTTGAGATTTTGAACTTGTGAAAAATCTCCTAAGCCAATAGGCAATGCTCTGCAATAGATCTTACATGGATGAATGCCACTTGCTCTTCAAAAATCATCTTGAAACTTCAATCTATTAACTAGTATGGTTGCCACAATCTTATAGTTAGTTTGGCAAGGGTTAATGGGCCTAAAGTTAGATGGAATCAAGGGGTTTTTAATTTTAGAGATTAAAACAATCAAAGTATCCTTCCATTCCCTATTCATATGGCTGGATTTAAAGAAAAAATTGACAGCATCCCAAAAAGTCTCCCACACAATACTCAAATAACTCTTGTAAAAAGAAGAGGTAATTCCATCCAAACCTGGTGACTTGTTGATCCCTTACTGAAAAACTGAAAGCTGCAGCTCATCCACAGAAAATTCAGCATTAAGTACATCCATATCATCACCTAGTATTCTCTGGTTTTTGAAAGCTGAAGGCCAACCCGTCAATTCACACTCCCTATGCTTCCATTTCTTCTCAAAAAATTTTATGAAGACCTTCTCAATTTTATCATCCTCATCATACAAGTTGTTTAATTCATCTTTAATTTAAATAATTCGATTCCCATTTCTTCTAGCCTTGGCAAAACTATGAAAAAGCTTAGAGTTTGTATCATCTTCCTCATGCCACCTAGCCTTTGCCCTTTGATTCCACCATGTAGATAATCTTTTCAAAGTAACCTTGAGATCAAGGACTTTGTTTCTAAGCACAAAAAGGTCTTCAATAGACCAATTAACACCCAAAGCTTCCTTGTTCTGAGGTTTAAGGATTTCCTTTTTCAATTTCTCCTTCAACACATTCAAATCTTTGCACTTATTTTTATTCCAAAAAAATAGTGCTCTTAAGGTACGCCTGAGCTTTTTTTGTAAGATCATATATTCATCACCAAAGTCATTCTTCTTCCAAGAGTGATAACAATACTCTTAGCTGCAGGATATGACCTCTAAGTATCCTCAAATTTAATTTCCTTTGACATAAACCGCACCCTTTCATTCATCTTAATAACAGTAGGGCAATGGTCAGATGCCATTCTAGCAAGATGTCTGGTAACAGCTAAAAGAAGCTTCTGAATAGCAAGCCGAATTTAACAAACACCTATCCAACCTTTCCCAAATTTGAGCAGCACCGTCTTTGTTGTTACACCAAGTAAACCTTTGTCCAACACTACCAACATTATGAAAATTAGAATTCATCATAAAGCCTTTCATCTCCCTAGGTCCTTTAGAAAACAAGAACCTCTTACCTCCTCTCTTCTCCTCCTTATTTATGATACAATTAAAATCCCTCCAATAATGGAAGGAATAGAATTCTCCAAGCGTTTCTCTAATTGACTCCAAAGAAAACCCCTCTCCTTACAACATTTGCTACCCTAAATAGTTGCAACTTTCCAAGTTCCCAAGTTGGGAACCGAAAGATTACCAACAATAGCTTGTGAAGAAGCCTCCACAACCTCAAAGGACACCAACTTCCTGTTCCATAACACCAAAATGCCTCCAGAAGTACCAACAGCAGGGTAGTGAAAATACTCCCAATAGTTCCCCATAAAGCAATCAACCTCCTTCCTATCAATACTAGATAATTTGGTCTCCATATGCCCAATAAAGAACACATCCTGGTCTTTAACAATCTCCTTTAGATACAAAGAAGCCTCCTTCTTCCTAGCTCCCCTGCAATTCAACTGTTAGGAAATCCTATAAAGTTTTAACAAAAGGACATTGGTAGTATTGGAGACCACTCATGTAGTTTTTAATGAATCTGATATTTCTAGAGGGTTTAGTTTTTTGTTTTTGAAGAGACAATAATTTCATTGATAATTAAAAAGGAAATAAACAACCTACAAAGTACTTCCTTCATATTCCTCCTTTAACAATTTAACAAAAGGAGGAAGAACCTTATTCAAAGCATTGTCTTCTAAAAAAAAAAGAACTAAAAATAACATAGTTAGCACATATATCCACTAACTTATTACAACTCTTCTCTATACAATTGAAAATCACATAATTAAAATCCTTAATAAAGGAAATGTCTTCTAACCTTGTTTACCTCTTCTAATCACATTTTGTATGAACTTGATGATGTTGGAATTGTCACCTTCAATAATGATGCCCTTATACTCTAACATCCAATCTTTAATAACATCTTTAATGGATTTTATAGCTAGAAGCTCCAAGTGAGAGATATCCCAATGAACACAAGTTTTACCAAAAGCCAAAAAAAAACCTACCTTTATGATCACAGAAAATGCCACCTATCCATCCTTTTTACGATGGTAATAAGGATGCATCTACACTAACATTGATCCAATCTGGTGGAGGATGGTGCCAAATATTTTTCAACAATGAATGCTGATTAGAAACCAACTAGCCCAAGTTAAAACAATTATAAACCTTAGAAACTACTACATGTCTAACCTATTCAGCTACAATGAACATCAAGCTCCTGTCAGATTTCCCATGAACCAACTTATTCATCTACTTCCTTGTAAAGTAAACAACATTGGAAAACAATTTCACCAATAAGGAATTTTGTAGAGGCGGCCACTTATAGCTATCTTCAAAAGAATGAAAAAGTGGGACTCCAAAGCCCCATTTATTAAATAGTGTAACACCTCCATAAGCTTCATAGATTTGCTAGCCATATGATCTATGTCTTCAACTTCATTACAACCTATTGGACATTGGTTACTCATTTGCAATCTTCTATATGATAAAAAATGATTAGTTGGTATAGCATTATTTATTATTCTCCACCAAAAGTTTTCCACCCGAGCATCGAGTTTTTCCTTCTTCATCCAAACCCAGTAATTACATTCAGGAATAATTTGCTCCATTGCCGCAGCAGCCAACGCTTGAATAGACTTCTAATTTTTTTTTTAATAAGTTCCATCCTATCTTCATGAAGATTTAAATAAACCTCTATGTTACAAATAAAATCCATAAGATAATTTATAAAGTTTTCTTCAATTCATTAAAATTCCACCTTCCTTCCAAAATCGGAGTGTTTACCATCTCTATCTTTTTATTGAATTCTTTAAACAACACAAATGTTTGCCACATATTTATACATTTATCAATGAATCATATATCTTTAAGGATATCTATTGAATCTCCATTTACAATACACCACCTCATAAATTGTTTAAGAAACATGCCTCCATCCATGATTAATTTCCATGTAGATTAACTTTCTTTCTTCCCAGCACTATAGTCCCAAAGTGAACCATATTTTGGGTATATGGACTTATGCAACAATGAATCTTTGTCTTGAGTATACTTCCACGCAAGTTTAGCCCTCAATTGGCCAACCTTGCTAGAACATGAGTACAACCCACGCCCACCATTCTCCATAGGTTCATACAATATATTCCAACTCACATAATGGAATCCTAAACCTCCACTGATTTTATTCCAAATGAAACTTCTACATAACTTATCAATCTCTTTTAAAATACACTTTGGAATCATAGAAAGGGTTGATTGGAAAGTTAGATAAGAAACAAAATCCTTTTTTAATAAGGGTGATTCTCAAAGCCAAGGAAATAAATTTGCCGCCCTAAGTGTTCAATATCTTTAAAACTTTATTAATGATGAATTGAAAGTCCGTCCTTACTAGTCTTTTCAAAGAAACTTTAACTTCAAGATAATTGAACTCCTTTGTCACTTTGAAGCCCATAATATGATTTATAGCTCTCATTCTTCTTCTTCTAATAGAATTTCCAAAAAAGATCCCTGATTTGTTATCATTAACCTTTTGTCCAGTCAAGCCGCAAATTTCATTCAACATATATTTGATCTTCTTCACAGTCTTCATCTTAGCTTAAGAGAAGATTATAATGTCATCTGCATAAAGCAACTGCATGATCTTTCGGCCATTTTGACTAACCTGATTGCTAATTGAATAATATTCAAAAAATGCATTTGACATGAGCTGAGAACAAATGTTAAAACAAAAAAGTGACAAAGGACATTCCTGTTGGAATCCACTTCTAGCATTGATCCAACTAGAAGGATTTACATTAAACAACATCAAAAAGAAAGAATCTTGTACACATTCCATGATTAATTTGGAAAAGAAGGAAGGGAATCTAAAATAATCTAATGCTTTACTTAGAGTCAGCCACCCCATGGAATCATAAGCCTAGTTTATATCTATTTTGAAAGAGACTAAACCCTTAGAGGATTTGGAGTGCCTGAACTTATGAAATATCTCTTGAGATATAAGGACATGATTAGATAGAGATATCCCTTTTAGGAATGCCACTAGCTCCTTAGAAATCAATTTTTAAATAATGCAATATGATCTATTCAACAAAACCTTGGCAGCTACTTTATAAACAATGTTGCATAAGATGATTGGTCTATAATTAAAAGGAGTCTTAGGATTACTCACTTTAGGAATCAACACTATAAGAGTTTCTTTCCAACTATCACACATTTCAACTGAAGAGAAGAACTGGTATAAAGCCTTCCAAAAATCATCCTTAATAAAGGAAAAATAGCTTTTTATAAAGGAATATGATATGCCATCATTTCTTGGAGTAATATACCCCCAAGTTTGTTTGATCACAATCTCCACTTTATCTAATGAGAAATCTTTTTTTAACAATTTGATATACTCCTCATCTACACATCTCCACGAGTTAGGCTACCAGTCCAAAGAGCAATTCCTTTCACACCATTTCCCTTTAAAGAATCGGACCAGAACATCTTTGATTTTATGTTGATCCTCCACTAGACATCCATCTTCATCTTTTATGCTAAAAATAAAGTTTGAATTTCTGCTTACACTAGCAAAAGACTAAAAAAATCTTTTAATTACAGTAACCCTCTACCAACCATTTAACCTTCACACATTACAAACCAAAGTAGAATTTAGCTCTTTTACTTTAGATTTAAGGGACCAAATCTCTTTACCAGAAAGGAATCCAATATTCGCTTCTTTTAATTAATGTTCAAGGATTTCCTTCTTAAGGTTATCCTTTTACTTATTTAAACATTTCAACTTTGCTCTACTCCAGTGAAATAAGGACTGCAAAGCTATATTCATCTTGTAGTTTAGAATTTGAGAGAAGCTTCCAAAAGTTTTCCTATTCCAAGCATTCCTCATGACTGCACCAGAGGCCAAAATAGAGGCCCAGATATCTTCAAATTTAATAGATATTTTTGCCATAGAAAAAACTTAAAAAAGATTTAACAAAATTTTGCAATAGTCTGATGCCACTATAGAAGGTGGCTAACAATCAAATGATGAGACAAACTTATAGCTGGCGAGTTCATAAAAGATCTGTCCAACCTTTCAAGGATTCGATCAGCACCATATTTATTATTACACCATGTAAACTTCGGCCCAACATAAACAACCTTATGAAATTCATTACAAGCTAAGAAGGAATTCATTTCTTTAGGACCCAAGGAAAAAGTAAATCTTATTCCACCCCTCTTATCTTCCTTAGAAACTAGACAGTTGAAATTATCACCTAGCACCATAAGAAAATTAATTCCATAATATGATTCCAATTTCTCCCAAAGATTCCTTCTTCTATAAACATCTTTACTACCATAAATGGTAGCTATCCTCCATCTACCATTATTAGGAACATCCAACTCACCAATTATAAATTGAGAAGAATTTTCCAACACATTAAAAGAAGCCATATTATTTTACAAGATCACCATAATACCTCTAGATAACCCTTCGAAAGGGACTTTGAAATAGTCCCATCCCATACCAATTAAATAACTTACTGAAGGGTTTAGGTTGGAAGAAGAAAATGTTAAAGAAATTACCCAAGGAAGTGAAAATTCAAATCTTGAAGAAAGGGTTAGATGAAAAAATACATTACCTAGAGAATGGAAATATTCTAAAAATCATCCTAATCAACAAATTTTGGGAGGCCCGAGTGAAGGTGTTAGAACTAGGTATGGACTTAGAAAAGAAGTTAACCACTAAGAATGTATTTCAATGATTGTACCTACTAATATAATAACTTTGTGATGAATTTTTTATTCTATCTATATAAGAAGAGTTGAAAATTTTTGTTAGAAATCATGTATGGGAGTTAATAGAAAGATAAAAGAAGCATAGTTCTATTGGAACAAAGTGGTTTTTCAAAAAAAAAAAAAATGAATGATTTAGGTGTAGTGGTTATAAATAAGGCAAGATTTGTGGCCATGTTGTACAATCAAATTGAAGGAACTGATTTTGAGTAAACTTTTTCTCCTGTAGCAAGACTTGAGGAATTAAGGGTGCTTCTAACATGTGCTTATTTTAAAGGATTTAAATTATTTCTAATGGATGTTTAAAGTGCATTTATTAATAGGATGATAAAAGAGGATGTTTATGTTGATCAACCTTTAGGTTTTGAAAATTCACAGTTCCTAATCATTTGTATAAATTAAAGAAGTTATTGTATGAATAAAATTAGGCACATAGGGTATGGTATGTAAGGCTAAGCACATTTATACTAGAAAGATCTTTTGTTAAATGGAGAGTGGACACCACTCCTTTCATAAAAAGAGTAGGAGGTGAAATTCACATTGTTCAAATTTATGTTGATTATATCATATTTATGTCCTCTAATAAAAAACTTTGTGATGACTTTTCAAAAATATTGAGTGAGTTTGAAATGAGTTTGATGTGAGGCTTGAGTTACTTTATTAGTTTTAGCATAAAGTAGAAAAAGTTGAGTAACTTTCTTAATCAGTCAAAATACATTAAGGATATCCTCAAGAAGTATGAAATGGATAAAACTAAACAAATAAGTACTCCCATGAGTTCTTCAGTTCAGTTAGATTAGAACTTTAAAGAAAAATTTGTTGATCAAAAGAAATTTAGACTGATAATTAGATCATTACTTTATGTTTCTACTAGCATACTTGATGTCATATTTAGTGTTTGTCTTTGTGCTAAATTTTAAGTTGATCTAAAATAATCCCATTTGACTACTATTAAAAAAAAAATAGATATCTTTTAGGAACTCAAAACTTTGAGATTCTATATCCTAGGAATAACACTAATTTTGAAATTATTAGTTATCCTGATTCAGAGTTTTCGAGATGTAGGGTTGATAGAAAAAATACTTATGGAACTTTTTAGTTTATTGGAAACTCTTTAGTTTCTTAGTCTAGTTTAAATAGAACACAATAGCACTTATTAAAATTGAAGCATAATATAAAGCCTTAGGAAGTTGTGTGGTATAGGTTCTTTGGTTAAAATAGCAACTTATGGATTTAGATTTTTTTAATTGGTACTATTCCAATCTTCTGTTATATTATATGTGTCATTTGCATTTTAAAGAATCTAATCTAACACTATATGATTAAACATATAGGCATAAGGCACCACTTTATTAGGGACCATGTCACTAATGAAAAAATTGAGCTACATCATGTAGTTGCTAAAAATAAACTTGTAAATATTTTAAGAAAACTACTGGTTTGTAAAACTTTTAGTACCTTAAGAACCAGATTGGGTATTATTGATATTCATGCTTGAAAATTTCCATGTATAAAATGCGATTGTGTGAATTTTTTCCTTATATTTTTTTATTTTATTTTGTTTTCTATTTTTTATTTAAATTTTTGGGTAATTATTTATTTTGTCTTAGTTTATCATTTTACTACTTTTGCATTTATTTTTAATGGGTCTAATTTAATGTGACTAGTTTAATTTATTTTAGATAAGTTTCTAAATCATCATGTGCAGATCCAAAATTTCATTCCCATTCGTATTGTATAAACCACTTTTGTTTTGTACAAATTCTCTAAATTTTTAATGATCTCATTTCTGAGTTGGAAAGATGAATTTTTGATAATTTCCTATGATAACTTTATAGTACGAATACCTCATCATCTGTATGAATAATTAATAAATTTTCTATATAAAAACATGGAAAAAGTGCTTCAGGATGAATTCATTTAGGTTTTTGGGTGGCTACTGTTCAAAAATAGTCTCGAATGAACACATGTTCATCTGTACGATCCACTTATCAATTTACATATAGAAAAATTTAATTGGTAGGTATGATACATATTCATAAATCATCCCTGAAGAATACCTATTCTTCGGTACCATAAGTTTTGGTCAAAGGTCTCACGAAATGACTCATTGAGAAGGTAATTTTACAAAAAGTCATTTCGCTATAATAACTATTCTTAATAGTTTATATTTATATCTACAAAATTTTTTTCATACTATACAAAGTTCAAAGTCGTACATACAAACCCAATTTCATATTGTATAAAATTTTTCAATTTCTATATATTCGAAGTTGTTATTTAAAGTTGTTCACAATCTCTTTCACATTTATATACTCTTGTGTCCAATCCTTCTCAAATTGCAAGCAGCAGCAAATTGGTGCATCACTTCAAAGAAAGTTCATCTCGTACTGAACAAGATGATACCTTTCTTTCAAGAGAGAATGAACAAGTCTATGATCATTTTGTTCAAGAAAAAATTACTGTGTCCCATCTTCTTATTGAAGAAGACATCAATTTTTTAAATATGACATTGAACTTCACTTAGGTTTCTTTCATTCTCTTATTGGACTACGCATTTCACACTAACACTTTTTATTATTTTCTTGCCAATATGAAAATGAGTGGGAATAATACCCTAATGTCCTCATATGTCTTCCATTAATGAGTAAAAATCACTGAAGGGGATTTAGAAATATTTTTACATCTTAGAACTGAAGGAGTAAAGGCACATTCTATGATTTAAAGAAGTGATTTTTATTTTTTTGCTATAAATCAAACTCATAGGGTTATGCCTTTAATCTAACACTTACCCATTATTCATACTTTAAATTAAAATGCCAGAATCATCCATCATATTTTAAGAACCTCCATTATTCCTATAGCTTGTGATCGAATAAATATTACTCATCTGTTTACTATAGTAACATATTACATAATGTCGAACACTCTAATTGATGAAGCCTAATTGATTCTGGACTATATCAAAAACCATACTAACATCAGACTCCCTATCACTAGAAGAAATACAATCTTATTCATCCCAATACACCAAATAATATACCAATATATTTTAGTTATACTTCATTTAACATACTTTTCCACCATGATCAAGAGGATGAGGGAGATAAGATTGATGAAGAAGATAGACCTGCTCCAGTACCTACACTTGCTCTTGTTCTTGAACCTGAGTATCAATTCTACTAAGACTTGATCTAGAGATTTGATTACCTTGAGCCTCAAATAAATCAATGAATTGATCTTATTGAGACTCATTTGGACCAGTAGGACTATAGATATAATGAGTATTTTACCTGGGTTAGTGGAAAGTTTGATTCACTTATTACTCAAGTAGCAACCATCAATAGCTATTTTTTCCAGTTCAGTCCACCACAACCTTCTTTCGATCAAAATCTTCTTGAGTTTTACTTTAGTTGTTTTAATGTATTTTTTGATATTTTAGTATTTATGATGTTACATTTAGATGCTCTTTTTTTTTTGGTTCATTAAATTTCTTTATGTTTGACCATTTATTATTTTATTTTAAAAAAAATAGTTATTGTTGACTTGTTTTATTTTTTAATGCTCTTAAATTGTCTATAAGTTACTGTTGACTAATTTGAAAATGTTGATATAAAGGATGAACATTTTAAATTTTTGCATTACAATGTTATTTACTTAGATAAAATTTTTTTAGTCAAACTTTAAATATACTTAGAATTATATTTAGATTAGGAGATTATATTCATGTTCTAATAAACATTTATCTTACATTTATAAAGTTTACAAAATGGTCACTTAGCATTCTTTTATTTTCTTTTCTAAGGTGTTGATTTTATTGTAATCTATTTAGTTTTTATTATGGTTTATTCTTTCTAATACGAGAAATTTTTTTTTTATTTGGAAGATAATCACACAAGCTAAGATTTGCTGGTTTAGGTTATGGAAAGAATAAAAAGTCAAGAGATGCACATTGTGTGCCAAATTTGAAAAGAGTCACTAAATAAGCCCAACCAAATAAGTCACATAATGTTTACCAGATAAAGTTAAAAGCCAAAATATATGCAATTGTAGAAACAAAAATTTCTCAATTCTAGTTTATAAAAAGGCGTAAAATGAGTCCACACTACATTTAGCTCTTTTCTCTATTTCTCTAATTCTTTGAAAAATCCATTCATTAAAAAATAATTTCAACAATTGAATTTGAAACTATTTGATTTTTATTCAATTATGTTTATTAAATTATTATATTTGATATTTCTACTCTCTAGAATGAACATTAAAACATGTCAACTATTATTATCTTTTTTTTTTCTTTGATATAAAATATGCATTTGAAAAAAGTCATCAAGAATTTAATGTTATTCTTACAAATTTTAAAATTCTTCTCCTTATTGACTTTCAGATTTGTCCATAATATCTTACAAATTCAAAGGATTTCTATATTACTTTTCTTTCTCTCCTCTTTTTGTTGATGTCAAAAGGGGGAGGTACTTTGAAGTTGTTTGTGTTTGTTTAAAGTCTAATTGGTTTGTCTTCTTGGTCTTGTATTTTTTAGCTGGTGTTTGTATTTTTGTTTGTTTGTATGTTTGTCTTATCTGTTTTTATGTTTCTCTTATGTATTTCTTGCGGGTTATGTGTTCTGATTTGTGTTTATTTTCTAAAATCAAAATAAAGGGAGGATGAAAGTTTTTTCCCCATGATTTTTATTTTTCATTAATTGAGGGGGAGCTTAGGAGAAAAGAACTTTAATTTCTAATTCAAACTTTTTTTTTGTCATTATAAAAAAGGGGGATATTATTGCAACTTAGTAATCAAGATTGAGATTGTGTTTTTTTATGACAAGAAAATATTATTATTATGATTTTATTTTTTCTCATAGCATATACTAGATATTATTTTAGTTTTTATGCGTACTAACATTTCAGGGAAATCTTATACTACTCTAGAATTCTAAAGACTTCAAGACATGGAAGAATAGGATTTCATATAGTAGAGTCTGTATATATATATTTTATTTCTTGAGTCTGAGAAAGTCTGATTGTAATTAGATAAACGTATATAAACACAAAGGTGGAGAGTGATAAATTTTAAATTAAATTTTTGAAGACTAATCGTCTTGTATGATATCTAATCAAATTTTATGATTTGACATACCTCTCCTCTTAAATGAAGTTAATCAAATCATGTGTTTTTTTTTTTTTGTATTGTATGATCTGCATTTATGCGGACGACTAATAAAGTTCATAATCAGGTTTGTACTAGATCATAATGAATGAAGACATTTATTTTTTAAACTATTTATATAATATGATCTATGTTTGTATAATAGAACTAGCATAGTACGAAATTAGGTTTGTTCTAGATTGTATTAAATGAACACATTTATTTTTGAACTATTCATATAGTATGATCTACATTCATATAAACAACTAACAATGTAGGAAACTATGTTCATCCAAGTTTGTACCAAACAAAGCCTTGATTTATTGAACTGTTTGTACCAGATGATCCGCGATCATACAAATATGAATGTAGGATGGTTCTCTAGAAAATTCCAATTTTTGTATGTTTTTTCATGTTTTTTCTATACAAAGAGTCTTAAAAATTTACTCAATAAACCTTCGCTACGAATTTCTCTTAAGAGTGACCATTGAGAGTGTGTTTAAGAGAAATTTTGAGAGTGAAGAGTGAGAGATCTAGTGGAGGGTTGCAAGGAATTCATAAGGTTGCCCAAAGTGAGGATCTCTTTGTCTTTTTCAAATTTTTACCCAACTTCATTGGAGGCTCTTGGGAGAAGATCTTTAACATTTGATCAAAGTACTCTGCTCTCTTAAGAAGTGTGAAAAGGATGTGATAGTAATCTACCTTCACCAGGAGGGTGAAAAAGTATGTGATGGTACTCTGTCTTCACCATGAGGGTGAGAAAGGATGGATTGTATGCTGCCATTACTTAAACAGTGTAAAAGGTGATGGTTCTCCACCTCACTAGGTTAGTGGAAGTGTGTTTATAAGGTCTTCTCTGTCTTGCTGTGGGGGAAATAGGAGAGTCACTGTTATTTAGTGGAATAGTTGGAGAAGGAGCCTCCTTATTAGTTGAACCCCAATAATGTCATTTAAATGTTAGATTTGGGAACCCAAGTGAGTTTGGGTTCCACCTTATACTTGAATGAATGACATTAATGCATGTTATGATGTGATGCATGCAATTTTGGCCTCCACATTAAGTGTGTCCTACAGTGGATAGTGCATGTGCAGGCTATATGTCCTAACATGCCACAAGAGTAATATGTAACACAAAGGAATGGGTTTCTAACCTATGCGGGCGATGGTGCCTCTTCATAGGTTTAAGTGATGCATGCTGTGTCGAGGGGTTGTAGCACCAAGCTAGTGAAGGTGATGGTTTATTATTCTAAAATGTAGTAATTTTTGTTCTTAAAATTCATTTGCATTTACATAGCTTGCCACTTCTAATTTTACGGCATGCGTACTGCTATCTAATTGAACATTTAAACTATATCTTGGATGATACAATACTAGATATTATATAACCAATCACATTACCTAATCATGTATAAATGCACAAATTTTATTTTCTATGAAATACATTAATTCAAACATTTATCTCCATTATGGGCAAGGTAGTATGGTCCTCATTATGCTTGGAGAATGCTACAATGTTCCTTTGGTATAGGGCCTCTTTGTTGCAAAAAAATTTATGAAATTTGGGGGTTAGAAATTTTACTTAGGTAAATTAAATATGATAAAATTTAAAGTTTTTGGTGAGTCTTCTTTCTAATATAATTTGAGCTTAAAGTTAAAATCACTCATCTTGAGTTATAAACTTATGAGTCTGATTTGTTACTTTGATCTCTTATGATAGATATTAGCCTATCATCTATTACATCTAAGGTGATTGAACTTACAATAGGATTGTAAGCTGGCAACTCACTCCGAGTAAGTATAAGTCTAAATTTTAATCTTCTCTTTAGCCGTTGCACATTAAAATTACATTATTTTATTATTAAAAATCTAAAATCTAAATATTTAGGAGAACAAGAGAATTTATTATTTGAAGCTTATATATTAAATCTTGTTGGTCCAAATATTTCCGTAGATCTATATGTCTTCCACAGTCTTTAGTCTTCACTATAATCTACAGTAATGTCTTAGTAGATGTAATTAATTATATGTTTTGCCTTATTGAGTGTCATCATCCTAGAATAAAATAAACCCTATCTTAGTTTCTTTCTAAGGTAGGGGAAAGATTTGTGAAATGCTAGTTTTATAATTGAAATGATAGGAAAATTTTTCAATTAACCTTAATGATTAATTGAATATTTCCTATATAGTACCCAATCATGAATGAAAAGTTTCTCTTCCAAAATTGATAGTAAAAAATTCATCTGTTCTTTGATATGGTATAATGTGAATCTATCTGGATTTGACTAAAGAAACCCCAAATATAAATTTTAAACAAATTTTGTGTAACATAGCATTTTAGGACATTAATTAAATTTGTCCACATATTTTTTGGTGACTTCTTTTGGGATAGAATTCTCTCTCTATATTTATTAAAGAGTAAATTTTTTTATTACATATAGATTTAATTAAGTAATGGGGATATTATATTTAATAAAAACTTAAGCTTTAGATTATAAATTATAAGAATATTTTACTCATTTATTCAAATTCTTTTCACTGATGTCTATATCTAAATCTAAATTAAAAATAAGTTTATACCTTCTTCCATTATTTTTATTATTATTTTTTAACTTAAAACCCACGACGGGGCATACAGTTAATATAAAGAAATGATTACAAAGTCCTTAAGAGAGACGATCACCTCACTAATTCTATAACAAGATGCAAAAAAAAAAAAAAACTAGGAGCCGAAAGTCTCCACTAATCAAAAATACAATATATCCTAATAACAAGCTACCGATGCTATAGATAAGCATCCAAAAAAGAAAGATGTAGTAAAAAAAAAAGAGCACAATATTTCTGCAAAAAATGTAGAAGACATCCATACTCAACTTTACCTAAAAACCATCCAAAAAAGAAAGATGTACTAAAAAAAATGAGCACAATATTTCTGCAAAAAATGTAGAAGACATCCATACTCAACTTTACCCAAAAACCAAAAAGCTACAGAGAAAAAGGATGTAATACAAAATTTTATAGATAATCCACATAAAACAAAAAGGAGGATAAAGACTAATAGTGCTCAGGATATAATTTGTAGAAAAAGCCTCATAGAGGTAATCCACAAGCCACCCTCAAGAGAAAACACCTTCCAGTAGCTTAAGGGACCTGAACAACAAAGCTTAAGGCCAGCAGCAAACAATTTCAACACCACCAGAAGATCACAAAAACCCAGCCCGAAGGAAGTCCAGAATAGGAATTGAAGCAAAGAAACATAAATAGTAAAGCTTAAGGCCACCAGCAAAACAACAGAATGCCTCCAACATATCACCAATACCCAACTCAATGGCACTCCAACACATAAAGTGATACAAAAGCCAAGCCCAAGCCCCAAGATAATATAAATCAAGAACATAAACACCACAGCCCGAAGCCAAACTCCCACAATTATCCCCAGTTAGCCAAAACCGCCACTTGAAGGTAGGAGAGTACCAATGGGAAAACCAATCAACAATATCATATGTGCAATCACAGCTCAAGTCTAAATCCACCAAGATAATAGTTAAAATAAATAACATACAGAGATGTTAGAAGAAAAATAAAAATAACAACAGAAACCCTAAAAACCTATAGAGAAACCACAACCCAGAGCTGGAAAACCTCCAGCAACTATAAACCCATGACCAAGATTTATAGGAATGAAAACAAACAGTCCAAAGAAGCATGACCCAAAACTCACGATTTGCAAAAGTAGTAAACCAGACCACCCGAGCTAACCAAAATAGCAACGCTACTGAAAATTAGAATCCTAAAAGAGAGCCCCCAGCAACCAAAGATGGAGCACCAACTTACACAAGATAAAAGAATAGTGGAATCAAACAGTAAAGGAGACCAAAAAAGAAGATCCAAACAAGCCACAAGGCACCCCAGGCCAGCCAAGAATACCACCACCATTAAAATCAAATAGATTATTATATAGGGAATACCATGGTCATCCAACCGAAATAGACCTTTTAAGTGCTGCAGGAATGTTGTTTTAAATCACATTAAAGCAACTTAGCTGAAATAAATAATCAAAATAAATCCATGTTTTGACCGCAACCGGGCTAGAAATAAAAATATGATGCATATTTTCAATATAATAATAACAATGACACTTGGAAGGTAACAAAAAACCTTTTTTAATGAGATTATCATCAGTAGGAATAAATCTATGAATAATTCTCCAAATAAAAATAGAAACACTAGTAGGAATTCTCTTATTTCAAATCAAGAGAAGATATTAACACTATTTCTATGAGTTTTGAAGGTATGCCAAGCCTTCTTTAAGTGAAAGACACCATCACTAGATAAATCACATAAGATAATGTCCTTAGAATAAGTATTGATAGTCAAGTTAAGAATTTGATAAATAATAAAATCAGGAACAACATTAGTATGTTTCTCATAATCCCAGCAATTATTCATAAAGAAATAATAAACTTTAGTAGAAGAAGCAGAAGACGAATTCAAGATAGAATCAATAGACTATTTGCCTAACCAAAAATCTTGCCAAAAGAAAGAATTACCTTCACCAAGGCCCCTAGAGATGTAGGGATCAACCTCCCATTTAACCTTGCAAAGCCTATGCCACACTCTAAAGTCACCCTGCTTAAAATAATAAGTAGAAGGATGCTTGCCAACATAATATTTGGAAGACATTAAATTAGCCCAAAGGCTCGATTTAGTATGAAAATTATACCAAAGTTTAAAAGAGAAAGCCAGAGCCAAGTCATTCATGTTTTTATAGCCTAAACCCCCTTCGGATAGAATGCCACAACATTTATCCCAAGCAGCACAATTAATTTTGGAATTACTAGAAGTACCTTCCCAAAAACATTTGTTAATAAGTTAATGCACCCTATTACCGACAACTTGAGAAGGAAGAATAGTATGAAAAATATAATCCAGTAAAGAACAAAAAACACTTTTGATAAGAGTATTCCTACCACCAAAGGTAAGAAAATTAGAATCCCAAGATAATAGTTTATTATGAATAGGGCAATAAGCTCATCAAATAGAAAGGTTTCCTTCTACCTTTAAAGAGAGGAACTCCAAGGTATTTAATGGGTAATTGACCATGGAAAAGCTAGTTAAATATTTAAGACCCAAAATATGATTATTAGGAATGCTCTTAGAAGAAATAAAACAACTTTTATTTTTGTTAAAAGATAAACCACTAACCATCTCAAAATTGATTAAAAAATTCTATAAGTTTTTAAATTCTATTGGTAGAAGATTAAAAAAATAAATTCATCCAAAAAACAAAGATGAGAAATGGGAAAACCACCTAATGTTCTAAAATAAAGAATAGGATCATTCTAAAAAAGATTGGTAATCCCTCTAGATTAAAAGTCAACAGCAATAATAAATAGAGCAGGAGATATAGGATCCCCTTGCCTTCAGCCATGAGAGGATTTAAAGAAAACATTAGTAGCACCATTCACCATAATAGTGAAATAGACACCTTCAATACAGTTTTTAAAAAGCTTAATAAAAATAGTATTAAAGCCAAAACGCTCCAAAACATGATAAATAAAGGACCAGTCAATATTGTCATAAGCCTTAGCTATATCAAGCTTTAAAATAAAATTCCCCCCTCTCACTCTAACATCCAAGTCATGGAAAAATTCTTGAGCCAACAAAATATTATCCGTAATAACCCTACCTTACATAAAACCCATCTGAGAGGTAGAGATAATTCTAGGTAATGGAATAGTGAGACAATTCATGACAATTTAGAGATCAAATTATTAAAAAAGGTACAGAGAATGGTAGGTTTAAAATCATTCCAAGTGTTAACAGAGTTGTTCTTTGGAATAAGAACATGGAAGTAGACATAAAAAACTTTTGAATAAAGTTACTAGCAAAAAAATACAGAGTAGCAGCAAAAAAAAGCTTTATTAATATTATGCCAAAATTTTTGAAAAATTGAGTTGTAAACCCATCAGGCCCAGCCACTGAATCACTATACATACCAAATAAAGTATCTTTAACCTCATCAAAAGGAGGAGGTTTAGATAGATTCACATTATCCTCTAGGGTAATAAGATTAGGAATAAAGAATGATCATCAATATGAACCGGGTTAAAATTCTTATTGAGAATATTTTGAAAGTGAAGGACAACTAAATTAGCAATTTCCTCAATATTCTCAGAAACAGACCATCATCATGTTGGATTTTATTAATACCATTTTTATCCCTTTTACTCTTAACCAAAGCATGAAAATACTTAGTATTATTGTCACCATTAACTAAGTGCTTAGCAGTAGTTTTTTGTTTCCAAAAAACTAATCCTAAGCTTGGAAAATAACATAACCTCTTTACCTTTTTTTAAAAGAGAAAAATTAGCATTAAAAGGATCAAATTGTTAACTTGATTCAATATTCTCAACAAGTTGCTCAGCCTCTAAAATATTATAAAAATTGATTTCTAAAAGCATTATGGTTCCACCAATTTAACACCTGCTTAAGCCATTTTAGCCTAAACCAAAGCTTCCTCATACCAAAATAAGAGTTATCCGGATGAAGAGGAACTTACCAATTCTTCTCCACATCCTCAAAAAAAGAATCATGAAGTAACCACGTGTTTTAAAATTTTAATTGAGAAGAAGCATGTAATTATCTAAAATTAAGACTAATAAGCACAGGAGAATGGTCAGATAGACTTCTACTAAAAAGATGCACATTAATAACACTAAAGGAATTAAACCAAGAGTCATTAAAAAGCACATGATCCAAACATTGCCATAAATGACCCCTATTCCAAGTGAATTTACCAGAAAAACCAATATCAATGGGATTACAATCCAAAATCAGATTACTAAAATCCTCCATACACAGATAAGATGGAGAGGAACCTCCAATCCCTTCAGAAGGATTAGTAATAGCATTAAAATCACCACCATCAAGAGATGGAAAATTACTAATATTATGAAAATTAATGAGTTGGTCCCAAAGTAATTTCCTAATGTAATAGGAAGAACTAGCATAGACAAAAGAGGCACAACAATGTAAATTAAAAACCTCAATTTGACAATGCATAACTTGAGTAAAATCGCCAATAACACGAATCTTAATCGGATCCTTCCAAAAGACCCAAATCTTGTTAGCCACATTCCAAATAGCATAATTAAAACCCAAAAAATGAGAGGAGCTAATTAACCTAGAGGAAAAAATAAGAGGCTTAAGAAAAACAAGAATAGAATTATTGTGAATACGACATAAATTCTTCGCACAAATTCCAAAAGAAGGATCACCAATCCCCCTCACATTCCAGATAATATAATTAAACATAAATAAATAAAATTAATGGAAAGTATGCGAGCGAGTGTTTCTAGGAGGTGGCAAAGAAATATGCTTAGGCTTCCTCCCTCTTTTACTATGAACTTTACTAAAACTAGTATCATTATCATCCGTGGAAAAACATTTAGCTGCAATATACATATCCTCAATATCAGTAAAAGTATCACAATTATAATTAGAGGTTGAAGGAGTCTTACTATCATTTTGATGGTCCCTTTGAATAGTCTATTGAGGACATTCATCCTCCATAAACATACCACATCCTCCAAATTATCACTAGCCCTCATAATAAGCTCTTCAATGTATTTAGAAAGAGGTGAGCTATGCTCCATAGAAATAAATTCACCTTCCTCTAATGGCATGTCATTACCCTCGTCTTCTTTGAAAGGCAATTAAATAGCAACATTAGCTCCAATCACAAATTCCTACTCATTTAAAGGATTAGAGGGAGTATGGAAAAGCATAATACCATTAGAATCATAAAAATTTTGATTAAAAATGCTGGAAGGGGTATTTTCATTAATATTATCATTTTGAACATCAATAGTAGGCATATTATGCACCACATTCTTCCCACCATCAATTGATGAAATAACAAACATTTTAATAATGACTCCCTTATCATGATTCAAAGAGACAGCATTGGTAATAGTAGGAAGAGGGTCCTCAATAGTTACCCCCAACGGCACCTCAAGAGTTTGGGGCGTGTTAAGAGAGTGGCTACTTAGCTTTTACATGTTTTATATTCTTCCAACTTGTTATTTTGATGATTCAAAATATTATTGTATTGATTATTAATTTCTCCTAATACATTTTGGAAGAAATGTTTTTGGCTCTTGTGTGTACTAACATTTCAGGAAATTCATACTCCAGATTATTGAAGACTTCAAATAAAGATATGATTATAATATTTTGTAATTTGGACTCTATATTTTTATTCATTTTTTAGTCAGAGAGAGTGTGATTGTAATTGAGTAACTTAGCGCACACACACTGGGAGAGATCTTTAAAAGTCAAAATTTCTTATACCGATCGTACGGGACGAACCATGTTCGTAAGGGAGATCAGGTAAGTTATACCCCTCGGAGAGCAATGGAACGAACAGAAAGTGAGAAAAATTTTCTAAGTCCTAATTGTCCAGATGAATTTACCCAATTCATCCTTGGACGATGTCATCTAATTTCTCATTTTGAACTGTTCATCCAGATGAATTGTCTCATTCGTCCCTGGACGATATCCTCTTATTTCGTACTTTGAACTGTTTGTGCAGACGAATTGTCCCTTCATCCCTAGATGATGCCCTCTGAATTCTCTACTAAAATAGTTCATCTAGAACATTTTGCCCAGTTCGTCCCAGGATGATGTCCTCTAGACCCATTACTTGAATTAATCATCCATACGATTTACCCTGTTCATCACAAGATGATGTTCTCTAGACTCAAGCTTTGTACTGTTCATCCAGAAGAACTTATACATTCATCGGCGAATGATGTCCTCTGTTACTTAAACATATAGACCATCATGCAGTTTCATTTCAACGATGCTTGGAAATAACCGTTCGTACCGGACGAACTAAGTTCATACGGGACGATGATCTGGTACGAA
Organism: Dendrobium catenatum; assembly: GCF_001605985.2. Taxonomy (NCBI): domain Eukaryota; kingdom Viridiplantae; phylum Streptophyta; class Magnoliopsida; order Asparagales; family Orchidaceae; genus Dendrobium; species Dendrobium catenatum. Next base: position 2,326,146 of record NW_021319800.1, read on the forward strand.
GTTATTTCATACCAATGCACATTGAGTTCATACGCAACAGTTTTTACAAATTTTGTACATATGAAATTCTATTGTACGAGACGATCGAGTAGGTACAAATTTTAAAAATTATAGTTTTTTGGATAGTTTTTTGTGTCTTTCTTATAAAAGATCCACTTAAAACTATCTTGTAATCTTTTTGTCCTCTGGTCTTTGTGCAAACTGAATAGAGATTGAAGGAGAGAGTGTGAGAGAGTGTTTGAAGGAGGTTTCTTACTACTGGAGCGTGAAGGGTTCACTTGGTACTCAAAGGTAAGATCTTTGTTTGTTTGTGAATTGTGATTACTTCACTCTTTTCTCTTGTGCTTCTAGATTTCTTGTGAGAAGATCTTGTCAAGGAGATCTCGTTCTTTGCCGACACTTGGAGGTGTGAAAGGATGAAGGTTCTCTGCATACAGTTGGAGAGTGTGAACAGAGAAATGTTCTCTGCCTACTCTTGGAGAGTGTGAACAGCGAATGGTTCTCTGCCTACACTTGGAGAGTATAAACAGCTGGAAGGTTCTCTGCCTACACTTGGAGAGTGTGAATAGCGGGAAAGTTCTCTACCTACACTTGGGGAGTGTGAATAGCACGATGGTTCTCTACCTACACTTGGAGAGTTTGAACAGCGGGAGGTACTCTGCCCATACTTGAAGGTGTAAAAGGTTGAAGAGAGTTTTTGTGACGGCTTCTCCGCATTGCTGTGGGGACAAAAGGAAAGAAACTAAGTGTATTAGTGAAATACCTGAAGTGGGAGACTTCAGGGAGTGGATGTAGGTCGTGTTTAAGCGAACCACTATAAATCTTGTGTCTTTTTATTTTATGCTGCCTTTTTTACTTTATTATTTTATATTAATCTGTGGTTGAAAAATCTTTTTCAAAAATTTCATTAAAAGTTTGAATTGGTTTAAAATTAAGAGTGTGAAATTTTTAAATTAGCAATTCACCCCCCCCTCTTGGTCAGCCGCTGGGACATAAACTTAGGTTTAACAACCTAATTCATATTTAACAAGTTTTAACATGGAGGATTAGAGGTATTACCCTCTAAAATAACTTGAATGGGATCAAAAACCTCTTGATTAACGACCCCATTAATTTGTTTCGTACGAAGATGGGGATGCTTCCTAAAATAATCATTCATACAATGACCATGTATCTTACAAAAAGAATAAAATATAGGTAAAATTTCAAACTCATTTTTTTGGAAATAACCCTTGACTTCTGATCCAATCCATATTTCACTAGGATTTTTTTAGAGATATCCAATTCAACCAACACCCAAGCAATAGACGACCTCTACAAACAGGCAGTGGCTTGGTCAGTTTGTAAAAGTCACCAAAAGATAGAGGCCATACAAAAAAGGAATTAATGATTAAAAAAGTGAAGTCTCAAATTCAAAAAAGAAATCCAAATCAGTACAATAGGAGATTCCTCCCTAACATCAATATATGGGGTGCATTTAAGCAAACGCATTTGACACACTTGAATATAGTAAGATCTCCTAGAAAAAATGTGGCTATAATCATGATTATTAGAAAGTTCGATAGCAACATGCCTTTGATTAAGTAAACCAATATGAAATGATCTGGAAAGCTTTAGGTTAAGGAAAATTTTTTGTATAACACCAAGATTTGGTTGCCTCAAAACAAATTTACCCACCAGCTTTAATGCATAAGGAGCGGTCAACAGATCAACAATCGAGTCCTAAAAAAAAAGAGTAAGACAACCTTTGAAGGATGAATGAACAAAATTTAATTTAAGAGAAGAAGATGCTATATTAGCCAGAATATCTTTGAAGGATCGAGTTTTCCCCTTAAAAAGAGAATTCGATCGCAGGTTCAATGATGACGGAGTTGTCATTAGCCAGCACCAAAAAACCAAAGAAACCTTAAAATCAGCAAACGAAAGACACCAAAATGTGAAAAGCAGAAGAGATCGATTGGAAAAGGCGAAGGAAACAATCAAGGAGGGCCAAAATCCATTGCACGAGAAGGAGCCTTAGAATTGCCTAGAAATCACCAAAGATGCTAGAGCACAGAGAGACGTTAGCAAGATGTGATACCTTCTTCCATTATTCACACTTGAGTGTCTTTGAATAAGGGTCTTTGTTTAATGTTCTTATAAAGTTTAAATTCAAATCAAGTTTCAATCATCTTCTTTTTAATTTAAATCAATTTGGATTTGTTTTTTTATCAATCAATTTCAATTAAATATGAGTCTCAAGTGTAAGAACTTCTATAGTCAATATATGTGTAGGTTATGTTCACTTAAAATTCATAGAATTGTAATTCCCATCAGTTTAATTATGCTTTGGGGATTAAGTAAACCTTACACAGTATTGCTTAAGAGTTATGCTTTTTCTTAAAAGTCAGTGAATTCTAGAGATTGATATTTGATTCTGGTCAATTATAGAATTAACTAACATAAAATTTACATTCTGTTTCTCCAATAACACAAACATGTCTATTCAATAAGGATCATATACTAAATTAAATGTAATCATGTTTGGATCAATAATCAATGTTTAGTTCACCTTCAAAGGACTATAATCTAATGTGGTCAAGGTTGGGTGTGTACCTACTGTACATGTTAAAGATGTCCTTAAAGGTGGGTCTATATTACCCCTGTAGCTACTATAACCAAAGTATTATCCCATCTAACTTTCCGAAGGTTGTATGCTATCCATAAGAGAAAGGCTACCAGAGAATCTAAATTCTTCTACCCCACTAAATTTTAGATTGGGCTATCCTCCACTATTAAGTAGATTACTAAATCTCGGCATAGTAATAAGAATCACTACCTAAGGCATAAAGCTGATAAGCTGAAAGTAATATAAGAGAAATGCCTTTAAAATATAGGAGCTAAAGAAGCTAAACTATAATCAACTGAATTAATAGTTCAAGAATCTAAAGTCTTACATGAATCCCCTATGTTGAGTTTGAATAGCTTTCATCCATTATATTCTACTTTTAGAGAAAGGAAATCCAATCATAATAGTAAATTTTCCACCTGCTCCATTTTGTCAAATCATATTCTTCATTCTCTATTTTTGAAGAAAAAGAAGTTAAAGTCTCTAATGAATGAATTAATACATGATCGTGTTATTCATTATGGGCAGTTAATGATTGAGTTTCCGAGAAGTTTGAATGATGTGATATATTTTGGAGTGCAAACACATGTAAGGAGAGGGAGAGAAATATCTTCCCCTATTAAAAGAAAGTATTGTTTTGATAATCAGGTTCTAATCAACTAATATCTACTGTAAAGAGTCACTAATAACCTTCAAGATGTTTACAAGTCAATCACCATTCAATACTCTCAAATGATTAATGTTATATTACTCTGATGAAATCCTTTAGATATGAAGAAACAACCCATCGAGGGAAAAATTAAATTTCCCTTCCATCTTTTGTTCAATCCAAAAATATTCTAGCTTGATCCTTTAGTTGATCTTCAGGTCAGCATTTCCTTATAAGTTAATCACCATAAACTACAAGGTCATAATTTTTCTCCTCATCTTGATAGAAGGAGGATGAAATATATGAGCCAACCATTGTTGTTATTTTATAGAAATAAAGTCTAGCATCCTAAAATAGTTGCCACATCTACTATATTAGTTGCTCATAAATACCATAAAGCAAAAGAAAAAGCAAAGAATGGAAAATCTATATAAGAAGTATCAATTATTAGATAATACAATCTTGTAGATCATCACATTATAGTGGGAAAATCCATATAAAAAATGATGGATCACTTGAAGGAGAGTAACCAATAAATAGAAAAGCAAGAAGCTATAAAGAATACATAAGTAAAATCATTAGAAAAAATGGTTTAAAGTGCATTCATGGTAGATACACAATTGTCTTCCCAGAAAGATAAAAGGAAGAAAAAGATAAACCCATTAGATATATAAAATATGGAGGAACAAAATGTTGGTGAGAAATGTGTCCCTAATTTGACTAGCATTCTTTTAGATCAAGCAAGTAAAAAAGATGAATAGAAAGATCATAATTAAATGAAGAAGGAAGAGCTAATGAATTACGTAGCGACTATCTACCACAAAGAGGTCTCCTTAGTTAAGACTAAGATAGATTATATTCTAGTTGAATATGTCCAAAACTATAGTAAACCTAAAGAAATAATAATAGAGAGTAAAACTGAAGATTTAAAGTCAAAAATAGAAATAGTGCAAATAGTAGATATGAAATAGATGGCAGACGACCAAGTCAAGGAAGCATTATCATAATCTAAGGGCACCTCATATATTTTGAAGGGTAGACCCTACGAAGAAGAATATGACTTGGTTCTAAATCCTAAAGGATTTGTTACACCACTATTCAATTATTTTAACAAAATAAGGATCTAAAGCAACATGTAACAAAGTTTAGGGCCAACTCTCATAATGTAGGTGGTAGAGATGCTTTAATATTTAGGTAGTCTTTACATAGTCTATCTAGTGTTGCATTTTAATGGAATGCTGAGATACCTAATGGGATAATACACACATTATCAAAACTAAAATAGATATTAACAAAAAGGTTTATTGGAACACATTACAGAGTTATAGTAGGAAATCTAGTACAGGAAAAATAAAAAACAAATTAAAGTGTAATTTTCTAAATACTATGGTGGAAAAAAAAACTATGGTGGAGAAATGATAGCATGAAGTTAGAACCTCAACTCTAAGTACAACATGCTATAGAAATTCTTCTAAAGAATATTAATTATTGAACTGCCTTCATAATAAATGATTTATAATCAATCCTTTTAAGAAATTATTGGATACAACCTATAGTCTTCAAGTGGAAGAATTTTAATTGAATTTCTCAAAAGATCTATCTCCAATAGGAATAAAAAAACTAAAACCTCAAATGGTGCTTGAAAATAAGTATGGTTTACTATCTTTAGTTGATAATGGTAAATAGTTATTGCAAGTTCAGAAAGAAATTTTTGGTCATCAATCACAATAATGGTAGTATAATAGGCCTCCTTATTCAAATATTTAAATCTTGTTCTAATCTTTCTCCTAAAGTGGGTAGAATATTTTTATGCTATAAAAAATATGGTTTATTCATTTAAAAGAGAGTCTATTAAGAAGTTCTTGAAGATTCATCTAAGGAACTCACATTTCAAATTTCATTAACCTCATAATCTAGAAGATGTGCGAAATGTGGGACAACCAAAACATTACCCATCTCACCGGATGATCTACCATGAGTTAGAAGATTATATAATTTTGAAGGAGTGGCTTCAAAGAAGCATCAAAGATGGATCAGTTGTGATACAGAAGGAGTATTTATCTTACTCTAATCAAGGTTATATTAAATGCTTGATTGGTAAGTCTTATGTATCAATCTTAGATTCAAAACATGATGTTAATTTGGATATAACTTTATCCCAATCATCAAAAACATTCCTTAAAAAAATTATAATTCATCTACTCAGGTATCTTAAGGAGTATTGAGTCCCATTTGGGTTAATCTAGTAGCTTCTAAAGAGGATGTTTAGAATAAAGGTCATATTGGAGAACCTAAGAAGATATCATCTAAATAGTCTTCAACAGTCAAAAAGAGAAACTCAAAAAAAAAAAAAAAAAAGCAATGTAAAAAATAAAGTTGTACTACTTTCTTTCAGTGGAAATGAAAAAAATAAAGTATTTGTTACATTATGATTTCTATATTGTCCAACCGTCGGCTACAAAAGCAGTAAAAGAAGACTCAGTGTATATAATATCTATATTTTTATAATGATCAAATGAATGATGCACCAAAAAATAATTCAATAGAACCTAAAATAAATTTATTTAAATTAAAATATTCTCTTTAACATTTCTCTGATACTTTCCTTGATATTTTATATGATCAAAGATGTATAAAAATTCAAATGTTAGATTATAATAATTCATTAGATGAAGCATTAAAGATAAATGAACTTATAAAATCAAAGAATCAACTATCTCTTCTTCAGAAGATACAGTCCAAGTAAATATGTGTAGTGGTAAGTGAAAGTGCACCGATGGCACTTGAAAGTTCATTAGGGATGTTAAGCCCTAAGAACCGGCCCAAGGCTAACTAAAAGGTGGGGTGGGGGGGGAATTGTTATTTTAAAAATCTTTAAGCAAAGACAAAATTCAAACCAAAATCACCACAATGAAAAATCAAAGTGCAAAAAATTAAATGTAGAAGCAATAGAAAAAGAACACAAGGATTTATAGTGGTTCGGTCAACTCAACCTGCATCCACTTCCCGAAGGTGCCCTCCAAGTATTGCACTACAAACATGACTCTCCTTTTGCTCCCACAGCAAGGCAGAAAAGCCCTCACAAAAACTCATTTTCGCCAACCCCGGCGAGGCAGAGAACCCAACTCCTTTTTCTTCCTCCTGAAGCAGGAAGAGAACCCAACTCCTTTTGCTTCCTCCTGAAGCAGGGAAAGAACCCAACTCCTTTTCTTTCCTCCTGAAGCAGGCGGAGAACCTTGATCGATTTCTAAAGCTCATCTCTCTTAACCCTTCTAAGGACATGAGACTCTAATGGAAGAAGAAGTTGAACAATACTTGGAGCAACCCTTATGAATCCCCCTCATAAGCTCCACCTCACAAAATTCTCTCTCTCCCCCCCCCTCTCTCTCGCCTTTCCTCTAGGCTTTCTTAGGTCAAGATAGCAGCAAAAGATGCCCTCTAAGGTAGAGCAAGAGATCTTAAATAGAAGAGATTCAGAATAGCTCTTATTTTATACAAACTAACTTTATCGTCTAGGATGATAGGGGTATCAGCCTGGCTGATCAGCATAAATTCTGCTTAATCAGTCCAGTATGTTTGGGATGATTATAATAACTTTTGGTCATATCATCCAGGCCGATGTTATATCGGCCTGGCCTATTATTACAAAAATAAGCTAAATCATCCTGGAAATCACCTTGAATAGTGGTAGGACGATGTCAATCATCCACGACATCATCCCAACTGATCCTACAATCGGCCCGGCCGATGTGATCGTATCAATCAGCCTAATTGCATTCCAAATTACCATATTAATTTAGGAATAATTATGTTGCATCGTCCACACCGATATAAGGATCATCTTGGCCAATGTTCTAAAATAAAGAATACCTAAATTGATCATGATGGCTATTATTTTCTGATTTTAGCCTATCGGCCCGGCCGATACAATATCATCCAGGCCGATAAACTTAATGACGACTTCCTTAATCAAGATGCCTAGGCTAGGGTTTCTATTTTTGACTCATTTGTATAGGCTGATATAACAATCGGCCCGGCCGATATGAACAAAAATAGAAAACTCTAAATTCAGACAAAAAAAATCACTCAAGTGTGTGTGTGTAGGGTTACTTAGCATCAGGCACTTCAAAGATTACAATTGACTCAAGAAGGGGAAAAAGTACATTTTAAACTGTCTAGCTCAGACCTAGTCTACCCAATCTTGAGTTGGTTTTTATTTGTCGTCTGATCTTGTGGACTTGAAATGTCAGTAGGCAAGGTAAAATAGGGTTGTTTTCTATCATCAAAATCATAATCCATGAAAATAGATTTGCAATAATTTCCCCCTTTTTAATGATGTCAAAAATAGTGAAAAAGTTACAAGCAGTTATGGCAATTCAAACAGTGTAAGGAGAAGATAGAAAAAAAATAGTACAACATAAAAAAATAGTACAACATACTACTCCCCCTTTTGACATCACAAAAAGGAGGAGAAACAGGAGTAAACTAGAAACTAAACAACAAACAACTAGAAAACAAACTATAATGAGAAAATAAAAGAAGAAAAAAAACTAGTAAATGGTGGATCCTAATCATCTAAAGGAGGTGGTGGTGGTGGCTGCTGAAAGTAGCTAGTCATTATGGAAAATTGAGATCCAAACCAGGACATGTCTTGATCGTGCTGCTACTATTGGTGTGTAACATAGGCGTCGAACCGAGCCACATCCTTAGCGTGCTGCTGCTGCTGGTGTGCTACATACACCTTAAAGTGGGTCTACCAGTGATCTAATTGCTCCACCAACTGATCCAGTTGAGAGTGCTGGTAGAGCGAGATAGGTTCAGGAATAGGTACATGAGCAGGTGCAGGAGCCTCCTCTTCCTCTACCCGAGCTTCCCCGTCCCTTGGTGGAGACGAGTACTGTGAAGATTTTGAAAGGAAATGTTGGAGTAGAAGGCAGTGGGGAGATTTGGTGGAGCAGGATATTAGAGGTTATATTCTATTTCTAGAACTTATATAATGAGATGTTCTAGTGTAAGATTTGGTTTTCTCCTATGACCTGGATCTCGAATAATAGTCAAGTGATCGAAGTAGCGAAAGATTAGGTTAGTTTTGTTGAATTCTCTATAAGCCAAAATGTAAAAAGTCATGAGTGAAAGAAGGGGAGTGATATGGACTCGATCACCAGCTTTGGGAATAATAGAGTTACGAAGGATGTGCTGGATTGTCCTAGCATCTTTAACTAAAGAGCTAGTTTCTCTAATATGAAAGGGGGCATTAAAGATTTGGAGAAAGTGATTAGCCGGAGCCCAGTTAAAATTAGGATAAAAAACCAGGGTATGCAGCTTATCCTAGTGGTGGAAAGCTGTAGAAGTTCTTGACAATCCTAATATGTAATTTCGATGGGGCATCAATTCACATATGAGAAAAGAGCAGTGTAGGAATAATTAATTCTAAGGCTTACAAAGAATTCAAACAAAAGTTTAGAATTGAAGGAGACTTCCAGAGTCAAAAGAAGGCATACGGAGGTATGAGAAAATAAGTCGAGTACCGGATAAGAGAGATAATCTAGATTGACGGTCCGGGAGACTGTTATTCCAGTCTCCTTGTAGTGCTAGTATGCAGCTTGAGCATCCGCCTCCAGGAAATGAGGGTCTAGTATAGCCCTTGAGAAACTTCTGGTCATGTGCCAAGAGCATTTGCCTCCTGCCATTAGCAGAAAAAGCATGGAAAATAGGGAATTGCAAGCAAGGGAAAGAGAATTGTGTGAAGAATTTTGGTTGGAATCCTCTGAATTTAAAGGATAGGCCAGATCGGCTAGGCCAATTATTGGATCGTCCAGGCTGATAAGGTTCAATAATTACGTACAGGCCGATTGGTCAAAAAAGGTGGTCTGATTGTCCGGGCCGATTAGATATCGATCGGGCTTATTAGACACAAGAGATCTTCTCGAGAAGTCAATCTGGATGACCATTGAAAAAGTAAATCGGCTGGGCATATTAGGTGGATCGTCCAGGATGATGTCCAATAATGGATCGTACCGTCCGAATTTAAAACGGTTAAATCATGAGCCACATGTATCGGCCAGGTCGAACAGGTGTATCGGCCGGGCTGATTGTCTAAAAAAGGACGTCCCAGCTGATTTTAAAAGATATTAAATGTATTTCCATGTGTATCGTCCCGGACAAACACATGGTTCGGTCAGGCCGATTGTCCATAAAATGATAACATCGTACAAGATGAAAAACGTATTGGCCAGGCTGATTAGAAATGATTGATTAAAAGATGATCAGATTGTCCATGATCAGATTGTCCAGTCCAATAATGAATAATCTAGGATGATCAGAAGCAGAAGAGTAAATCAGTCAGTAGAGGGGAGTTTTCAGAGAAAATTGATCAGATCCTCCTGGCCGATAGGGGTATCAGTCAGGCTGATGTGAACAAAAAAATGATAATCAGAGGTTGGATGGAGATGATCAGACAAGACAAAAAAAAATAACAACAATAAAAAAAAGACAAAGATATATATATATATATATATATATATTATTTTTTGAGTTTTTGGCAAGGTATAAATATGATAAATGCTCCAAGTAATTGAATTTGAAAGATTTGTAAGACCAATGATTTAACATTGTTGAAGTCTTAAAAAGGTAGAATATCCGATCCTGTTAACCCTAGCTCGGACTTTTTTCAGGGAAAAATCGTCTTTGGAAAACAAAACACCTAACTCAGAACAAACTAATTGGTTAAGAGAAAAAGATCCATTTCAAAACTTGGTTCCGAAAAATATATTATAAATAATATACCAAAGTAATTTGTCTCAATCATGGAATTTGAAATCAAGCTTTTGAAAATATCAAGCGATATATGAGTTCTTCTAAGTTTTAATAGTTTGGAAAAGGAGAAGAGAGCTTGCATTTGATGAGCTCATTTTATGCCTCTTGTCACTTTGAATGGTTCTTTAAGCATCTTTTGATTTTTGATACACTTTGTGTATATATTTTTTCAATTCGGCGTCATTATGCAACTTTTTTTTTTGGCATCATTGGCCATTTTTTGTTTATTTTTGCAAGCTAGATTCCCTTTAACAAACTCTTAAAAAAATTCTTAGTTGTGAGTATATCTTCTAGATATTAGAGAAGAGAAACTCACTCTCTAATATAGGGAAGAACAAGCCACAAAATAGAATCAAAATCATATGATAAATGCAATGGTAAGATTTCAATTAACTTAAAAGATATATAAACACTTTGAACATTATATATAAGGTAGATTATTATAGCAAGATAGAAAAGATCTTAATTTCAAAAACCAATTGTTAATTTGAGATAGACTTTTGTTTAGAAAAGAAAATAATACCACTAAAAAAGGTTAGAGGGAGGGAAACCATCAACGGTGTTTCTCCCTTTAACTGATTTAGAGATGTTAAACATTGGCTATAAATCTTCAAAATTTAAGAACTAGAAAAAATTATCATAAATAAAAAGAAGAGTAAAAAACAACTAGAATAAATAATATAAAAATGTTAGCACAAAAACAAAAGACTGAAAATAATAATAATAATCAACATATGCAATTCAGGAAATTATTAAGTAGCAAGTTTAAGCAATTATGAGCTACGAGCCTCCGTTTCTCCAAGTATCATATGCTCTCATGAGGTCTTTAGTAAGAGCAGTCCTGAAAAGAAAATCATCAACCATCAGATTTACGAACTCGAATATGTTTGGGTCCCTCATTATGAAAAGAAGAATGTAATACATTTTTTTATGCTGTGAAACATGCAACTTTGGTCGCCACACCCAATGTGTATTACGATGAATAGTGCAAGTGTGTGAGATGTGTCCTAGCATGCCATATGAAAAACATCTAACATTTGGAAAAGGATTTCTTAAATGGTTCGAGTTATAATGCCTCTTCCTAGGTCTTGGCTTTAGATCAAATGTGGGTGTCATCCAATTTCTCTTAAATGTATCCAATTCAGCTTTAAACCTCAAGTTAGTACTTCTTAAAGCAGTATTATCAATTCTCAAGTTGTGCTCCATCTATTTAGATTTCTTAAAATCAGATTCAAGTGAAGTGCGTGAAGCTTTTAATGAATCATGCTCATCAATTAATTCAGAATACTTTTTATTTAAATCATCAAATTCATCATGTATAGCCATGTGATTGCTATCATTTTGGAGGTGTTCTTTAATCAAACATTCATGCTCTTTTTTGTAAATTCAAAAATTTCAATTTCAAACTAGCATGAGTTTTCTTAAGTTTTCAATATGATGCATGAATTTTCTCACATATTTCAAATAATTGGTCATAAGTTGGTTTACATACCTCTTCTTCATCAATTTGATCAAGATGATCTTCTGCCAATAAGCACAAGTTTGTTGTTTACTCTTCAGGCTCAGTCTCAGAGGAATGTGATGCAGATTCTGCCCAGAATGTCTTTTGAACTCACTTCTTATCCTTCATGAACTTAGAATTCTCCTCACTCTTTTCTTTGCTTGAGTGATCTTGAAGTGTAGGACAATCAGCTTTCACATGTCTAGGCTTCCTGCATTCAAAACAAACAAGATCATTAGAATTATTAAAAATTTTGTTTCCTTACCTTTGCTCTACTTTTGATGATACTTCTGCTTCTTCCTTAGAAAGCTTTTAAATTGCCTTGTGATGAAGGCAACATCATCACTTTTAGACCCAAAAGAATCAGTATCTGAGTTATTAGCCTTTAGTGCCACAATTTCATCTTTTTCTCAACCTGCAACCAAATTTCTTTGATTCACTCCTTGCTCGTAAGCATTGAGTGAGCCAAGTAAGTTATCAATCAAATAAGTGTTTAAATCTTTATATTTAGTAATTGCAGTAATTTTAGCATCAAAATAGGAAGGTAAGCATGTCAAAATCTTATTTACTTTTTCATAGTTAGTGAGTTCTCTTTCTAAGGAAAAAAAAAGTTATAATTTGAGTAAACCTTGCATACATTTTAGAAATTATTTCATGATGTTTCACATGAAAAAGATCATAATCATGCAAGAGAATATTCAAACGAGATTATTTAACTTCACTAGTTCCTTCATAAGTAATGCACAATCTATCCCAAATCTCTTTACCAAAAGCACAAGTTGAAACATGCATGTAATCTTCATATTTTAAAGTACATAAAAAATTAGTTCAAACACTTTGCATTAAGTTGTGCTAAATCTCTTATATCAAAAGTCCATTTAGTAAAAGGTACTTCAGTATTAATTCCATTAAGTTTACGAGAAGGTGGAGAAAATCCTTCTTAATAAGCATCCACATGCGATGATCAATCGATTGTAAAATAGAAGACATGCAAGTTTTCCAAACAAAAGGAAGATTGTCAAACAAAGGTGATCGTTTAATATAACATCTTTCCGTTGTATTACGATTCCCAAAGTTAGCCATAGATCAAAATTCAAAAAGTTTTTAAACTTGATTTTATGAATGTAGCTCTGATACCACTTGAAAGTGCACTGATGGCACTTGAAAGTTAGTTAGGGAAGTTAAGCCCTATGAACTAGCCCAATGCTAACTAAGAGGGGGGGGGGGGGGGGGGGGGGGGAGGGGGGGTGAATTGGTATTTTAAAAATCTTTAAGCAAAGACAAAATTCAAACCAAAATCACCACAATGAAAATTCAAAATGCTGAAAATTAAATACATAAGCAGTAGAAAAAGAACACAAGGATTTAAAGTGGTTCGATCAACTCGATCTACGTCCACTCCCCCCTCTAAGTATTGCACTACAAATGTGACTCTCCTTTGCTCCCACAGTAACGCGGAGAAGCGCTCATAAAAAATCCTTTCCACCAACCCCAACGAGGCAAAGAACCCAACTCCTTTTGCTTCCTCCTGAAGTAGGTAGAGAACCCAACTCATTTTGCTTACTCCTGAGCAGGAAGAGAACCTTGATCGATTGCTGAAGCTCTACTCTCTCAACCCTTCCATGGATAAGACACTCTAGTGGTAAAAGAAGTGGAACAAAGCTTGGAAAAACCCTTGTGAATCCCCCTCACAAAATTCTCTCTCTCTCTCTCCATCTCTCTCCCTTTCCTCTATGATTTCTCAGGTAAAGACAGCAGGAAAAGATGCCCTCAAAGGTAGAGTAAGAGATCTTAAATAGAAGAGCTTCAGAATAGCTCATATTTTATATAAACCAACTTTATCATCTAGGCCGATAGGGGTATCAGCCTTGCCGATCAGCGTAAATTTTGTTCAATCAGCCCGATCAGTTTGGGACGATTAGAGTAATTTATGGTCATATCGTCCAGACCGATGGTATATCGACCTGGCCGATTTGAACAAAACTGAGCTAAATCATCCTTGACATCACCCTGAATAGAGGTAGGCCGATGTAAATCGTTCATGACATCGTACCAACCGATTCTGTGATCTTCCAAATCGATATGATCGTATCAATCAGCCTTAATTGCTTTCCATAATTACTAGATTAATTTAGGCATAATTATGCTGGATAGTCTAGGCTGATACATGGATCGTCGTGGTCGATGTCCTAAAATAAAGAATACCTAAATATATCATGACAGTTGATTCTTTCATATTTTAACCTATCAAATTGGCCGATACAATATCATCCAATCCAATCGACTTAATGAAGGCTGCCTTAATCAAGATGCGCAGATTAGGATTTCTATTTTTGACTCGATCGTCCAGGACAATATAATAATAGGCCAGGCCGACATGAGCAAAAATAAAAAAACTCTAAATTCAAATAGAAAAAATCACTCACGTGTGTGTGTGTGTAGGGTTACTTAGCATCAGGCACCTCAAAGATTACAATTGACTCAAGAAAGGGAAAAAGTACATTTCAAATTGACTCAGACCTAGTCTATCCAATCTTGAGCTAGTTTCAATTGCCTTTTGATCTTGTGGACCAGAAATATCAGTAGGCATAGTAAAATAGGATTGTTTGCTATCATCAAAATCATAATCCATAAAAACAGATTTGTAATAGTAAGGTATTACACCATCACTATCTGTAATCAATAAAGGAAAATAGGTGTCTAATAATCTAAATACTTTAATACTTGTTCAAATAAATCTAGATTTGGCTATATTAGATATTCTTAAATTGTTTTATAATGTGTTAGAACATCTTAGAAAACTCCTTGTTAAATTGCATATCTATGATGCTTTGGTTTCATCCAAAGAGATGAGAGAGGCTTTAATCAAAGTTTTTCTAGATATAGAGAATTGTAAGGCGAAGTTAGGATGAACACACTTAATGAAACATAAAGTTGCAAGGAAATTCAAAGAATTACATTCATAGATGACTATATACTCTTGGGAATTGCATATCATAACTATTCATTATATATATATATATCAATGTAGACAAATTTAGATTCCTACATGTTAATGTTGATCAAGGTGCATGAGTCAATATTATAATTCCTAGAACTCTTGCATACTTAAATGTTTATATATCTAAAATCTATTCATATAAAATGATGTTACAAGGATTCAATAAAAAGATAAAGATGGATTTGGGTTCGATAACCTTATAGTTAAAAATAGAAATCCTTAATATCAAAGCTAAATTTGAAATACTAAATTCTAAAACTTCTTTCAACACCCTTTTCGGTGCACCATGGCTCCATGAATTGAGAATGGTGCCTTATATCCTACAACAGTGTATCAAATACTCACATTAAGGGGTTGAACACTATATTAAAGGTGTTTTTGAACCATTTAAAATTCTTAAATTTGGAATATACGAAGATTCTTCATGCTATCTGCAGAAAAAGTTGAATGTCTTTTCTAAAAATTTAAAAGTATAAGAAATAAAAAAAAAAGATTAAAAAAAAAAAAGAAAAAGAACAAGAAAAAGAGAAAGAAAACCATATTTATCTTGAACAATATGTTCATCTGTCATCTTCTCCTCCCACATAAAGAGGAGGTAGAATGGCTTAACAATCTAAAGAAAGTGCTTGGGATGGAAAAATTAAATAGTGAAAGAGAATAAAAGCAGTATGTACAAATAATGGTGACTGTAAAACATATCAATTGGAATCCAGTTTGGAGGATGAGTCTTATGTGATTGATAAAAGTCCTCTAGCTATAAAATAAAATAAATTATAAATCTACCAAAGTTTGATATTATTATGGAAGCTGATAGTGATGAGGATAGGATCCACGTCACTAGGGAAGCTTATTGAAATATCATTACTTTTGAAAGATTAAAGAAGTGTGTGGAAAGTATTACTTTAACCCCACTTTCCTCAAATGATGTAAAAAGTTTAAAAGTAAAATCTTCTCTCCCTTTGAAAAAAGATACCGATTCCATTGTTATATACCTTCTACTCCACTTTTTTTTTTTTTGAGAAAAATGCTATGTAGCATAAAATATAAAAAGTCACCAAAATAAGTCTAGATACAAGCTAATGAGGAATCAACCATCTTTCACTCTCTTCCTTTGCTAAAATAACAATGGAAGAAGGAAGGTTATTCTCAATGAACATATCCCAATCAAAATTAAAAGATAAAGCTAAGTTAGCACAATAATCATGTAACTTATTACACTTACGTGTCACACAATTAAAGACAAAGTAATTGAACTTACTAAAAATAAGAGCTCTTCTTTATCCAAGTTCTCTCTAGTGATCTTCGGTTTGTTGTACAAGTTATGAAGATAATGGAGAACATTATTGTTATCACCTTCCAATACAATCCCTTTAACTTCTTTGGTCCATTCATGACATATTTCATCTAAAACTTTGAAAGCTGATAGCTCCATTTGTGCATTATCCCAATGCTATTTTTTCCTTCCAAAAGCATAGATCAATCTTCCTTTGTCATCTCTAACAACACCACCGATTCCAGCCATGTAATTTTCTTTAAGAGATGCATCTAGATTAATTTTCTATTGTAATGCTAAATGATCCTTTTATAGATGAAATAGCATAGTTCTCCTTCAATCAGGACTTACACTATGTAACCGAATTTGTTAAGCAAGGTTTAACAACATCAAATTTGACAAAAGGAGAAGCTCAATAACTCCAATACCTATGGAATGACAAACATTACATATTAAGATCAAGTGTTGTCTTCTCTATTCTATTTCCATTTGACGATAATGAATACTGCTTAGTAATATTAAATAATTTAGAGCTAGATAGTCTCTTTTTAGCAAACGTTAAAGTCTCATATAAACTTTATCTTAGAATTTTCATATCATTTGGATAACTCCAAAGTTAGTGATACACAACTAGAATTTAAAGAGGTTATTAAATTTACCATTGATAACTTAAATGAAATAAATTTGGGAGCTAAAGAAAATTCTTGCCTTATTTTCATATGTTTTTTATTATTAAAGATGTGGCAAATAAAATTATCAAATTACTCAAGAAATTCTACGGCTATTTTGCTTGAAATTATGAGAAATTACTTGGTTCATCTACAGATATATCAATTCATAACAAAGAAATTCAAACAAGAATTTTTCTAGTCATACAAGCACATCGATGAATTTGTATTTATGTTGAAAAAGTCATATTAAAAGTTAAAATATTAATCAAAACTATTTTTATAAGGGAAGAAAAATATCTAACCTAACTAGCTAGTATTGTTCTAGTCAAGAAAATGAATGATCAAATTTTAGTTTGTATCAACTTTAGGGACTTGAATAAGGTATGTCCTAAAGATAAGTTTTCGCTTCCCATGTAAAAACTAATGGTATATATTGCTTCTTTGCATGCAATAATATTCTTTATGGATGTCTCATCCAGATAGAATCAAATTTAGATGGTACTGAAAATAAAAAATGTACTACATTTAAAACATTTAGTGAGACATGAGGAAGATTTTTAACGAACTAATCCACCATCAACTGGAGTGTTATGTTGATGATCTAATCAATAAAAATCATGAAAGAGATGACCATTTGTATGATCAAAGGAATAATTTTATAAAGATTATATCAACATAATATAAAAATAAACCCTTTGAAATGCACTTTTGGTGTCACTTCAGGAATATTTTTAAGTTGTGTTATATGACATTGAAGGATTGAGATTGATACAAATAAATTCAAATTTATAAAGATTTTCACCGCCTAAACTTCTTTTTTTGTTAAGCTATTTTTAAGATCAATTAGCATACCTTAGAAGATTCATCAGAAATTCGTCTTTCTGATGTCGGTTGTTTGCTAATCCATAAATGAAAGAAGTTCACTTTTGGTGTATAAAAAAATTAAAAAATTATTAAAAAAAATGTTCACTTTAAGTGGAATGAAAATTACCAAAAAGCATTAGAAGGTATAAAGTAGAATCATACAAATCCTCCCATATTGTTTCTCCTATTCTATGAAGGCCACTAATTTATATACTAAATCTTTAAGTTAACTTCTTGGTGTTCTATTAGCTCGGGATAATGAGGAAGGAAAAGATAATACACTTAATATTTGAGTAGACATTTACTTCTAAAAAAAGTAAATTATCCTTTGATAAAGAAATGTTTTTTTTAGCTTTAATATTTATCCCGTAGAGATTAAGGCCATATAAGCTCTTCCATAAAGTGAATCTAATTTCAAGAACAAATCTATTACAATATCAAATGATTCCTGCAATCCTATCAAGAAGACTAGTTAGAAGGTAAATGGTATTATAGCAATTTAAAATCACATTCATTCTCGTATGATTAGTGAAATGGTAAGCTGTCGCAGATTTTGTAGCATCTAATCAAACATTAGATGTTTTCCTAATTAATGATGAACCACCTGACAAAGAATTGTGAATCTAAAATCAAATGAAAAGTCAATCTAAGAATTTTATTTAGGTTGTGCTGGTTCTAGTGAATAAGAAATATATGATCCTATTTCCTCAGGAAAATATGTAATCATCATAGTGTTCATTACCCCAAAAAGGGTATAATATATTACTCTTACCATTTCTCATACCCTTATATGAACAACAATGATAAGTACGAGGCATTAATAACTAGATTTAAATTGATAATAATAAATGAAATTCAAGATATTTAAATCTTAAATATTTTCAACTACTAATCAATAATATAACTTATGAAGTGCTAAAGAAATTTTGGTTCCTTATCATCAATATGTAATCCATCCCATTGAGAAAATTCCAAAATAACGATGTACAAGATTCTTGGCAAAGTTAGCTAAAGCTTTCACTTATTTTGAACGTGATTCAATAATAATGGAAGTGCAAGGTTGTCAAGTTCTACCATTTTTAAATCTTCATTATGTAAATAGAAAATCATTGGTTAAAGTAAAAATTATTTTAACAGTAGATGATAAATTGGTGGATTTAAGAAAACCTTTCATTGAATACATGTAAAAACATTAATTACTCCATGATAGTTTGATGATAGATCAAATTAAAATGAGATCCATATCCTATATGTTAATTAATAATAACCTTATACAGAAGATCATTTGATCAAATGTTTTTTGGTTATTTATGTAAATTAGAAGGATTAAAAATCATAGAAGAAGTACACGCTGGATTACGCAATACACATTAATTGGGTCTAAAGTAGAAAATTAAAATAAAAAGAAAAGAATATTATTGTTAATCAATGATTTATGACTACATGAAAATTGTATGTTGTTGTCACTAATGCCAAGTGCACGTTGTGGTTCTACTTAAACCACCAAATGTATTACACCCAACAGTTTCTTTATGACCTTTTTAAAGCTAGGGTACAAGTATTATTGTTCCAATTTATCACCATCCTCAAGAGGTCATAGGTTCATCTTAGATGCTATTAATTACTTCTTAAAATAGGCAAAAGACATTCCCTTGAGACAAATGAAAACTTATTTTATTCAAAATTTCTTTAAGGATCAAATCAAATATTGATTTGGTGTTCCTGATCAAATCGTATTTGATAAGGGTTTATCATTGAGAAAAAACTAAGATAAAAATATTTTAATATAGGTACAACTAAGATACAGTTCTTCTCATCAATATGATTCGACTAGTTGAATGCACTTGATCATAACATTGAATCAATATACAAAAACATCTATTACATCGTATAGATGGATTAGTCATGGACTTAAATAAAATGTTGATTCAAATTCTAAAAAAATATTGGATGGTAAAAAATGCCAAGAGCATGAAAAGTTAAGAGAACCTTCGTAGGCATACATAATAATATATAAAACCCCAACTCATTATATACCATTTTCTTTTGTATTTAATGAAGAAGATGTTCTCCCTATAAAGGTGCAGCTACCTTCACTATGTTGCAAACATATTTTCATGTCTTATGTTTAGATGATTGACAAACACTATTTCTCTTGGACTACTTGTTACTTCTAACTTTTCAGGAATCGAAGATCGGACGATCAAGAAGAAGCCAAGTTCAGGATTGCGTAGGGACTGCTTGTTGCTTTTAACTTTTCAGGAATCGAAGATCGTACGATCAAGAAGAAGCCAGTTCAAGATTGCATAGGTTTAGGGTTGAGACAGTCTGTACTTTTTTACCTTTTGCGTCCACTTGTAATGGTCAAGAGACTAATGCTAAGTAACCCTACACACACACACACACTTGTTTACCTTTTAAGTCCACTTGTAATGGTCAAGAGATTGATGCTAAGTAACCCTACACACACACACTTGAGAGACTTAGAATTTCTGTTTTTGCCCACATCGGTCAGGCCGATATTCATATCGTCCTGGACGATCAGCTTAAAATAGAAAGTCTAAATATGTATTCTTAATTAAGGCAGCCGTCATTTACATATCGGCCTGGATGATACGTGTATCGGCTAGGAAGATAAGCTCAAAATAGAAAGAAGTAGCCGCCTTAGACAGTTAAGGAATACGGTATTTTTAAATTATCGGACCGGATGATCCCCGGATCGGCCTGGAAGAAATTACCTAATTATGCCTTAATTGATCAGGAAATCAAGGGGGTAATTAAGGATGATTGATACGATCATATCGTCCTAGACGATCGCAGGATCGGCCAGGACGATCCATTCAAAACCCTTAAGTTACTTCAAGACGATAAATATCGGCCAGCTCAAAAAGAGGGCGATGCTCAGGACGATTTGCCTCTGATTTGAACTGATCGGCCAGGACGATCTCGAGATCGGCTGGGACGATCAAGCAAAATTCTAATCATCCAGGAGTCCATCCAGGGCGATGCTCTGGTCGATCTGATGGGATTTGTACTAATCGGCCGGGACGATCGAGAGATCGTCCGGGACGATCGAGAGATCGTCCGGGACGATCGAG